>NC_084801.1:80616200-80926033 GCF_963169125.1 Humulus lupulus
AGGACCCGTGAGAAGTTCGGTAGGCCCAAAGTACTTGCGGGAGCTGTTCTGGCCATAATCCTTTGGCTTCATCTAACCTCTTCTTTAGGCTTTCCTTAAGGGTTTTGTTTATAGCCTCGACCTGCCCGTTGGCTCGCAGATATGCTACTGACGAGAAACTCTTCATGATTCCATGTTTTTCACAGAAGTCAGTGAAGAGATCGCTATAGAACTGTGTCCCGTTGTCTGACAAAATCTTTTTATGAAGCCCAAACCAACATATAATATTCTTTACCACAAAGTCTAGGACTCTTTTTGAAGAGATGGTTGTCAGAGGCTCGGCTTCTACCCACTTCGTGAAGTAGTCGATCGCCACCACCACGTAACCAAGAGAACATGGCTGAATGAATTGTGATGCAACAGATGGAGATCGATCGAAAACACCGAAAGTTTAATAAACGTTAGGCAGACATGGATTGTAGGCAAAGAAACACTACAACGAATTTAGAGGCTGCCATTTAGTTAGCTCAAGGACAGCCACGTGCTCCACCTATAGCAACCTCTCAGCCAGATCTGTGCCCAAACTCTCACCCTCCTCAAAATCCACAATCAGATCACTCCAATGTCTTCCAAATCAACAATAGCCAAGGAGTCCACAGCGACCAAAACAACATCTAGTTACTTAATAGGAAGGGAGACCCAGAATACTAATAGAAATAACGAGAAACAAAAACCCTCTTGTGTTGGTCGAGGTAATATGCAGCAACACAGATAGAATACGGATGAGCAATGTCCCAGAAGCCCTAGCCATCAAATAGTTGACGAATAGAACCCTCCTGGTGGGGGACAACATCCATCATGAAGTAGGAGACAAATGGATTCAGGCTCTGTGGTCCAGGACCCCCAACGACCGAGCAATGTCTGGGGACCCAACGACCAATGCAGGCCCCCGCCTGTTTATCGAGACGAACTAGGGAGAAGAAAGGGGAGCAGTGCGTACAACATGTGGCGTACACACAGGAAGCAATTCAGAGACGACCATGATTATAACTAAGAAGACTTTGGTTATAATAGGAGAAATAGTGGTCAATAGTAGGAGGAAAGGAAAGGATAGCAAGACCCTCAATCGATGGACAACCAATCAACAAGCTAGAATGTTAGGGGGCAGCCCAAGCAACACAACGTCTTTGACCGACTTGGTGCAAGCCAGCAGAGGTGAAGGGATGAGGATCTAAGGGATGTAATTAATGGCCGAAGGGAAAGGCACGATGAGTACGCCCCACCGGAAAAGGGCGTTTATGCCATACCAAACACTGTTCATGCTCAGATAGATGCCTTACATCAAGCAATGCAATAGTTGATCGGGAATAAAATGTTCCATATAGAATATGACAGAAGAAAGGGCACCCCATTCATCAACAAAATTGCTATGGCTGGAAGACAAGACTCGGTATCTCACATGAATAAATTTGAGATACAAATGGCACTACAAGATAAAATGCTTTTAATAACACCAAACATGTGTTATCAAAACTTACCATAACACTTTTTGATGTGTTAAGACCTACTATGTTATCGTAGGTCAGGGTACTTTACATAACACTTTATCATTGTTATACAGATGTGTTATTATACTGTCAACGATAACACACTTTCTGTGTTATTTTAATAAATAGATAAGTGTTTAATTATATTATTTATAGTCGATTATATAACACATTTCAATACTTATAAATTTGTGTTATACTACACTTTAGTATAACACATTATTTGTGTTATATAATGAAGTTTGCATAACAAAATTCTTTATATAAAAAGTGTTATTGTAATAGATATTATAACACAATTTTCTTATTATTTTAATATTTAGATAAGTTTAAATTCTCATTATATATTCATTTATATAACACTAATTTATTCTATTATATTTAATTTTTTCTTTATATAATTAAAATTCACTTTCTAATATATACTAGCATCATCAAATGAACTTGATTTTCAAATAACAAAAAGTAAAAACATTCAACATTGTATTAACAATCCACAAATTAGTTTAAAACATTCAACACTGTCATCAACAACAAAATGTTCTTTAAGTATTCAAGTAGTCTTAAATATTCTACATATTGAAAAGTTACTACTTTCATCACAAAATATTCTCCCCTGACAGTGCATATATGCCTAAGCTCCTAGTATCTGCCAAATTAAAAAACAACAGTTGCAATGACTGTATAGTGGCAAAGAATTGGTAGTAATCCCAGACACATTAGAAATATTAGCCACGTCCTCGACAGATTCCATGTCTATCATGCCACCAAAACGTGAACTGAGACAACAAAACTCCACTGTCGAGAGAAGCAACACAATGAAAAGCTTTATTGTTATGTTAACCTCTGTAGTTGATTGCCTGAAGTCACACAGAACCCGAAGGCCAGAACCTGATGTTTTCAACAAATGTATGCAAACAGATAAGTTGAGGCTTTTACATGCAGATCTCAAAAGAATCAGAAAGTAACATGTGCCAAATGAACCAATAGCAGAATACACCAAAGCCAATAACAAAATACATATTCTATGCCATTGAACCAGTAGCAAAATGCACCAAAGATGTTAAAGAAAAAAAAACACTGTCAAAATGCCACAAATGACAAGGAAATCTCAAAATACGGACACAAAAACATGTTTAAAACTATTTCTAAATCATGGATACTTATAGTTACTTCAAGGGTAGTTCAATTATGTTTACACCATGAGTTGCAATTCTTATGGTCTTTAGTAGAAATATCACCCAAAAATGTTTCTCTCAGTAAATTAATCAAAGATTTTCAAGGCAAACGAATGAAACATACCCAAAAACAAAGCAAGTTATAGACAAAATTATGGACTGTCCAATACGCAAAAATAGAACTTATATATATATACATGAGACTGAAGGGTATTCGAAAATCATAAAAGATTGTAGCATATTCAACAGTTATAAATAATACCTAATCTTATGCAAGCAAGTTTCACAAGACTAAATCTTGCAGGTTGGTGTATGTAGGCAAGATCATCATGGATTTTTTTAAATAACAAACTACCAATTTTTGTCATCTTGTAGTTGTAACCATGTACACCTAATATCAGACCTATCAAGAAAGAAAAAAAAGACCATGGATTCCTCACCTCTTGAACTAATCCTTGAGATTTCATCAAATTCCCAAGATTACTGTGTGCATCAACCTGTAACATTAAGAAGAAATGTTATGTTCTATTCAAAGATTTTGTTAAATCATTGAATATCCAAGTGTCAAGAGTCAGAAAGAAATTCAATGCAAGAGCCTGGCGACAACATTGAGCTGCCTCGTTAAACTGCCCTTTACGCATATATGCACTTGCTAAATTTGACCATGCATCAGCAAAATTTGATCGGAGCTACAAAATAAAACAATCAGTATAAGATGATTAAAAGAATTCAAAGAAAGAATATATTTTTTTTTTCTTGATGATCATGCCCCCACGAAAAAAAAATTTGGCTCCGGCACTGGGTGTAAGATTCCTAGTACTTGGAGTGATATTAGCTAATATAACAACCAAAACCTTCCCATCGAATTGACTCTACCCAATACTTCAAAACAACCTAGTTGGAGTGTTTGCTCTAGCCAGGTTGGTTAAGTTTCACTGGAATTTATCAACACTAAAGTAATAATTTAAGAAAGCACCAACTTACGTCAGCTAAAGAATTGATTATTAACACTTTTAATTAGCATAAACACCCCCACCAGTAGAAAGAATATATCAGGAGTTAACTAATAACTGTAAGACAAAAACAGAAAATATAATTTGAACTCAAAAAGTATATATTGCAAACACATCACAAAAAAAAACCCCACTTATGGACTAGATTGATGGCTGTAACAAACTTCGATAGCAATTAAATAGTAGCGGATTACAACATCAATGTTGCCCTTCTCCTGCAGCAGAAACATAATAACTGTCTATTAGATGCTTGCAGGCTAAATACTTGACAGTGGAACCGTAAAAGATACTAAAGATTACCTTCCAAGCATTTGCCATGTTTCCATAACGCTCAACAAAGCGAGGATCAATTTGAATAGCTTCTTCACTTTTTGCAATGCACGTATCAAAATCATCTAGCTAAAACAGAATAAAATAAAATTTAAGAATCAGGTGCAAGTAAATTCACTTACAAGCCAAAAACACTGAAGAGCGTACATATATTGAGAAAATACATGAATGCTAATAAGCTTCATTGAGAACCTGAAATGTAAAATATGGCAAGATAATTGTGTGACTTGGCAATAGCAACATAATGGCTGGCCAAAAATAGCTATTATATATGCTTCAAGTACACCCATCAACACTTGCACAAACCAAAAGCTTAATGGCTATAGAATGTTTTGTTAAGAAGTCTATTTACACTTAAAGATGTTATGATAGTGTTGACCAAGACTTAAAAAGTTCCAACAAAATGAGGCAATGAAAAGAACTAAATCTAAAAGCTTGTCTACATATGCTACTATATATTTACAAGCATTTTCCCTAGATCCAAATAAAGTTAAACAATCCAGTGTAGCTAAGAATAAAAAAAATCCAACTAAGAGGCATAAACAATTAAAGCTCAGTAATAAAAGCAAAATTTCCCACTTAAAATAGTTTTCTTGCAAACAAAACTCAATATATAGAATAGAAAACAATAACAAACCATATTTCAAAATAAATAAATAAAAAGTGTTATTATCCACCTCATATATAATGGTAGTAGTTGTTCAATACCCTAATAAAAATAATTATTCTTGCGAAAAAGTAAAAAAATAAATAAATAAATAAGTAAAGCTTCTGGACCTTAAACAATGAAAAGAGGCAAACCCATATCAACATTATGAAGAAGGACCCCGAAACGAGGAAAGTCGAGAGAAATTAACATAGATTTCCAATAGGATTAATAGTTAAGAAATACAGAGAGTGAAGAAATAGGGAAATGGTAGAAGGGGAATAACAAAAAGAAAAACATAGTTCTTTTGAATACTTGAAGAAATGGAAGTGCAGTTGCTCGATGGAACAAAAATTGTGGTTGTAAGTGATAAAAACAGAGATCCCATCTCCATGGCAGTCACCATTTCCATGGGGGGTTCTAGTATTTGGTGTAGTGGTAGTAGGAATTGGAATTATGAGCAATCCTAAATTCCAAAAGCTTTGAGAATGCAAATTATTTTTCATTAAGTCATGTTTTAGTGAGAAAAATGAAAGTAATATGCTCGTGTCAAATAAAATACATGTAAGCTAACCAATCTCTAAATACCTCAAATTTATACTCCAACCAAATCAAAGGAACCTTATAAAATCTATTAATTGAAAGTTAAAAAACTGAAAGAATAAAAGATGAGAAAAGAGAAAATAACATATTTCAGAACTCCACTGCCATGTCACCAAGCTTCCCCTCTATAACATCTTTCTAATTGTCCACTACAGAGTATTTTGACAGTTAAAATAGTGGATCATGTACATAGAAATCCCTCTAGAGCCTATTTCTCTAAAGGTCTGAAAGTAAATTATAACTAGACAGACCACACAAAATAAAGAAATGCTAGTTGATAAACAGAAAACATATCCCTTAGTATCAAGACACAAACCTCTATCAAAATAGCCAGGTCAATCACCAAGCTTGTGACATATCCCAAGACAAGGTCAATGGCACCTCTTGCAAATGATGAAGATCCAATGCCTACATCAATCTGCAAAATAGACAGTTAAGTTGTCATTTTCTACAATTTAGTATCCCATAAAGAAAAAAAAAAGAGGTTTGCTAGGGAAAACTGGTGAGACATTAAACCCACAGTGGAGAGGCATCATTATCATATTACTTCAGTAGCCAAAGGGCAAAAGTAAATGTTTTTGTAAAACTGAAAACATAACTTCTCTTTATTTAGTTTGACAATAAAAATAATTAAAGAAATAAATAATACTTAACGTGACATGCCTCCATAAAATGGTCTTGTTTAAAATATTTGCAAGTGACAACTTTCCCCAGCAGCACGCTTGACCATCTATCATCCCTTACCATTAATTAAGACATTAACTGAGTCTACTAGAAAGACTATAACATAGAAATTCTACACATTCTCAATTTTCCCTCATTGATCAGTGATGATAAGTACCAAGGAGGAGCAATAAAAAATTCGTATTTCAAATTAAAAAATAAAATCCAATGAAATTAAAGAATTAACTTACCAGTCTTTGCTTCTCAAGTTGGTAGGTAAGCAGCTCATTGTATTTATTAACAATCTACAAATAATATTTAGCACTATAGGGGAATGAGCATATTACAAAATAAAATCTTAACAAATGAAGCAAAGTATTTAATAATTAAAAAGAAAAGAAAACTGCATTACAGCTTCAACTACGCTGTTCAAAAGTGCTTCAGCAAATTTAAAATCAACCCCTTCACAGATTTCAGTTCCATCATTTGCACCAAGACAATGAGAATTCCGTTCAAATTTAGAAATTTCATACACACACAAATATAAAAGAAAAAGTCAGAGAGAACAAAAACCAACAAAAACAATAACGGATAAATTATTACCTTCCATAGCCAAAAAAACACAGATAATACACATCCAGAGATTCTCAGAAGTTTGGCAAATGAGTCACCGACAACAAAAATCCAAAGTTTAAAGCACAAATAATATGTTTGACATCAAGTAACCCGATTTAACATCTCAGAAGTCCTCATCAACTTCTAGGCAATTAAGATGTTTCAAAATCTGGGGAAAAAATGACAAGCACAAATATTCTTTAGTGTATAAGGTCATTTTTTGTATGAAAAAAATAAATAAACAAGAGAAAATGAAATCCCTTGAAATTCTAATTTTTTTTCTTTCCCGTTCTTAAAATAAAATTTCCAAACAGAAATGTAAATAAAATTGTTCAGATGTTAGTAAAACCATATCAAATCGACTGAAAAGCGGCAAAATAATAGATTTCTAGAGTCCATAAGGAAATAAAAGCCCAACCTTTCAATCTTTATCACTTAAAAGACCATCAAGAGCAGGGTGATTCAGAAACTGTACAGAAGAAGAAGAAGAAGAGAAAAATAATTATTTTTAAACAATTCATGAAACAGAAAACAGAAGGCCATAATCTCTTTACACAAGATAAAAGGAAAGGAAAACACAAGTCACTTACAGTAGTTGACCAAAAGGAAGGAATTGACTTTGCTATATCATTTCAAGATATTCATAAAATATGGAAACCAACCTCAATGAACAATGCACCTAATTGGTAACATGACACAAATTGCAAATGAAAAATTTGGATAAGAACTTGCCAATTACAGTATATATCATGAAAATTGTACACTTGACCCAGTGGACACCAGACTGAAATAACCAAATTCAGTAAGCAAATGATAAGTCAACAAATACTTTAGTCCCTCTCATTGATTTGTAACATGAATAGTCCATGCATTTTAGACTAATTGTTCCATTTTTAAAAGTTTACCAAATTGGACTAATATGCATTTTTTGTATTAAAACATATGGAAAACTATCTATACAACTTTCAAAATTCTGGTACGTATAAAGTAACTTAAGATACATAAAAATAGAACTTCAGAACATATTATTAATAACTAGATTATGACATGAGATTAATCATCATATGCCAAAAGGTAACTAACATAGTGACATGGTGTGCTCAAAATATAATGATATATTATTATGGCCAATTTACCGTTAAGGAAGTATATCATTTGATAAAGCACTAAAGATTAAAAACAAAAAGACATAATCCATTTCTTCTGAACACCTTAAGCAAGATTGGCATGTATCAATGGGGCTAAAACCAGTTCATTTCAAAAGAATGTAAAAGAAGTTTGTCATAAGAGACACATAATGTAACGCCCTACTACCTTAGAGCCGTTACTAAGTGAGTTTAAAATGTGCAATTAACTCGCTCAGCGAGGTTTTTAGAACAAAAGTGTGATTAAACAAAAAGACAAGGCTGTAAAATATTCGGGATCCCAAAATGAGGTTTGTAAAATATTTACAATTCAAAATAGATTTACAGATGACTAATTATCAAAAACATAGTTTAATACAGCCATTTCTCAAAATGCCCTCAACCAAAGCAGTCGGGCAGGCCAAACATGTACGCGCCGCCCCCATGCTCTCCGTACTCATGGCTGGTTGACTTTCTCCTTGCCCTTACCTACAACACAGAGCACCCATGAGCCGAAGCCCAGCAAGAAAATTCATACAGCACATAACATACACATAACATAACCATTATGTCAAATAATCCACAGATAAACAGATAGCCTATAGGATTTAAACACATATACGACCGTGCCATCCAAGAAGCGTTACCAAAGCCTGGGTTCTCGGACCACACCGTAAGGATATCCCATGTATCCATTGGGGTCTCACCCTAACCACAAGCACTCCATGTGCTAAGTGATATTCTCGGCTATAACGCCATACTACCATAGAGCCGTTACTAAGTGAGTTTAAAATGTGCAATCAACTCGCTAAATGAGGTTTTCAGAACAAAAGTGTGATTAAACAAAAAGTCAAGGCTGTAATCTTTAAAAAGTGCTCTATTTCATTAAAAGTTCCAAGAGTTTAACATTTGGGATCCCAAAATAAAGTTTATAAAGTATTTACAACTCAAAATAGGTTCACAGATGACTAATTATCAAAAACGTAGTTTAATACAGCCATTTCCCAAAAATGCCCCCAACCAAAGCAGTCGGGCAGGCCAAACATGTACGCGTCGCCCCACGCTCTCCGTACTCATGGCTGGCTGACTTTATCCTTGCCCTTACCTGCAACATAGAGCACCCGTGAGCCGAAGCCCGGCAAGAAAACTTACACAGCACATAACATACGCATATTATATAACCAACATATCAGACAATCCACAGATAAAACAGATAGTCCATCAGATCAAACATGTGCGGCCATGCCGTCCCAGTAGTGTTACCAAAGCCTGGGATCTTGGTTCTCACCGTAAGGATATCCCATGTATCCATTGGGGTCTCACCCTAACTATTAGCGCTCCATGTGCTAAGTGATATTCCCGGCCTCACTGCCATTCTCGGCCTTCACCGTTCTCGGCCCTTCGCCGTTCTCGGCTCCTTTGCCGTTCATTCTGGTATAACCACATATTGCATTCTCAAACAACATTCAGACATATAATAATTCATGTAAAGCTACACCCTAATAATAATACAATCTAGGGTCGTGCCCTATAACAATACTATGGGCCCATGCTCTGCTCTACGGGTACTATAGTTTTCTTACCTGTATCCCGAGCTTTCCGATGCACCAAGGTCACAAGTACGGTCCTCTATCCTGAGCCTCTCTTAAATCCTAGTCACAACACATATAAAACACTTTTAATACTAACCAATCCCAAAACCACTTCTCAGGACCAATCCCGTACTCTCAGGACCTCTATTTCCCTATAACAATGTATTGGAACCATGCCCCGAGCCCCCAGGAAAAAGCCCTAAAAATGCAAAATTTGACTGTCAAAAATAGCCTAGGGCCGCGGCACTCCCATCAAGGGCCGCGGCGCCCAAAAGCTTTCCCTGATCCTGATGCAAGCCTGCGCCGCGGCACCCCTACGCGAACCCAGATTTCTGGGTTTTCTCCTGCATTTTTCCCGAGCCAAAACACTCCCAATTCAACCTAAACACGTACCTAAACCCCAAAATCAATTTAAAACCCCAAATAAACCATTTAACAACCTATAAACATAAAAAACAAGCTTAATTACACAATCACACCCAAGATCAACACTTGAGTTTCAGATTTCAGAAACTCAAACCATGGCTTCTAAGACCTAAACCAGAGCTTGAAAAAATAAAAGCCATGCCTCTAATATCTTACCTCTAAAACCATACCAGATACGAAATTCAAACATGACAAAAACTCTTACCTCAATCAAGAATTTAGCTTGAATTCACCTCAATCCCAGCTTCAAGCCACTTCCCCCTTGATTATCCAAACTGAATTTTCCAAACCAAACCAGCCATATTTCCTTTAAATTCCCACACTTACTCTCTGAAAATCAAACTTAAATTTAAACAAAAATAGAGCATAACTCTTACCTCTGAATAATTCTAGCTTAAACTTGATTTTGGTTGCCTCAAACCCCTTAATTCTCCTCCTAGGTTTCAAATTCAACTTTCTCCTTTTTCTTCTCTTTTCTTCTAGCCTTCACTTCCAAATTCAATCATAAACCATATATGATCAAGTGTAATACGTAATTCCCCTTTCCTTCAGCTGAAGTTTATCTAACCCTTGCCAAATGACCATTCTACCCTTCCATAAAAATTCTTTCCTAACTAAACCTCAAGGGCACTTTTGTCATTTCATATCTATTACTATTCTACCATTTTCCCATCACAACTTGTTACTCTCAACAGTTGCTAATGGTTAATCAGGTTACTCAATCACCAATACCCATTAAGCACTAATTCTCATATTTACCAAAATTTTCAAAATACCCCTAGGCTCCTCCTGAGCCGGGTATTAAAATCCCGTTGTGACTTTTGAAATAACTAGCTCCCTAGGACCGTCTCGGCTTGTGCATCACATTAATATCACCACACTCACGTGGTACAAATCACATAATACAATTATCACATATATGCCCTCAGCGGGCTAAAATTGCCAATTTACCCCTAACATACAAACGGGGCCCACATGCATATTTATACCACCTAAACATCC
Organism: Humulus lupulus; assembly: GCF_963169125.1. Lineage (NCBI taxonomy): Eukaryota > Viridiplantae > Streptophyta > Magnoliopsida > Rosales > Cannabaceae > Humulus > Humulus lupulus. The sequence continues at coordinate 80,626,919 of NC_084801.1, forward strand.
ATTCTAATCACATATTCATTGAAATTCATATATTATCATGTTAATTTACTTATTGCCCTCCAGGCACGCTAATCTAGGTCCTAAACCTTATTAGCAACTTGGGGTGTTACACCGGCCCCACTGCCGTTCTCGGTGCCTTTGCCGTTCATTCTACTATATCCACACATATAGCATACTTAAACAGCATTCAAGCATATAATAATTCAATGAAAACTACACCCTAACAATAATGCAATCTAGGGTCGTTCCCTGCAACAACACTATGGGCCCATGCCCTGTTCTACGGGTGCTACAGTTTTCTTACCTGTATCCTGACCTTTCCGATGCACCAAGGTCACAAGTACGATCCTCTATCCCGAGCCTCTCCGAAATCCTAGTCACAACACATATAAAACACTTTTAATACTAACCAATCCCAAAACCACTTCCCGGGATCAATCCTGTACTCTTGGGACCTCTAATTCCCTAAAACAATGTATTGGAACCATCCCTCGAGCCCCCGGGCAAAAGCCCTAAAAATGCAAAATTTGACTGTCAAAAATAGCCTAGGGTCACGGCACTCCCATCAAGGGCCGCAGTGCCCAGAAGCTTTCCCTGATCCTGATGCAAGCCTGCACCGCGGCACCAAAGAACAGGGCCGCGGTGCCCCTACGCGAACCTAGAATTCTGGGTTTTCCCCTGCATTTTCCCCGAGCCAAAACACTCCCAATTCAACCTAAGCACACACCTAAACCCCAAAACCAATTTAAAACCACAAATAAACCATCTAACAACCTATAAACACCATCCAAAAGTATAAGCACATAATCACCTCCATAAATCACACTTTGATTCCAAATCTCAGTAGTTCAAACCAGCAAGTTAGAAACTTAGACCAATGCCTACAAAAACCTAAACCATGCTTCAAATTCCTTAAAACACAACAGAAATAAACCTCATAATTGCACAGAATCCTTACCTCAAATGGATAATTCAACCTTAAGCTCCCTTGATTCCAGCTTCAAGCTACTTCCCCCTTGATTATCCAAACTGAATTTTCCAAGCCAAACAAGCCATATTTCCTTTAAATTCCCACACTTAATCTCTGAAAATCAAACTTAAATTCAAACAAGAATAGAGCATAACTCTTACCTCTGAATAATCCTAGCTTAAACTTGATTTTGGTTGTCTCAAACCTCTTGAATTTCCTCCTAGGTCTCAAGTTTCAGCCCTCCTTCTTGCTTCCCTTTCTTTCTATCCCTTTTCTTCAATTTCAGCATAAACCAATATGTGACTAAGTGTTATACGTGGTTCCTCTTTTCCTTCAGCTGAAACTTATCTACCCTTTACCAAATGACCATTTTGCCCCTCATAGTAATCCTTTCCTAACTAAACCTCAAGGGCATTTTTGTCATCTCATCTCTATTACAATTCTACCATTCTCCCATCAGAACTTGTTACTCTCAGCAGTTACTAATGGTTACTAAGGTTACTCAATCACCAATACCCATTAAGCACTAATTCTCAACTCAACTTACGAAATTCCCAAAATATCCCTAGGCTCCTCCCGAGCCGGGTATAAAATCCCGTTGTGACTTTTAAGTTAACTAGCTCCCTAGGACCGTCTTGACACGTGCATCACATTAATATTACCACACTCACGTGCTAGAAATCACATAATACAATTACCACATTTATATCCCTCAGCGGGCTTAAATTACCAATTAACCCCTAACATACAAACGAGGCCCACATGCATATTTATACCACCTAAACATGCATTCTAATCACATATTCATTCAAATTCATATATTATCATGTTAATTCACTTATTGCCCTCCAGGCATGCTAATCAAGGTCCTAAACCTTATTAGCAACTTGGCGTGTTACACATAAATTAGGTTTATACTTTAATTACTACATCATATAAGGTACCTGGAAACATCAAATGGGATAGCTCACTTCAATATTAACCATTCTATATGTAATGAAAGTAAAGTTGATATCTGAGGGATTCGGCCACCCATGTATATGGCAACCATCATCCATCACAACCATTGCCCATATACACTATATTCCTCAATTCCATTTTCTTGCTATGTATATATATATATTAAGTTTAAAAATGAAAAATAATTAGAGAGATCTGTCAATGTAATTATAAATAATTTGGCAAAAATGGTATCAGTAAAATTAAATGATACATACATGGAGAAAGAGTTTCCTGGCAGAAAATTGATTGGCCATGACTGGAGAACCTTCACATAAACCAGGAACAATTTGAAATTGCCCGAATTCACCTCTAAAACCTCTAGATATGCTGCTACTTTTGTATGAGACATAAACAAACAAGCACATCAGTTTGATCAAATAAAAAATAACAAAGTTGAAAATTTTGTAGCAACAAGCTTGTACACCACAAACCCGATGCCTCTAAGTGGAACACCTTGAGATGCAGATGGCTTGCCACTTTCATGAGTGAAAGGATCAATTGGAGCTTTTTGCAAAGATATACAATTAAGCAATTAACTTTCAAACTCCTATGCATAAATATTATTTCATCCAAGTGTTAATAGTCACAACACCATACGAAAAATCATTACTAAGGTAAAATAAAATAAATGAAAGAATGAAAATTTACCCTTCCATGAGAGGCTTTTTCTCTTACATATGACCATAGCCGTATACCTAGTTGAACCTAAAAATCAACGTCCATACACAAGTTAGAAGTTGAGCAAGACAAAAATCAACAAGCGAGTAGGAAAACTAAGAGAGGAAACCCACTCTTATATTTGATTATGCATATTCTTCTCTCCACAGCCCACCCCACACTCTCTGCCCAAAATAATTAAACTCTTACACAGGTTACCCTTCGTCTCCACAATACCCAAAACACAACACAGAAAAATACCCAAAATTAGCCCACGACAAAGAGGTTGACACGAAAATATTGAAGAGACGACGATATAGAGAGAGAAGCAGGGGATTGACTTTGGAGACACCGTAGCCGAAGAAGAAAACAGGGTAGCCAAATTGGGTATCTAGTTTCACCCTAAACTCATCCTCCATGAGTGAGACAAGAGCCAAAATTTCATCATAAAACTCAAACTGGGCATAGCTCTCGATGAAAATCAAGAACGTACCTTTATTGATGGGGCAAGCGGAGAATTCATATCGAGAAGGAGATTGGTCATGGAGTCGAAAGAGCCAACCTTGGAAAGTTTGCCAAGAATCTCCTGGTAGGTGGAGGTAGTGGGTGAGAAATTAGGCTGTTTCGAGACCCAGTCGAAGATGCGAAGCGCGGAGGACTCATCCTTCTAGTGACGAAGGGTGTCGAGAAGCAGCTTGGAGGCGAGATCGGGAGGGAGGGGTTGATGTTGAGATTGAGAAGAAGAGAGTGAATTGGGATTGAGGTTGGAGTTGGAGTTGAAGTTGAAGGATCGGTGGTTGAGAGAGTGAGGAAGAGACCAAGGACAACATAAGAGAGAGAGGCAAAAAAAAAAATTTAACTTTTACAAGTTATAGGCAGGCTCCCAAAATAAATACCGCCTTTTTTTTTTCTTTTACCACATATACATAACATAATACTTTTTCAGTAGTACTATATTATTATGTTATGAAAATGGGTATTTGGTGTAGTGTGGACATCCAGAAGGTGTCTAAAGATGCTCGATGCACAATCTTTCCTGCAACTTTATCTGATTCTGCCCAGGAGCAATACTTCAAGTTTCCATCAACCAGCATAAGTTATGGGAAATATTCGTAAAAGAATTCTATAGATAGTATTATGCTGGTTGGATACAACCAACAAAGGCCAGTCAACTGCTCGACATCAGACAGAAGGAAGGAGAGCCTCTCAAGGAGTACATCCAGAGGTTTATGCAAGCAGTTCCTTGGGCCAAGACTGTTGAAGATGAGGGAAGGATGATGGCCATCACATCTGGAGTTCAACGCAAAAATCCCCTATTGAGCAGCCTATAGAAAAATGGAGTCAAGAACACTAAAAAATTTATGGATCGAGCAGACAAGTACATAAAGCTAGTGGAGGCTATCACCAATGAAGGAAAATCCCAAAGGGTCGACCAAGGCATAAAGGAAGAGTCGACCAAAGCCGCCAGTGGGTCTCGAAAACCCAACGATAATAACAACAAAGGTAATAATAAGAATGGAGGAAAAAAGTGCAAATAATGTGTAGGCGAAATCCAATAACAAGCACCATACGCTAATTATACGAGTCGAGGTTCACTAACTACATGGACCTGGTCCATAGCAGAGTAGAAGTGTATCAGGCCAGCCATACCACTGTTCCTTTTAGTTGACCAGTCCCGATAAGAAAGGATATATCCAAGAGGGACACAACCAAGTTTTATCATTTTCATAACAACTATGGCCATGATACCAACGAATGTAACCATCTGAAAGATGAAATCGAGTTACTTATAGGACAAGGACATTTGAGACGATATGTACGTGTAAGGGAAATTATAGAAGGAGCTTACAGAGGAAACGAATAGGCACTTGTATGCCAACGCTCGCCTCCCCTGCAGCCCGACCCAGTCGCTGGTACTTTGCTGACTGTCTATGGGGGACCACATATATCTGGTTATAGTGGTAAGGAAAGAGAGAGATATGTTATAACCCTACATCACGATCAGGACATAGAGATGCTAACGGTGAGGAGTGAACTCCAAATAATGATCGAACATAGGAATATTTAATAACTTTCTCTGAGTTGGATGCACAACATCTCCGATTCCCCCACTTAGATCCTTTGGTCGTGGATGTACAAATTTCCAACATGATGGTGAAACATCTATTGGTAGATATTGGAACCTCGTTAAACAATCTATACAAGTCTTCACAGAAAAGAATGAAGCTATCATTGCAAGATTTACAACCATGCAACCAGATGATCTATGGTTTCTCTGGTGAGGGACTAGCACCAATAAAGTCCATCAGACTTCCGGTCACGGCAAGAACGACACATGCGAACAGGACATTACTTACTACTTTTATAGTAGTTGATGTTCGTCCGCATATAACTCCGTGATTGGAAGACCCATCCTGGTAGATGTAACGCCCTAGATAACCCCGACCGTTACACTGTGTGTTTTAGATAGTGCAAGACTTGCTAATAAAGTGGTTTGAACATAAATTTGATTCTAAAGTCTACTGATAGGTTTGGGGTAAAATATTTTGATCATAAACAGTTAATTTTCATTAAAACAAATGGTTGATACATGGAATCCCAAAAACAGGGTTCACATAGCAAATACAACTCCCAAAGACTGATAGAACAAAAGCAAGTCTAAAGGAAAAATAAAGTTTAGAGCCCTAAATCCTGTAAGTTCCCTCGGTCGTGGCGGTCGAGTAGCTGACGATGTACACTTCGCCCCCAGAGCTCTCCAAATCATGGTCAGTCGAACTTTCCTTTGCCTTTACCTGCACCATGTAGCACCCATGAGCCAAGGCTCAGTAAGAAAAAAACCATAAAAAACAAGCATAGATAGCCACAAGAGCATTTAAAAAACCTCAGCCATTCAGTTCAATTAATCAGCAGAATACAAGTATTAAGCTAGGCAATGATTAACATATACTTTCAAACATCCTTATGCCAAGCCCTCTGGTTATTTAGCTGGCTCTGACTCATTTAGGCCGAGTCCTTTGATTATTTAGCTGACCCCAGCTCGCTTAGGCCGAGCTGTGTTCAGTACGCTTATCATCAGCCCCAACACCCTTAGGCCGTACTTTCATATCCCACATAACAAATATATAATTTACAGAACACATATGTTCAATCACAGGGAATCTCAGTCCCGATCACTACCACATGGGTGAAGTTTTCTTACCTCAAGTCCTGAGCGATGGATAAAGAGAGGTCCCGAGCAGGATCCTCGGTCCTGAGCCATAACGGTAAACCTAGTCACAAGCAATAATGGATAACTATCACATTTTTAATCCAATAAAATGTTTTAGAAACAAAAAATAGCCTCCGGGACCTCGAATTCTACTAAACTGGGTGGTAGAAGTCATCCCAGGCGATTAGGTTTAAATCCCCGAGCCTAATAACCTTAGCTTCCCTTTCCTTTCCATTTAGGGATGCGACATGCCCTTTACGGCCGCGGCCCACTACTTGTTCGTAGGGCAAGGCCCTCCTTACTGGAGGACACGGGCCCCGGCATGCTCCCCCATGTTGCGGCGCCTGAGCTAACCAGAGGTATCCCCAGCCTCTTCAAACAGGAGGTCGCGACTTGGGCCTCCGAACCGACAAATCCAGGCTTTTTCTTCTGTTTTTTGTAGCGTCCCAAATTTACAAATAAGGATTAGATACTTGATTAGCGTGCCTGGAGGGAAATAATTGATTTATTTTATTAATTTGTGAATTTGATGAGTATGTGATTAGAAATGCATGTTTAGGTGAATTAAATATGCATGTGGGCCCCATTTGGTTGTTAGGGGCATGTTTGTAATTTTAGCTTGCTGACGGCCATAAATGAAATTTTTTTGTATTTTTGATCTTTAACACGTGTGAGTGGTGATATATTTGTCATGCACGATCCGAGACAGTCCTAGGGAGCAGTTTAGCTAGAATGTCACAACGGGGTCAAATGCCCGGCTCGAAAGGAGCCTGAGGGTATTTGGGGTATAAAATATGTGTTTGGAATTTATGGAGTAACGGGTAGTAATTTAGTAATCATTTGGACATGTCCGGGTTAAACGGGTATTTATAGGAACACTCAAGGGATTAGCAGGACACGCAAATGATGGAATTGCCCTTGGGTCACTTAAGGGTTGAGGTGAAGCTTAAGGGGCAGTTTGGTCATTTGGCAGGGGTATTACTTAACTTAGATGATTTGAGAAACTACTTAAATTAAGTAAAGGGAACAAAACTCTCAGCTTCTCTTCTCTCACTCGGTTCAACACTTCTCCCCTTGTTGCTTGGTTTTGAAAGATTTTAGACCTGAAATCTAAGGCTTGGAACATTGGAGGAGAAGCTTAGGAAGTTGAAGAGCAAGTGTTTCTTGAATTCATCCTTGAGGTAAGGAACCTAGCATTAAATTTTCAGAGTTTCTACTGAGTTTTGGTTAGAATTATAAGTTTAGGCATGTGAGCTGAATTATGAATTACTCTTGGTTATTTGGGTGAGTTTTGGGATTAGTTTTTTCTGTTGGGGACATAATAGAGTTGTTGTGGTGATTGAATTATGTTATTGTGATGATTTTGGGTTAAATGGGATAGGATTTGGCTACTGAAGATGGAGGAATTCTGGGTTCGAAGTGAGCGGGCCGCGACTCTATTCCTGGTGTACCGCGGACCTCTAGAACAATTGGGAGCCAAGGTAAGCTCTGCTGCATGGGCAGGCCGCGGCGCCACTATAGCTGGGCACAACTCATGTCTGAGGCTCGGGGAGGCTGAGCCTCTGGTTTAGGCGGGTCGTGACAAGGGCATGGGGTCGCGACTCTTAGGGGGTTTTTGGACCCTGAGAAGGGCTTAGGCTCGGGAACCCAAAAGTTAAGGCTCGGGATTGATTTTATCGCCCGAATTGATAGAATCCAAGGTCCCAGAGACTAGAATTGTAATCCAAAGTTGTTGAATGAATTTGAGCTTGATGGATAGCTTTTGTCAATGCGTTGTGACTAGGTTTTCAGCGAGGTTCGGATTTAGAAATGTACTCGGGATAGAAGTGCTCATGAAGCATGGGACACAGGTAAGAAAATTGTTGTACCCATAGAGAAGGGCGTGGCCCTATAGTTTGTATTCCAGGGCACGACCCTAGGAACGGGGTTAAGCACGTGGAGTCAAGGATGTGTACGGTAAAGGGCCGGGAATAGCGTTGAGCACACAGAGTGCAAGCCGTTAGGGTGAGACCCTTCTAAGATTCTTAAGTCATCCTCACGGTGTAGACTGCAAACACAGGGCCTTGTAAAGTGCCTAGGACGACATGGCCGCTATATGTTTAGCCTGTTGGCTGCTCTGTTATATGCTGATTGATAGATATGCATATTTTTATTATTTGTGTTGAGTTTTCTTGCTGGGCTTCAGCTCACAGGTGCTGGTAAGGGCAAGGGAAAGGTTGACAAACCATGAGTATGGAGAGCGTGAAGTGACGTGTACATGTTTAGCCTAGCTGGCTGCCACGGCCAGGGGTATTTTTGGGAAATGATATGTATTAACCTAAATTTTTTCGTTTAGTAGACCTTAAATGTATTTTGAGTTGTAAATATTTTCTAAACAGTATTTTGGGATCTCAACTGTAAAACCTTTTGAGATTTCAATGAGTATCAAATTATTTTGTATTTAATGACAGGAATGGGTATTATCTAAACTTAGCTACAATTTTATCCTAAAAACCTCAAGTAACAAGTGATTAGCACATTTTAAATTCACTTAGTAACGACTCTAAGGAAGTAGGGCGTTACATTTTTCCTCAAGCCTAAACCCTAAATTCATACCCCAATCATCAGCCAAACTCATATGTAAGTCCAAAATTCCTATCCTTATAGCCTAAACATCATATCTAGCCTATAAAAAATTCCCTTGCACCCAAAACCAGTCATAACCCAGAATTCATGCAAGCTCTAAGTTCTAACAGTAATTCAACAGAATTCATTCAATCAACTGGACTATAATCCTTACCTTGAAGATGCAGATAGTGTCCCTGAGCTATACCTCAGAATCATAGCCTTAACCCTTCAGATTTCCCAAGCTTGAATCCTTGAGTTTTTCCTCCTTCAAAGCTTCAAGGTCCCTTATGTTCTAGAGAGGGAGAGAAAATGGTGAGCGATAGGGAGAGAGAGAGAGTACCGAGAGTCCTTCTTCATAGTTCTGGTCTTTTTCTTCAACTTTTGAGTATATCCTTAACCCAAAACACAAAAATACCCTTAATTAACCCAACCTCCTCTATTGCCCATAAGGGCATAATGGTCATTTATCCCGAGTCAAACTAATACCTCTGTTATCCCCAAATTTTAAGGTTCGATGACATGGCAATCAGAAGTGTAAGGTGGCAGTGCATGATCATCAAGCAGCACATTACTGGTCAATAAATGTGTTGACCAAGGCAAGTGCAAAGGTTAAAAAATGACCTACATAGTTGTGATATCATTTGTCGAAAGAACATTGGTTGAGAAGATGGTTTTATCTGGTCAGGAAATTGTTTACTCGACCAGGTAAGAATTTACCTGGTCAGGAAGTGATTTACCTGAATAGATATGAATTTTCCTGGTTAGGGAACGTTTTACCTGATGACCAACATCGAAAAGGAGATTTACCTGACCAGTTACGTTAGAAAGGAGATTCACCTGACCAGCTACATCAGAGGGAAGATTTAGTCAACCAGCTATGTTAGATTGAGAAGTGTAGCTGATCAGATGTTTTAGAGTCTCAGGAGTTAACTGCCCAGTGACTTCTTTACAGAATCTCAATAACAACTTTAACCCGAATCGCTCATAACTACCGCACGAATCTCTCTAATATCCCAATGTAATAGCTATATTGTTGTAATTTGAATTTCTTAATCATTTTATCAATTAAACGTGGTTGAAACAACCAAGGCCTCCCTCAACATGGGAAAATTTTCATGTACGGTCCATGAGCCTATAAATAAAGAGCTCATGGCATCATTTTAGGGGATCTGATCTTTTGAAGAATTTTGAATCCTTCTTTTTAGGGACAGCTTACTTGGGGATTTTTGGGGGTATTTTCTGAGATAGCTTAGGGAGAGAAAGCTTGTATTCTCTAGAGAGAGAAACATTGTATTTTTCTACTTACACTTAAGAAATTTAGTTGGCCCAGGTTCATCTGATCTTAATTGTAGGCTACATATATCACAACTCAAAGTGGATTAGACTATTACCAACAAATTTGTGCTGAACCCCTATAAAATTATTTGTGTCAATTATTTTCTATTCAAGGTTTACTGTCATTTTTGTATCTTATTGTCGTTGCTGTTCTTTTGGGAATGCCTCAATGCAAAGGGAGAATTCTAGAATCCCTTCTAGAAGCCACTGGTCGGAAACCTCTCCATCAAGAAGTCACCGGTCGGGTAGTAAGAAGACCCGCCCGGGCATAATCATACCAATCTTGAGATAACAAACTTCACTCTATAAAGACAGATATGGTCAGGATGAGGCTGATATTCATCAAACCGATAGGTCAAAAGAAAAATAGGGCAACGTCCAACAAGAAGGAGGAAAGGAATGCCCGAGCCGTGTCGAGAAGCTGCCACTACATCCTAGCCAGCAGCATAGTGGGAGAGAGCAGGTCCTTCATAGTAAGCCCTCCAAACAATCGAAGAGTACGTTGTTTGATCGGTTTTACCAACAAGAGGAAGACCGCCTCGGAAGGATCTACGGGACGTTATCAACAACAAGAGGAAGACCGTCCCAGTCGAAGGGCAAGATCTGAACCTCCCTACCAATTAAGTAGAAATACTTGACGACGGTGCACCAGATGGAAATTCCAGACAGAAAGTTCAAAATTTTGGAGCCTTATCAGTTGCACTAGCCATCCAAGCCCAGCTTGAAGTGCTAACAGCTGCAGTGCATGGTTTATCTAAATGACCTTCTAGGATAGATGCAGTAGACCACAAGAGTAGCTGTCCATTTTGTTTCCGGATCAGAGTACCCTAGCAACTGGCAAAATATAATGCACCGGTACTACCGGTGTATACAGAAAAAACAGATCCCATCAGACATGTTTGGAAATTTGAGGACAAGATGGAACTGCTCGGGGTAAGTGATGATTATCAGTGTAGAGTCTTCCCAACTACGTTGTCAAATACTGCCCAGGAATGGTATAGGAAGTTTAAGCCGAATTCCATTACCTCATGGGAAACATTCAGGAAGGAGTTCGGTAGACAATTCAGTGTTGTCCAGACTCCACCACTTTATGACAACCACTTGGCAGATATCAAACAAGGAAATGATGAAACTCTAAAGAATTATATACCGAGATTAATGAGAGATGCCAATAGAGCAACTACTGTAAGAAATGACGAAATGATGGTTGCCATATCCTTTGGAATCACTTACCAAAACCCTTTGTGGGATAGTATACATAAAAATCTAATTTCAACGCTTCAAAAATTTATTGACCGAGCGGACAAGTGTATGAAATTGGATGATGCGATCGAGAAAGAGAAGGTCATAAACAATCCGGCTGAATCAGCTGACCCTCCTAAGAATGGTGGAGATGGTCAAAATGGTGGAAAGAAACGTGGGAATAACTGGTGTGACTGCCATGAAGAAATGAAGGCTAAGTCAAGTTCAAATGACAAGCCAACCAAGTATGACCATCAATTCACTAATTACACCACTCTCTCGGCCAACCGAGCAGAAATATATCTCACAAGTCATCAAGAGGTCCCCTATTGGAAACCCCCACCCATCATGAAAGAGATGCATAAAAGACACATGAATAAGTTGTGTCATTTCCATGGAGATTATGGTCACAATACGAATAAATGCAATCATCTTAAAGATGAGATAGAATTTCTTCTCTGGTCGGGTAAGTTGAAAAGGTACCGGGCAGAAAAACTGCAAGGAGAAGGAAGCAACAACAATCCTGGGTTCAAACGACAACTATCTCCACCCTTGCAACCCAAGCCTGTGGACTTTACCTTAGATACTATATGTGGAGGTACACACTTTGATGGGGATAGTAACAAAGCAAGGGAGAGATATGCTCGGACACATCGACATGAGTTGGATGCATCATCAAAAGTCATGACTATTGAGGAGTGACCTCCAAAGAATTGTCGGTACAAGAGTGAGTCTCTTACTTTTACATAGGCTGATGCTAGACACGTGAGGTATCCTCTTAATGAATCGCTTGTCATTACAATCCAAATTGCAAACATGAAGGTGAATAGGTTCCTAGTTGGTACGCGAAGCTCGGTGGACATTATCTACAAGCCGTCTTTTGAAAAGATGAAGTTGTCTATCAATGGCTTGAAGTCATGCTCTGAAGCTATTTATGGGTCCACTGGAGAAGGATTGTCATCGGTCGAAACAATCAAACTACCGGTCATAGCAGGGGATGCTCCTAGGCACGAGACAGTCATGACAAATTTTTTTATAATAGATTGCTCATCAGCGTACAATGTGGTCATTGGTCGCCCACTACTCATGGCTTTACACTCAGTGGTGTCTATATGGCACCTTACTATTAAATTCCTGACTTGTGATGTTTTGGGATGTGTCCAAGGAAATCAAAAGGAAGCTAGGGAGTGTTACAATCCTTCGATGGTCAAGGCACGAAGGGGAATCAACGAGAATAACATGATTATGTGTGGAGAGAAAGAAGAAGCAATAGAGGAGATGGGTGTCAACCAACATGACTTTGTGAACTTTACTGACCAAGGAGGTATTGCAAAGTTCACTGACTAGGGAGGTAATGAAAAGTTAACCGAACAAGTGGAAAACAATCAATTATTAGCTAAATCTTTGGATTGTATTGAAGAAAAATGAGAAAAGGCGAGCTTGAGAGATGTTGCCCATCTGCAGAAGGTGGCCTGCTATTTTAATTCCAGAGTTAAAGATCAAAAGTTCCAAGTTGGAGATTTGTTTGTTAGAAAGGTGTTCATTAAAGACCCAGTGGCTGGAGTGCTTGGACCAAATTGGGAAGGAGCATTTCAGATTGAGCAAGTCATACCACCCGGCATTTAAAAAATTTCTAGGCTGAAGGGCAAGTTGATCAGAAAGTACTGGAATGGCGAGCATCTGAGGACATATTATCACTAAATACCGCTTTCAGAGGGGTAGCTTTGTTTCAAGTTGTTTAACTTTATATGTAAATTTTTTTTATGAGCTCGTTATTTGTTGACCATTTGTTTAAGACTCGTTATTAGACACATTTGGTCCTTTTTAAGTTACGAGTAATAAAAGAGACTATGCCCAGCGTGGTCGATTCTTGCTACAAATATGCATATGTGTTAATTTTTTTAACAGTGTTCAACTGGTTGGTACGTTCAAGCAGTGTTCAACTTCTCTAATATTCTCCATATATTTTATGTGTTTCACGAGTAATTAACTCCTTGAACAGATTGGGTCATGTAGCAAGTAACCAAGGATCTTTCAACCCTCGATCACTTGGGGGGCACATGGGGTATACTAGTATATAATTTAACACAGGCAATGAGAGCACGAGGTTAGATATTTGTTTTTAGGTTGACTTGTAAATTTTCGAAGTCAAAAAAGGCCATTAAGATAACTTATTTGACAAAGCTTAAATAACTTGGAATTTTTCAAAATTTCAAGTTAGAAGTAGATATTTGTAGCGTTCCAAATTTGCTAATAAGGCTTGGGATCTTGATTAGTGTGCCTGGAGGGCAATAAGTGATTTATTATTATTATATGTGAATTTGATGAGTATGCGAGTAAAAATGCATGTTTAGGTGAATTAAATATGCATGTGGGCCCCGTTTGGTTATTATAGGCATGTTTGTAATTTTGGCCCGTTGAGGGCATAAATGAAATATATGTTATATTTGTGATATGATGGTGATATATTTGTGATGCATGATCCGAGACAGTCCTAGGGAGCGATTTAGCTAGAAAGTCACAACGGGGTCAAATCCCCGGCTCGGGAGAAGCTTAGGGGTATTTCGGGGATATTATAATGTGTTCGGGAATTATTTCATAGCAGGTAGTAATTCAATAATAGTTGGGATATGTCGGGATTAATAAGGATTTATAAGACTATTCGGGGACTTGGCGGGGTATGGAAAATGACTGAAGTACCCTTGGGTTACTAAAGGATTAGGGACAAGTTAAAAGGCTAATTTGGTCATTTTGGATAAAGGATAGGCTTATGTTAGGTAGCTGGGGTTATCCTTAATTTCTAGGCATACTCTGGAAGGGAAAGAAAGAAGTAGAAATCAGAAGGAACTCTCCTTCTCTCCCACGTGTAACTCTCTCTCTCTCACTCTCTTAGGGCTTGGAAGGTTTTTGGGATTTAGGAGGAGAAAGCTCTGAATTTAAGCTGAGAGATGGGGAAGTCACAGCTTGGAGCAGATTATAAATAGCTGAGGGTCAAAACCATTCTTGAGGTAAGGATTTAAGCTTGAATTCTATTTAACTTTCCTCTGTTTTGCTAAAGTTTGAGGCGTTAAAGTTTAGATAAAAGAACTTGAGTTATAGTAGGATTTTGGTTTGTTTTTCTGGGCTTATGTGCTGCTTAAAGTGTATTAGGATGATTATGGGACTCAATTCTGTTGTTGGGGTGCATTTGGGATGATCTCCAGGGGAGTTAGCTTGTGAAAATTGCATGGAATTTCTGGGTTTTGGGGTTGACTCGCAGCCCTGTACATCAGTGCCGCGGCCCGCTTGAGTTTATAGGCTCGTGGGTCTTCAGGAAATTTCCCAAGCGCCGCGGCGCAAGGTTTGGGCGTCGCGGCCCTAGGCTGGTAGATGTGAGGAAATTTTTCCTCTGTCTTGGGGTGAGCCACGACGCTTAAGGGAGGCTGAGCTACGGGCCAAAAGTGGATTTTTGGCAAAATGAGGGTTTTTAGCTCGGGAACTTGAACGTTAAAGATCGGGAAGGTTTCTACTACCCAGTTTGGCAGAAACCAAGGTCCTGGAGGTTAGATATATGTCATGGAACTATTTAATGGATTAGAATGTGATGGTTGATTATTATTCATGCATTGTGACTAGGATTCCTTCAAGGCTCGGGTTAGGGGACTGTGCTTGTGATCGCCGTTCGCGGATAGCTCGGGACACAGGTAAGAAAACTATTGTACCCGTAGAGCTTGTATTGCAGGGCACGACCCTATATGATTGTGTTGCAGGGCGTAGCCCCTTTGGTTGAGTTTATTCATGTTTAAGTATGTGCTTAGTTGTGCTATGTGTGTATATATGTGAATAAACCACAAGAGCCGGGAACGACGAAGGTCAAGAACGGCAAGGCCGAGAATGGCAAGGGGCCAGGAGCCGCGTTTACCACGCGGAGTGCGAGTTCCCAGGGCGAGACCATAAAGGATACCTGAGATATCCTCACGGTGTGGACCACGAACCCAGGGCCTGGTAAAGCGCCTCGGACGGTATGGTCGTATTTGGTTAGCCTGATGATGTCTTGTTTATATGTTAAGTGTTTAATATGCATATGTTAACTGCTTGTGAGAGTTTTCTTGCTGGGCTTCGGCTCACGGGTGCTCTATAGTGCAGGTCAGGGCAAGGGGAAAGTCGACCAACCATGAGTACGAAGAGCGTGAAGCGACGCGTACATGTTTGGCCTGCCTGGCCGCCACGGCTAGGGGTATTTTGGGAGATTGTTGTACTAAACCTAGATTTTGTTGTTTAGCCGACTTTTACCATATTTTCGAGTTTTAAATATTTTTAAATAGTATTTTTGGGATCCTAAATGTTAAATGCTGTATGTTTTCCAATGAATGGAATTATTTTAAAAATATAAGACGCTGATTATTGTTTAATCACACTTTTGCCTTAAAACCTCGATTAGCGAGTTAATTGCAGGTGTTGAACTCACTTACTAACGACTATAAGGCAGTAGGGCGTTACAATATTCGTGTGAAAAAAATATTATGCCCATAAAATGTTAGAGTAATAAGAGTGTGAGAAAGTACACTTAGTAGGGACTTATGAAATGTTTATAATTTCTAAGTTAGAAAACTTAGTACTCATGCGAAAATATATAAGGCCTAAATCAGAGTGACATTACTATTAAAAAAAACAAATAATGTTTTATGTCTTAAAAGACTTAGAATGTTTCAAGTTAGCAAAAAAAACTAAATTATAAATTCCATTAACTCGCCCGTACGAGAAAAATATCAAAGCTGCTAAGCAACAATTGTCTTTACAAAAGTATAAGAAAAAAGTGTAAACTACTGGACAGGAACAAAGTTTTGCTGGTCAGGTGCAAAGTTTCCCTTGTCGGAAGAGTAGATACCACTTAGTGGTCGGGTAAACTAGTTTCTGGCTGGTCAACACCGTCATCTACATCTAGGATCTCCTTTGGTCAGAATGATAGAGCAGGAGAGGCAAGCACAGTGCCAGCTAAAAGAGTTACCTCCTCAACAACCTTGGCTTCACATTTGGCGAGCTATTCGGCATTTGGTTCTTTAGAGAGAAATTTGAGGTTCAGAGGCTTGTTTAACTTCCAAATCTAATAGAAGCAGTTGAAGCAGATTTCTTCATAACGAGCGAGATCAGCTTCGTTTTCCTGTTTCAGCTCTACATTCTTTTGAGTCTTCTTCTCTAGCTAGTCGGTCAATGTCTTATTGGCCTGGATTTTCTTGCTTTTCTCATCATCTAACTCCTTCAATGATCTATCTCGTTCAACTATTTTTTTCTCAGCCTGCTTAGTGTTTTCTTGGAGATCTTTCTCAGACTTTCAATCTTTGTCTGGGCTTCCACCAATTGATCATTTAAGACCTTGACCAGCTCCTTATAGTTGACTACTCAGTGTTGAGCGTGAATAACAATGATGAGTCCCTGGAGTAAATAACCGGAAAAGTATTTAGAATAAGAACAATCAATAAGAAAGTGAATGTTTTTGATAAGATGCTTACACTCGTAATTTGAGCAAAGCCTTTGTGAAGGAAAACTTCAACGCTTTGCTGGGGTAGAGTCTCGAAGGTCTGAGTTGTCGTTGAATGGTGGAGAGTATGGTGTTGACCCTGATTTTGGCCAACTGACACGGAGTCAAATTTGCTTGATGTGGAAAAACACGTTGGAAAGAATGTGATGACGAAATTATAAATAACACAAGAGTTTATAGTGGTTCGGCCCCAGGATTTGGTAATAACTTACGTCCACTTGAATTGTTATTGAAATGAGATTCAAAGGGGTGATGAAAGAACAGGGGTTCAATGAGTTTCACTAACCTTTGAAGAAGAAAATACAATTATTCTTGTGTAATCTCTCTCTAATCTCAAAAGATCTTTTTTGCTCAAAAGAAAAAGGGATCCGCTTCCCTGAGCCCTCTCCCTTTTTTTATAAGCTCAGGGAAGATTTACATTGATTTGTTACAGATATTCTTTCCTAAATAATGGGATACTCAGGAAATCATGGGAGATAATTTCAGATTCCATCATAACTGCCTAAGATTTCCTCCGCGTATAATGTGCGTACGACCAGGCTGGTCATATAAAGAAACTGATCGCATGATACTGAATGTCTTCCTGGTCGATAGTCGAACACAAATTCTGCCAGGTGTCAGCCACGTGTAATTAATGCCTGCCATGTCATTCACTTCTGATTTTAGGGATAACATTTGCCCCCCAAGTTTGTTTAGTGCGACCAGCAGTAAAGATACTTAAGGGAACAACTGTTCACATTCCCATGATGCCTGTCAGAATCCCCGTGCATTTTCAAAAACCGTGACATAATTATGTCTAATCAAGCCTTTTCAGTTTCCAAAAAGGCAATTTGACGGCTTATACACTTCCCCACGTTTCGAAAGTGGGAAGTGATGATTACAGCCTTTTGGCTATCCCTTCGATCCCTATAAGTAGGATTTTCTTCTCCTTTAAGAAATTTTTATTCACCATCTTTGCCAATACTTTCAAGAACTTGCACCAGAGTTCAGAGCTTCAAAAAAGTCTGACGTCTAGCCGAAGGTCTTCCGGTTTGAGTTTCCATCTTCTTCCGAATCTCCATCTTCGCCCAGGTAAGAACTTCGTTCCTTAAGCTTTCTATTATGCCATGCATGCCGTTTCTGTGCTCTGTCACTTCTGTGTTCTTGAATAGGGTTTTAAGGGTTTTTTGGTATAAACCGCCTATTATTTGGTAAAACTGTGTTTTTATGCTTTGTATAGGTTAAGACTATAGTTTGATAGTTAGGATCTCTGGTTTGGGACGTTAGGTTGATGAAAGATTCAACCTTTAAGCCAGGTGAAAGAACCAAAAATTTTTCCCGCCCCTCAGTAGTCGAAAAAGTTCTCTTTTCAGAAAACAGTTTACTTTCCTTTTTGTTTTTATCCGTCCTTCAAACTACCCACGTTAAACTTAGCGTAGGATTAGGATGCTGCTGGTTATTTAGACACGAGCAACGTTATCCCAATCTCCCACACTACTTCGCGAATTGTGTCTTATCTCCTCCATTGTCTATTTGTAGTTCATATGCAAGACCCTTGGGGAGGAGAAAGACCTATTGAAGACGATCTCTTGGCCCAACTGCTTGAAGGCGAAGAGAATCCATCTACGTTGATCCCAGAAATCCCCTTTTCTCATCCTAGCCAAAATCCTCCACTAATTCCCAATCAGAAAATGGCCAGAACAAAAACCAAAGCTAGAAAAAGACGCAACCTTAACTCTCCAAGTGAGCCTTCTGCTGATGCCCCCTCGACCAGTGGTCTAGGTGAATTCGCCCCTGAAACCGAAGTTCAGAGGCGTGCCCGTCCTCGGCATGCTTACCAGCCGGCTGTCAAGTGGCACGTCGTCTCCCCAAGTTCGGTGACACTTCGCATGATCACCAACTATTTAAATAAATACAATCTGATGGGGGTGGCCCAGGTCAGACCTTCAATCGACCATAGAGCCAACCTGCCAGGAGGGGTCTACAGCGCCTGGTCAAGATACCACATCGAGGCAGGTGCCACCCTGCCTCTTCATTCATTCTTTCAAGGGGTGGCAAACTACTTTGGGGTGGCCCCCATTAAAATCACCCCGAATGGGTATAGGATGCTGGCCGCGCTCTATATGCTCTACAAGCTCAAGAAATGGCCAGCTCATTCTCCTCATGAGGTCAATTTTCTATTCGACCTCAAGTCTAACCCTGACCAGGATGGTACGGGGTTCTTTCATGTCTGCCACCAGGAGACCGGACGCACCTTTATGTCCGACACCACTCACATCTCCAACGTGGGGAAGTACCATCAAGAGTACTTCCTTACGCCCGACATTACCGCAGATATTCTGGCCTTCACTCGAGGGGGTAAAGAAAATAATAATCCTTGAACTAGTAGTTTATGTACTTTAATCCTTTCTTTTCATAATACTTCGCTGTTCCATTGTATTCCAGGCCCATGGTTACACCCGACCCCCACTCCAAGAATGGAGTCGAGGGCAGCACTTTTAGCCAGCATGCCAAATGCTACTAAAAGTGTAAAGAACTTAATTAATGAAGCTAACCTCAGGTTGGCTGGCCTTTGGGGCTCCCAACCTGTGACTAACGAACCCGCGGCGGGTGGTGTCCACGCCGATGCGGGACCTGAGCAGGAACCCGAGCAGCAACCTCAGGAACCCCCTCATCGGAGGAGGCCAACTAGGGTTACAATCAGGGAACCTGCTGTTCCCCACCGAGCAGCGGAATCATCGGTCCCAAGGGCAAGGAGAAACAAAAGATTGCAGAACATACCGAACTTTCTGATGACTCGTCGGAAGTAAACGGTACATCATTCTCGTTTCTGAATAATCTGCCAATTCCTTCCCATATATTAGATGGGGATGGGAACTTTAGGAATGCCCCTTCTTTAAACTCAGATTTCTTCCAGGAACTAGGTAGTTCAGTAGACAATGTTACGACCAGTAGGTGTAGCTCGGGTATTTTACTTGTAATCCTTTTACTTTGATCTCTGTTCCCCGTGACCCTTTATTCTCACTGTTCGAATTATTTTCCTTTGTGCAAGTATGGACTCTGAGGACTTCTTCGAGCATTACCAAGCTGCTGCTGCCGCTTCTGACCCAAAGAAGGATAGCAAAAGGGCTTGAGGGGAAAGTAGCAAGACCCCTTCAGAGAAGGCTCGAAGAGAGGATACTCCCGGCGCCGGCCCTTCTAAGGAAAATATGACACCTCCGCCTCCCACCGAACAGTCGACACCCGTGCCTGAGAATCCACAGCCCTCTTCTAGGGCCGCTGGTAGAGAGACTTTGGACAACTTGTCCGAAGGCTCCCTGTCCAGCCTCATGGTCGGGTCGGCCATGGAGAGAATATATAAGCTCTTGAAGCACAAACGCAGCTAGGCTGCCATCAACGAAACTGCCTTAATGGAGGTCGACCAGATCATCAACAGAGGGCTGAATGAGATAGTCAGTGTAAGTCATCTTCTGTTGTTTCATCATTTATGTTTGACTTCTTTTTCTTACTTTTTCGTTTCTTGTTTTCAGGGACTGTTGTCTTTAACTGCTAGTTGGCGCCGTGCTGGGGCGTTGGTTTCTCGTAGGCACAACTTTGACTCCAGGCTTGCTCAGGCTAAGCAAGTACTTGGGATGAGAAGAAAAAGCTGCTTGAGGAAAACAAGGAGTTATCCAAGCTGAATGAACTGCTATGCGAGGACCAAGCCACCCTCAACCAGGAGCTTCAGGAATGTCAAGGGGCCGTGAAGAAAGCCATCAATGAGCGGCACAGATGAAGGGAAAGTTCTGTTCTTCACACCCAAGAGTGTAAATAGCTCACGCTCGATCTGACTGCCAGCAGGGATGAGGGGAAGAAGCTTGAAGAGCGGGTGCGAGAGCTCGAGGGGCGAGTGCGGGAGCTAGAGGAGGACGGGGCCAAAACTTTGAAGAAGTACAAGGAAGCCACCATCCTCTGTTTCTATGACTTCTGGAAGCACAATCGAGAGGCCAACATTAACTATCTCTCTGAGTGGTTGCAAAGGACGTTGATGGCGTAGTGCGCTGCTCGGTTGGAGGCAGAGGAGAGAGCGAAGGCCAAAACCCCTGCTGCTGATGCTGCGGCTGGTCCTCCGGCTGATCAAAGCGCTCCTAATCCAGAAGACCCTCCTGCTCCCTAGTAAAATTAGTATTTTTTATTATTTTTTCAGCTTTTATGGCCCACGGGTCTATTTGTAAAGACAATTTTCTCTTATTGCTGCGAGGGCAGCTTTTTTACTTATACTTGAACAATTACATCTGAGCAGTACTGCTCGTGGTGCAAAGGTCTTTTCCTTTTAATTTCATATTTCCATCCGAGCACTAATGCATGTAGTGTAAACGATTGCCTTATTGATATTATAATGTTTCTTTTATTATAATACCTGCTCGCATGACCGAACTTAGCATAGTACATGTGTGATTTAACAAAATATAAATTTTGAAAAATGCTCTAAGTATCGTAGCATGCTTTCACTTATTTTTTTCATGTGTTTACATACCCCCTGGTATGCTTTGCTATCGATGTGCCTTATATGCCCCCCAAGTGATTGAGGAGCTTTAGGTTCTGGGTCACTTGCCTTGACCACGGCCTGTGCGAACATAACTGCTCGATAAAAAACATAACACTTAAAATACAGCAAAAAAACACACGTAATGAACAAATACTTGTAAAAATAAATTCACAAAGGTTGGCAAGAATGACTGGCTGCGCACAGTCCCTTATAATCTTGTATTAAAGATGGACTAATCATCTCTTTACGAGTGATCTTAAAAAGATCTTACACTTATAAGTGATTAGCCATACAACGTGGCTAACCCTTTTTTGAAACTTGTAAAAAGTAAAAATTAATACAAGGCAGTCCTTTATGAAGGACTGTTCACTGATAATACTTGCACAGGTGTTCTCCATTTCAATAGCGTGGAATGAGTTATCCATTTAAGCGTGCAAGTTTGTAGGTGCCCGGATGAAGGACTTCTTCAATCTGGTAAGGTCCTTCCTAGTTTGGTTTGAGTACTCCAGCAGTGGGGTCGCGGGTATTTAAGAAAACTCGTCGTAGCACTAGGTCACCGACGTTGAATTTTCTTTCTTTTACCTTCGAGTTAAAGTACCGGGCGACCTTTTACTGGTACGCAGCAACTCGGAGTTAGGATTTTTCTCGTATTTCATCAATTGAGTCTAGGGACTCCATCATCAGTTCGCTATTCTGGCCCTGGTCATATGTGATGCGTCGATGTGAGGGGGGATCTAATTCGACAGGTAACATGGCCTCATATCCGTAGGCTAAGGAAAACGGGGTATGACCCGTCGCTATTCGGTGAGAAGTTCTATACGACCAGAGGACTTCAGGCAGCTGTTCTGGCCATGCTCCCTTCGTGTCTTCAAGCCTTTTCTTTAGGGTGTCCTTAAGCGTTTTATTCACTGCCTCGACCTGCCCGTTTGCTTATGGATGCGCAACTGAAGAAAAGCTTTTGATATTCCTGTGCCTTTCGCAGAAGTCGGTGAATAAGTCACTGTCAAATTGGGTTCCGTTGACTGAGACAATCTTTCGAGGCAAACTATACCGGCAAACAATGTTCTTGATGATAAAGTCAAGAACTTTCTTGGTCGTTATGGTAGCGAGTGGTTCAACTTCGGCCCATTTGGTAAAGTAGTCGACTGCCACAACTGCGTACTTCACTCTGCCTTTTCCCGTTGGCAGGGATCCAATCAAGTCTATACCCCATACTGCAAAAGGCCAAGGACTCTGCATCTGTTTTAACTCGTTTGGAGCTGCTTGTGGAATTTTGGAAAATCTTTGACATTTATCGCATTTTCGTACAAACTCCATCGAATCTTCGTTCATAGTTGGCCAGAAATAGCCTTGCCTTAGAATCTTTTTTGCCAAACTTTTCCCCCCAGCGTGATCCCCGCAGAAGCCTTCATGTACTTCCTTCATTAGCTCCTTAGCTTTTTCTGGTGTAATGCATTTTAGCAGTAGCATGGAATATCCTCTTCGGTACATAACACCATCGACCAGTATGTACCTAGCCGCCTGCCTTTGTAGAGCTCTGGCTTTAGTTCTATCTGTTGGTAGCACACCATTTTTCAGATACTCCAAGTAAGGCACCATCCATGTATCCTCCATTCGGATTTCCATACTGGCTTCAAGTGCTTGTATGCTTGGTTCACTCAATCTTTCTACTGGCACAATGTTCAAAGTGTCAGCGTCTTTCGCGCTCGTTAGTTTGGCTATGGCATCTGCATTCGAATTCTGATCCTGCGGTATTTGCTAGAGGGTATACTTCGTGAACTGGGCTAGCAGGTCTTTCGTTTTATTCAAGTAGGCCACCATTTTTAGGCCTCGTGCTTGATATTCCCCTACAACTTGATTCACTACCAGCTGTGAATCACTGTAAATATCCAGCGCCTTTATGCTCATGTCTTTCGCCATTCTCAATCCAGCGAGGAGTGCATCGTATTCGGCTTCATTATTTGACGGGGTGAAGGCGAACCTAATGGCACAGTGAATTCGATGCCCTTCTGGCGTTATCAAAATCACCCCTGCCCCTGCGTGAGATTCGTTTGACGACCCATCTGTGAATAACTTCCACGAAGGTGCTTCATCTTGAGGCTCGGGCGCTTTAGGTTGATCGCACTGCTCGCTGTCCGGGAGTTCAGTGAACTCTGCGATAAGATCAGCCAAGACTTGTCCTTTCACTGTTACTCGCAGTGAATATGTAATATCGAACTACCCCAGTTCGACTGCCCATTTTAATAAATGCCCAGCAGCCTCTGGTTTTTGGAGGACTTGCCGAAGGGGCTGGTCAGTTAAGACTGTAATGGGATGGGCTTGGAAGTAAGGATGTAGCTTCCTCAAGGCCAAGATTAAACAGTATGCTAACCTCTCGATGGGAGGATATCTCAGTTCCGCTCCGAGTATCCACTTGCTTACATAGTAAACCGCTTTTTGTATGCCTTCTTCCTCTCATACTAGTACCGCACTAGCAGCAACTTCAGTGATCGCCAAGTAGATGAACAAAGGTTCTCCTTCAATAGGCTTTGATAACATAGGAGGCTGTGCCATATGGGCCTTCAAGGCCTGAAAGGCTTGCTCACAGTCTCCTGTCCATTCAAATTTCTTGTTGCCCCTAAGCAGATTGAAGAAAGGGACGCACATGTCCATTGACTTTGAAATAAATCTACTTAGGGCTGCAATCCTCCCGGTTAAACTTTGTACATGTTTGATCTTCTCTTGAGATTTCATGTCGATCAGGGCTTTCATCTTGTAAATCCTTCACATGTCCTTCTGCCTTTTTAGACTTTACCAGGATGTCGTCCACGTATACCTCCATGTTTACTCCAATCAATTCTTTAAACATGTGGTTAACTTACCGCTGGTAAGTCGCACCTGCGTTTTTCAGTTCGAAGGGCATTACTTTATAACAGTATAAGCCCTTATCGGTCTGAAAGCTGGTGTGATCCCCGTCCGGGGGATGCATGCTAATCTGATTTTAGCCTGAATATGCATCCATGAAGGAGAGGATCTCGTGTCCTGCAGTAGCATCGACCAACTGGTCGATCCTTGGGAGTGGGAAGCAATCCTTCGGGCAGGCTTTATTGAGATCTGTAAAATCCACACAGGTTCGCCATTTGCCGTTAGGCTTGGGAACCAGCACTGGATTGGAGACCCACGATGGATAAAACGCCACCCTGATGAACCCATTCTCTTTTAATCTCTCAACTTCTTCTTTTAAGGCTCTCGATCGATCCTTATCGAGCAGCCTTCTTTTTTGTTGCACAGGTGGAAAAGTCTTGTCTATGTTCAGGACATGGCTGATAACTGTAGGGTCTATCCCAGCCATGTCTTTGTGCGACTAGGCAAAGAGTTCCTGGTTCTTCCGCAAAAATTCCACCAGTGCATACTTCGTGGTTGGTTCTAGGTTTTTCCCGACCTTCACAACTTTGGTCAGGTCTTTTTCGTCAAGTTGGACCTCTTCCAGGTCCTCGACAGGTCCAACGTTCTGTTCAAAATCCCCAAAGCGAGGATCTAAATCTCTATCCTCACTTTGGGCAACAACCTATTTGGTGACTTCATCACCGGATTGGGCTTGTGTTTCAATTTCCATCTGCAACCTATCTGGGGGAGTGCTCTTTGATGTTCCCTTCTTCGCCTTCGTGACTGAGGCATTGTAGCACTCCCTGGCCTCCCTCTGGTTTCCCAACACGCATCCTACCCCTGCGTCTGTCGGGAACTTCATGGCCAGGTGGCACATAGAGGTGACGACCCGTAAATTAACCAGTATAGGCCTCCCAATGACGGCATTGTACGCCGAAGGACAATCTACTACTATAAAAGTAGCGAGTAATGTCCTGGTAGCTGGCGCTGTACCTGCCATCACTGGTAGTCTGATTGATCCTGCAGGGGCGTGTCCCTCACCAGAGAAGTCGTATATTGTTTGGTTGCAGGGCTCCAGGTCCTTAACGGACAACTTCATGCGTTCCAGCGAAGACTTATACAGGATATTCACCGAACTTCCTGTATCGACCAGCACTCTCTTCACCATCATGTTGGCCATTTGGATATCCATGACCAGCGGATCAGAATGTGGGAATCGGACATGTTGGGCATCGTTATTAGAGAAGGTTATCTCGCCTTCTTCTGATGGAGCCTTCTTCGGCGCGCGGTCATCCACAGTCATCATCTCGATGTCTTGGTCGTGGCGTAGGGTTCGAGCATATCGTTCTCTAGCCTTTCCGCTGTTTCTCGCGAGGTCCGGGCCTCCACAGATGGTTAATAATGTGCCAGTCACGGGGTCAGGCTGCAAAGGTGGCGAGCGTTGGCGCGTGGGCGCTTGCTCGTTGCCACCTGGAGGTTCTCGTTGGGAATTTCTCGAGGCGCGTACATATCTTCTCAAGTGTCCTTGTCTAATAAGGAACTCAATTTCATCCTTCAGCTGGTTGCATTCATTGGTATCATGTCCGTAGTCGTTATGATAACGACAGAACTTGCTAGTGTGTCTTTTCGAAATATCCTTTCGAATGGGGGCAGGCTTCTTATAAGGCACGCTGGAACTCATGGCCTGATAAACTTCTCCCCAAGACTCAACTAGGGCAGTATAGTTAGTGAACCGAGGTTCATAACAGTTACCCTTGGCTCGTTTATTGTCAGAGGTGGAAGGCTCATTATGTGGCTGTTTCCCCCCATTCTTGCCATTGCCGTTGCCGTTCCCATTGCCTTTGCCGTTTCCATTGGGCTTGGTCCCATTGGCGGCTTTGGCGGTCTCGACAGTCCCTTTGCCCTTACCTGGGGGCTTCTCTTCGTCGGCGATGGCATCTTCGAGCTTGATGTAGCGATCAGCCCGATCCAAAAATTCCCGGGTAGTGCTAACCCCATGTTTTCGGAGGCATCCCCAGAGAGGCGTGCGGCTCTGAACCCCTATGGTTATGGCCATCATTTTGCCTTCGTCTCCCACTGTCTTTGCTATAGCAGCTGCTCGCATGAAGCGTTGGACGTAGTCTTTCAGTGGTTCTCCATCTTGCTGGCGTATTTCAACTAGCTGGTTTGCCTCAGTCGGGTGCACACGACCCGCGTAGAACTATCCGTAAAACTCCTTTACGAACATTTGCCAGGAAACTATACTTGCAGGAGGGTATTTAAAAAACCACTCCTGTGCGGCATTAGAAAGTGTTGCAGGGAAGATCCTGCACCAAGCATCTTCGGACACTTTCTGAATGTCCATTTGTATCTCAAACTTGTTGACGTGGGATACCGGGTGACCATACCCATCAAAGTTTGGAAGCATAGGAATTTTAAACTTGCTAGGAGTTTCTACCATAGCCATCCTCTGGACGAAAGGAGTGCCTTTCCTTCTATCATGGTTGATGTAAGATGTTCTTCCCCCGACCAGCTCCTGCAGTGCCTGGTTGAGGGCATCTATCTGGGCCTGCACACCGCTAAGAATCGCTGTGGCCTCTGGTGCTGGGGGGACGTTTTCACCGTATCGCTCGCGGCGATCGTTGAGTACATCTCTCAAGTCCTCGTCTCTTCTCCGCTGCTCGCTAGCTCCGAGCCGATCAAAGACGTTATTTTGTCTGGGCTGCCTCTCAGCGTCCCGCCTGTCGGGTTGGTCATCTTGAGGTGGCTGGCTCCTGTCTCTACCTCTTCCTTCATTCCTCTGACCAGCATTCCCTCTGCCTGAGTCGGCCTCATTATAACCATGGCCATCTCTGAATCTTGATTGGCTATAGTGGGATCAACTGTTCCCTCGATTGCCTTCCCGGGCTGAAACCTCCCAAGCGTTAGAGGGTGGTCTGCGTTGGTCGTTAGGTCCCCGTGCATTATCATGCCGTGGGGGGCCTCAGACCGCAGAGCCTAACTCTGAGTTGCTCCTATTACCAGAAGGATGTTGTCCTCTGCTCAGAGGGTTGGCTCGTCGCCCCTATGGCGTCTAGGACTGCGAGGCTGCTGCCTGGTCTTATTCTGCCTCTGCTGTGGGGGATTGCCGCGACCAGCTTGGGACGGAGGTTGTGTCTAAGGGTCTCCTAGCGGGACATCTTCCTGAGGTGCCGGTGGCTGCTCGGGCCTTTGTGGGCTTGAGGGTTTAATAGGCGGGCTAGGATTGGGACCCCTGTGGGGTGGCCCATTCGCGGGTTGATCAGGCTGTGAGGTAGGTGCAGCCTGATTCCTAGCCAATTGCAAGGCTGCCTCGAGGGCTGCCATGGCCTCGCTCTGGCAACGGTCCGTCTCCGCCTGCCTTTCACTCTGTTCCAGGCGTTGCCGCTCAATTTCTTGTTGCTACCACGCCATGATTTCGGCAGCACTTTCCTGGCTGGCCCTCAGATTGGCCAGCTCCTTGTGCAACGCCCCTAGGGTACTCTTCAGCGTTGCGTCATCCATTTCTTCCTCATCAAATTCCAGATGTGGCTCATCCTCGGCCACGTTGGGAGGAGGAAGAGGCGGACTAGATGGTGCAGCGCCAGCCGCCTGTCCAATTTTCCTGGTAGTTTTCGCCATTTATCTTCTCAACGATGCTATATCAACCTCTCAATGAAAGCACCAGAATGTTGACCCTGATTTTGGCCAACTGACACGGAGTCAAATTTGCTTGATGTGGAAAAACACGTTGGAAAGAATGTGATGACAAAATTATAAAGAACACAAGAGTTTATAGTGGTTCGGCCCCAGGATTTGGTAATAACCTACGTCCACTTGAATTGTTGTTGAAATGAGATTCAAAGGGGTGATCAAAGAACAGGGGTTCAATGAGTTTCACTAACCGCTGAAGAAGAAAATACAATTATTCTTGTGTAATCTCTCTCTAATCTCAAAAGATCTTTTTTGCTCAAAAGAAAAAGGGATCCGCTTCCCTGAGCCCTCTCCCTTTTTTTATAAGCTCAGGGAAGATTTACATTGATTTGTTACAGATATTCTTTCCTAAATAATCGGATACTCAGGAAATCGTGGGAGATAATTTCGGATTCCATCATAACTGTCTAAGATTTCCTCCGCGTATAATGTGCGTACGACCAAGCTGGTCGTATAAAGAAACCGATCACATGATACTGAATGTCTTCCTGGTTGATAGTCGAACACAGATTCTGCCAGGTGTCAGCCACGTGTTATTAATGCTTGCCATGTCATTCACTTCAGATTTTAGGGATAACATATGGTCTAGTAGCTCTTTGTTTGGATTTGCAAAATTGTAAAGCAAAAGCCTGGTCAGTGAAAATGAGAAATAAATATAAGTAAATGACAAAGGTTACTATGACCACATGACTCTATAGACATTCATCGCAATCATTCTCAAAAAGTTATCTAGAATGAAATAAAGTCTGGTTACTGTTCGTAGAAAAACTTGAGTTTAGAATTTCATCGAAAATGTCGTCCTCGTCTTCTGACGATGAGCTCTCTTCTCTAAGGAACTCGATGTTTATAACGCCCTACTTCCTTAGAGTCGTTACCAAGTGAGTTTAAAATGTGCAACTAACTCGCTAATCGAGGTTTTTAAGATAAAAGTGTAGCTAAACCATAAAAGAAGTCACATACTTTTAAAATAATTTCATTCATTGAAAATTATAAGCGTTTAACATTTGGGATTCCAAAAATACTGTTACAAATATTTATAATTCCAAAATATGATTAAAGTCGACTAAACGACAAAACTAGTTTTAATACAACCATCTCCCAAAAATACCCCTGGTCGTGGCAGCCAGGTAGGGCAAACATGTACACGCCACTTCACGCTCTTCGTACTCATGGTTGGTCAACATTCCCCTTGCCCTTACCTGCACCATAGAGCACCCGTGAGCCGAAGCCCAGCAAGAAAACTCACATAAGCAGAAAACATATGCATACTTAACAATCAACATGTAATCAAGCTGCCAATAGGTTAAACACGTACGACCATGCCGTCCCAGGCACTTTACCGGGCCCTGGGTTCCTGGTCTATTCAGTGAGGATATCCAAGGTATCCTTTAGGGTCTCGCCCTGGCAACTCGCAATCCGCGTGCTGAACGCTGCTCCCGGCTCCTTGCCGTACTTGGCCTTGCCGTACTTGGCCTTGCCGTTCTCGGCCTTCACCATTCCCAGCCTTTGCCGTTCTCGACCCTCGCCGTTCGTTCATGAATATGCACACATAACATAATTAAACAAATACCTAAACATGCATAAGAAAAATCATTGGGGTTACGCTCTGCCACACAATCATATAGGGTCGTGCCCTGCAACACAAGCTCTACGGGTACAACAGTTTTCTTACCTGTGTCTCGAGCTTTCCAAGCACCGATGTCCCGAGACCTTTGGCTGAAACCCTAGTCACAACACATCAACAATATCCATCCAGTTGGTTCAAACCCATTAAATAACTTTGGATCATAATTCTAGTCTCCGGGACCTTGAATTCTATCAATCTGGCTGATAAAATTCATCCTAAGCCTTAACTTTTGGATTCTCGAGCCAAAATCCTCCTTAATGCCCAAAAGCACACTGAGCGCCGCGGCCCCTTCAACCCATGTCACAGCCCTTAGTTCAACTGGAGGCCCAGCCTCTTTTTCCCCACTTGCGTCGCAGCCCTGCCTATAGGGTGCCGCAGCACGCCTCCACTTTCAGGCGCCCTAATGTTTTAAGGGGCCTCGGCTCAGCAAGAACAATGTCGCAGCCCGACCCCTCAAACCCAGTAAAATCTTCCATTTTCTCTACCAAAACCAAGCCAATTAATGCTAAAATCAATCTAACAACATAATTTAATCATTACAGAAGTTCCACTATGATTCTAGAAGCAAAACCTAACAAACTCTAGCTTTAAAACTCATTAAACCCAACATTCAATCTTCAACTTCAATACCTCAAAAGAACTAAGAAAACAAGTCAATAACCACTGAATTAACTAGCTAAAATCACAGTTGATGCTTACCTTAGCCTCTGCTTGAATCCAAAAAGTGATGTTGAATTAATCCCCAAGTCTAAAGCTCAAATTCTATCTTAATTCCCAACTTTTCCCTTGGTTTGGCTTAGAGAGAAAAATGAGAGAGAAAGAGAATTTTTTTGGTCAGTTTCTCCAAGTTTCTGAGTATTTCTTTGGTTTTTTTTTATTAAAC
The DNA here is from genome assembly GCF_963169125.1 of Humulus lupulus. Lineage (NCBI taxonomy): Eukaryota > Viridiplantae > Streptophyta > Magnoliopsida > Rosales > Cannabaceae > Humulus > Humulus lupulus. The sequence goes on from NC_084801.1 coordinate 80,657,030, forward strand.
TTAGTCTCTAAGGTTACCTCAATGCTCGGGGTACCGAAAATTTCCTCGAGGGCAAAATGGTAAATTTCCCCGATATTCCCTCCTAAACATTCTAACTTCAAATATATCTCCAAATATTTATTTTCATAACCCGATAACCCCATAAAACATCCAATACCCGAAATACCACTCGACTCGCCCCGAGTCAGATATTCAACCCCGTTGTGACTTTCTAGCTAACTGCTCCCTAGGGCTGTCTCAGATCGTGCAACACACATATATCACCAGTATATCACAATTATTACAATTATCACATTTATGCCCTCAACGGGTTAAAATTACGAACATGCCCTTAATAACCAAACGGGGCCCACATGCATATTTAATTCACCTAACACATGCATCTCTAATCACATTCTCATATAAATTCACATATTATATAATAAATCACTTATTTCCCTCCAGGCACGCTAATCAAGGCCTTAAGCCTTATTAGCAAATTTGGGTCGCTACAATGCTTTTTCCTTTCCCAGGTCTAATAGGGATGGTAGGTCGGTGAGAATTTTCAAGAAGAGGCTCTCTGATGATAAGACCACCTGGTTGGCGTGGTTGAGGAGATTGTTTAGGAGAAAATTTGTCAGTCACTACTTCGGTATCGACATTAGACTAATCAGTCGAATCAGGTTCATTAGTTGTGCTGCCCACAGAAATATCTTGGTTGTTCTGTAACAATCCCACCACTTGAAGATTCTCCAAGGCGACCAACTGCTTAACATCCTTCTCCTCAATGGGCATGTTCGTGATGGATGGTAATGCATTTCCCTGGTTGGGAGAGGTTGATTAAAAGGGCCTGCATGCTTAAAAGCCAGGTTGTTGGCTTTAAAGTATGGAGTAAGAAAATATTATCTACAATAAGTTTTAGAATTCTATTTATGGGAAATACAATGAAGATACTTGCCCCCCTTTTTCCTATGAAAGAGGTGGAAAAAACATGTATTATTGCCAGTGGGGTTAGTCCTAAGATCGAACAAATAGTGTACCTCATGATGGGTAGGTGGGTTCCAACCCTTGAAGTGGTAGAGAATGTATAAGGCAGACAGGGCTTGTATCCCGTTTGTGGCAATCTGGAAGGGAGAAACATTACAGTAATATGCTATTGACCTAAAAAAAGGATGCAAAGGGATGGTAGCTCCCGCATAAATGTGATACCTAGACCAAGCATAATAGGCACCACCAGGATTATTTGCAGTCTAGTATGGGTGCGGGCATACCATATTCACTCCTTCAAGTCCCAAAGTTTCAATGTGTCTATCGAGCATCTTGGAGTATAGTTTAGAAGTCTTAGCTATGAACCATGAAGGCACGTGATCTTCCTCTTTCCTCAGTTTAAGTGTAGCAGTTTGTTGGATTTCTGTGGCAAAAGTCTGGGTATCCTTTCTATTGGGTTGACTAGTTTTTTGAACTTGGCGAGGAGGCTTTGAATTGGCTATAGTCTCAACTTCTTCTACTAATTTTTCTCCCACCAAGGGCACTCATTTCACCACCTTTTGCATTGCTCTACGAGCTACTTGGGAAACTTGTTACTGTGGGAGTCGATTGGACTTTTTCACCCTCATCGGTTGGTGCTAGCGCTGCTTCTGAAGGAACTAATCTTCACGAAGGAAGTATAAAGCTAACCGCGGAAGGATTTTCTTGACACGACAAAGACGGTCATCCAGAGTTCGTTTGGATGGAGATTTAGAAGAGGAATCGGTGCTCAAAAGGTTATCACTTGAAGCGGGAGAAGAGGACTCAAAGTCTGTTTGGTTGTCACCTCCCTTGCAGTCAAAATGATTCATCTACAAAAAAATACGGGAGGTGAGTAAACCAAACAAGAACTAAATACAAGTAAAAATATTCTATTGCCCAGATAAAAATGTATGTGTGCAGTAGAGATAATTTTAAGCAATTCACAAAGAAATAGAAAATTGTTTTGGGTGGCATGTGTTCGGGGACATTAGACCTATAGTTTTGTGCTATGTGTTTTGAAACTATAAGGTTGTATGCTTGGCTTATTGTGCAGAAACTCGGGTGGTTGGGTGCATAGTCCAAGCTGCTGGTTGTTTCCGAGGAGCCACGACACCCGAATGGTGTATAACCGGCATGAAGATATCATCCGATCGGCTAAGTGATGCCGAGGAACAAATGTCAAAGGAGTCACCGCACCCGAGTGGTGCGTGGTTTTGTTGGCTAGCAAATGTCCAAGGAGTTAGGGCCTACCCGACTAGTTAGCCATGGGTTCTGACCTGCCAAGGCGAACACGATCCAGAACAAGTATAATTCCGAGCAACTCACGTGTTCAGAGCAGCCCAGGAATCCGATCGGAGGAAGACAATCCGTGTAAGAGAATGCCTATCCGATCGGTCACACACACGAATCCAAAAAGTAATTTTTTTTTAGGAAAAAGATTTCATTCACTTAGAATGCACAAGTTCACTTAAAAACATGGGACACAAACACATTTTCCTAATCATGGAGTACACCAACAAGATCAAAAAGGGAATTTCAAGGGTTTCAAAATGTTTCAATAAAACATCGAAGTTCGTACAAAACCATGAACCCAAATATGCAATGGAGGATGGAAAACTATTTTTTTGTAAAAATTTCATGAAATTGAAAGTCAAATTGGCTAACCCAAAGCCTAATCTACATCAAAACAACCACAAAAGCACTATCCTACAAATATTCATCACAAGATCCCAAGGATAGCATATAAAAAGAGGGTTTCGTCGTTCACCTATTCCAACCAATATTTGTGCAGAATTTAAAAGGACAAAATGCTTAAAGGTAAAGCCAAAGAAGAAAGAACTTACCCAAATGGAAGGGAAAACACTTGATTTCTTGAAGAAGCCTTTGATTTGCTTGAAGGAATTGGGGCACCCTTGTGATGTATTTTTGCTTATAAGGGATAGGCATGCATGGGCCTATTTAAAGGGAAAGGAGGAGATTATCAATTACCCTAAAATACTCTTAGTATTCTGTTTCCCACGATTGGGAACTGATAGGTGCCATTTCCACTACAAGAAAAAACACTATTCATAACACTTAAAAATTGCTAACTGGAAGTATTCATAACACTTTTCAAAACGCTAACGTAGCCCCTGTTATTAAAAGTCTCATCTTTTCTATAACAGTTTTTGAATGTTATGTTCGATGTTATCTTAAAGTATTCAATAACACATTTTTTGTTGCTATCATATTAAAATAATAACATTTAGTTAGAGTAATTGGTTATAAATTTGAAGTTTAATCTTAAACTTTTTGCATAACACTTTTCAACTGTTATAATTGATTATTTTTATAGCATTTTTAGTTTGTTATATTAAATAAATCATAACGTTTTGTTACACTAATAGTATGTATCCAAAATAGTCATAAATGTCATATTAAAGGTCCAGTAATAAAATTTTGTTATTTTAGTCTAGATAATAGATTTTTAATTGTGTTGTGTAAGGATAATCATAATTTTTTTTTTAAAATGAAAAGGTTTTTATTATTGTATTTGGATAAAAAAAAAGTATCAAAATTAATCGCAAAATGTAATATTAAATAGATTGATAAACCATAAGTATTACATTAAAATTCAAACCATGATTGTGGCTACTTCATGAGATCTTAGTTCTAAATTAAGTTTGAAAACATACATAATAAAGTTCTATAATCTTGAACATCTTTTACTTCAAAAATGAAAAACAAAAACATAGCAAGATACACAAAAATAAACCATGAAATTTGCTCCATCCTTCAATTCGCCATCCATTGTGCACTTGTCTTTGTTGTGGGTTGATTTTCTTGAACATTGTTTGATTGCTCCTCACTCTGAGCAGATGTATTCTATTTACAAGTAAGATAGCAAAACATGAATTCAACATCAAAATTAAAAGATGAAAATACAAAAGTAAAGACAAACCTAAAAATTAAACATGAATCTTAGTTATTATATGAAGAGAATAAACAATACTTTCAATCACCGACGTACCAAAAATATACCAAAAAAATTAAAGAATGAACATAACCTTACCACTAATTCAGCCACATGAAAATTAAAAGAAGGTATTGCAATTCAACATGCACTAACTCAGCCACAATACTTTCAGTCACTATCTCTTATTTTGGAGTACCAACAAATGATTGTTTATTTCTATTCCTAAATTTCTATGAAAAACAATATATATATATATATATAAATAACCATTAAACAGGTAAGCAGTCACAAATATTAAAAATAATATTTAGAGATAAAGATGCTATAAAAATTATATCAATAAGTTTACACTAAGAGATAAGCTTCAAAGAGGATAAAATGAAGAAAAAGATGAAGAAGAAGGTGAGGCCATCAAGAAATAAGTTTTGGTTTTGCTGATATTAGAATAGTTACGAAAAAAGAGATGACCAAATATAATATTATTTAATTTTTAAACTTAAAAATAATGACATTCAAAATTTTAAAAATAGACTCCAAAGAGAAGACAGTAGAAATCGCAAAATACAACATTGAGAGTCACTAAGGATGGACAAGTCACTGTCATGGCAACCAAATAATAATCTCACTACACTTAATTCACAGTAATTACTCTTGAAAAGTTCTAAACAACTGCCTTTATATAATTTGCATTGTCTTAATTGGAATTTATATTTGTAAAGACAACCAATGAACATGGACATAGACGTTTTGATGCATAATTAAGCTGTCTAGATATATTTTCAACCATTTACAAGAATATTTTTTTGTATATACAAGTCATCAAAGTTTAACTTTTTAAGAAAAGTGATAAATATCATTTTTTAAAACAAAATGCCTTGTATTAATTTATAAAATATACAAGGATGTGGAAAAACCAAAAATAACAATAGTAGAAAATTACATATATAAATATTCTCATTTTTTTAATTCTCATGCTAACTAAACAATAAAAAGAACAGCCAAGCCTATACATGGAAAAGAAAGTTCAAACAAAAAACCAAAAAACAAGAGTTACAGGATACCCTTCCAATTTTGATAGAGATCTAATAAGAAGATGATAAATATGAAAGTTGATTTACATGATTAAGGAATTTACAACAATGCAATCAATTTGAGAAATGAAAAAATAAAACTAGGAATTTCAAAATCTTAGTTACATGGTAGTTTTCATGTAAAGTTAAAATGGCTAGTATACAGTAAGAATCATCAAATTAATCCATCAATATAAATGAAAATTAATTACTCAAACTCCAAACAATTTCAAATAAATTTTTCTTCCAATTTGAAATTTAATTGAGCCACTAAAATGAATTTAATTGAGCCACTAACATGAAAGTAGAATTACATTCATAATTTTTCTTATGTGTCTATAAAATCTTAAAAGAAAAATCAAAATAAATAAACATACAAGTGTATGCTTTTAAAAATCTAATTAATCTACCAATAACCAAACCAATCAACCAAACACAAGTTAATTATAAGATAATAATAGATAATTCTACATAAAATCAGAAAATATTCCTACCATATTATCAACCAACCATCTACCATTATCAATTAAAAATATTAAAACAACACACAAGTTGTCTTCCTTATCTCACCGCAGCACACAAATTTCTCAGATCCTACTTCACTAAGACACACAAGTTCTCAACCTTCCGTTATCACCACAACACACAATAATAATCTCAGGACCTACTTCACTATGGATGAATATCTAAGATAATCAAACTCTTCTAACATTTGCATAATATTATAACAAAAACAAAAGTAAGAGAAGATACCTCTTGCAAAATGTTGGAAATAAAGTTTCCTTCCAATTTAAAATCCAATGACGCCACTAAAATGAAAGAAAAATTACATACCAATTAATAAACTATCAACATCAATAGACAAATTAATTGAGATAATGTAAGAAAATGTGTTAAGAAAAAAAAAATCAAACTCTAAATTTTTATATTATATTCTATTGGAAATCAATCTTGATATATATTCTTAGTAAAAATAAGAACAAGGGAGCTAGAATCAAACTAGTAGAAAAGCATGTAATTTTTTTATTGTAGCATATAGTCAAAATTATTGTAGTGTCATGAGCTCATCAATAAGAAAGTTTTCTTTCTTTTTTTACTTTCTGACATATATGTTAGGCAATGTGCATTTTCTAGTTTTATAAATACTTATACGATGTAGATCACCTATTCAAATCAAGATTATTGAGAAACCATATCCAAAATGAGAACAACACATTAATAGTTTCTATTGCAACTATTATCAAACATTTCATATGCAATAATTTTTTAAAAAACTTTATGATAACATGAATAATAATAATAAAAAAAAAGGTTCTCATGATAAAATACAAAGAACAATAGATTTTTACAAGCCACACTTTATCAACACGAAAGCTTTTCAATATAAAATAATCAAAGAGTGAAAGAAACATATATATTGTTGACCCTGATTTTGGTCAACTGACACGAAGTCAAAATACGCTTGACGTGGATGAATGCGTTGAAAAGAACGTGATGACGAAAATAATAAGAACACGATATTTTATGGTGGTTCGGCCCGAGGATCTGGTAATAACCTACGTCCACTTAGATTGTTATTGATGTGAGAATCAAAAGAGTGATCAAAGAACTAGGGTTCAATGAGTTTCACCAACCTCTGAAGAACAATACAATATCTCAAATAGAATTACTCTAGTCTCAAATAATTCAAAAGCCAAAAGTCCCTTCCTTGAGCTATCTTTCACTATTTATAGGCTCAAGGGGGATTACATGAATCTTGTTACAGATATTCTCTCCTAAATAATCAGATACTCAGGAGATTGTGGGAGTCAATTTAAGGATTTACCAAGATCTTTATAGAAACATCATGAAGCATGCGGAACCTGCGACCAAGCTGGTCACAGGTAAGCTCCGGCTACCTACTGCTTATAATTTGTCTTCTGGTCGATACCCTAGCAGAGTTCCTCCAAGTGTCAGTCACGTGTCCGGGAATCACTCGCCACGTCATCTACGCCAGTTTTTTGGATAACATTTGCCCCCCAAGTTTATTTATTACAAGCAATAAATAAACTTTTGAGGAAACGACCCTTCGGTGACCCCGCCATACGTGTCAGAACCCTTCGTGTGTTCTTGGAAAAAGCAACCTACTCTTGTCTAATCATGAATTTTCGCTTCCTCAGTAATAATTCGACGGCTATCTCGCTTCCCCATACGTCGAAAAAGGGGAAGCTGATGATTAATCCCTTTTAATGCCATAGACAAAACTTATATATAACATCTCTGAAGTTCTCTTTTTCTTTTTATGCACGCCATTAATCTTTCAAGAAACCCTAAAACCAGAGCTTCCATCTTCTTCTGGAGACCGTCCTTTTGCGTTTTCAAGACTCAGCCCGAGAGTTCCCTGATCTCCAAAAATTCTTACCAATCTCCACGACCTTCTTTCTGGTAAGTCTTTGACTCTTTATGCTTCATATTCTTGCAATGCATGTTTCTGTATGTTGACTGTTGAGTTTATCTACTTCTAGGTTGAGATGCTTGTCAGTAGAATGTCTTGTGGGTGAAAAAAGTTACGAGTTAGTTTGATAGTTGAGATCATACTTTTTAGGACGTAAATCCGAAGTAAAAATTCGATTTTTAGGCCAGCCGAAAAAATAGGTTTTTCCTGCCCTGAGGGGAGTTGAAAAAGTTTTATGAAAAACTTTTTGCTTTCACCCTTTGATCCGTTTCTTAAACTATTCGTGTGAAAATTTTTAGCTTTTGTTAGAATGCTGCTGTATAAAAGCTTAACTTTTATACTCGACCAGCGTTATTCTAAAAAGTCTTAAAAATTCTCTATCCTCACCTCCCCATTCTTTTGTTTGTAGACTTTAATGCCATATTTGTGGGGAGGTGAACGACCCATCGACGACGATCTTCTTGCCCAACTGCTCGAAGGCGAAGAACGACCGACCGACAGAGTTCACGAGATCCTTTTTTCACGATCTTCTCCTAGACCTCGTCCATCTCCTCCTCAAATGGCCCGTTCTAAATCCTTAGGCAAGAAAAGACCTGACTCCGAAGATAGCCCAAACTCTCCTGCCCAGCCTGATTCACAAGCTAGGGTTCCTTCGACCAGTGGTCGAGAAAATCCCGCTCTTGACCCTAATATCCAAATCAGAGCCCGCCCTTGTCATCAAAATCTTCCTGATGTCGAGTGGTATCTCTCCCCGACCAGCCAAGTGACTCCTCGGATGCTTGCCAACTACCTCAGTAAGTATCCTCTCACAGGGGTCAATCTCAAAATTCCTACTGCAGACCAATGGGCTAACCTTCCCGGAGGTGTATACAGTGCTTGGTCTAGGTATCATATAGACGCGGGGGCTACCCTCCCTCTATATCCTTTTTATCAGGGGGTGGCCAATTATTTTGGTGTCGCCCCCTTCCAAATTACTCAGAATGGATATAGAATGCTGGCCGCACTCTATATCCTGTACAAACTTAAAAAATGGCCAGAACCTACCCCCCATGAGGTCAATTATCTCTTCGACCTCAAGTCCAACCCTCAATAGAATAGGACGGGCTTCTTCCATCTTTGTCACCAGGAGACAAACTGAACGTTCCTAAGTGACACTACACACATATCCAATGTGGGGCAGTACAGCAAGGAGTACTTCCTCACTCCAGACAGGACCAACAACAACCTGGCCTTCACTCGAGGAGGTAAGTGCTGTTTTTACTGGTCGATACTTTTCATCAGCGAATTTCTCTTCATTTTTCTTAAAGTACACCCTGTCTTTCAGGCCCATGGTTACATCCGATCCCAACACCAGACATGGTGTTGAGGTCCACCGTACTGCCCAGGATGACAGACGCAGAAAAAAGCGTCAAGTCCCTGGTCACTGATGAAAATCTTAGGCTATCCGGCCTCCTGGCTCCTCGCCATGAAACAAGAGGACCCGTCGTAGCAGATGCCATTGCCGAGGGGGATCCCGAGCAGCAACCCCCTGCGTCCCCTCCACGAAGGAGGCCGACGGGGGTTACAATCAGGGAACCCACAGGAAATCCTTCCGCAGAAAGGCCTTCTGCACCCCAAGGCAAGGGGAAGCAAAAGGCAACAGAATCTGTTGTGAACTTGGGGGAATCCTTCGATGAAAATGGTACAGTTATTTCACTTTTAAATAACTTGCCAATTCCCTGTCACTTGTTTGACGGGGAGGGCAACTTTACGTATACTCCAAATCTAGGGCCAGACTTCTTCGTGCTAGATAGTGAGTGTGTGACTAATAGAGTCAATAGTATAGCGACCAGTAGTTGTAGCTCGGGTATTAAACTTTGTGACCTCTTTTCTGTTTTATCAAGAGTTTTTATCTGCCTTTATCTTATCATTTTCATATGTTTACTTGTATGCAGATATGGCCACTCCCAACGTCTTCGATTTATATCAGACTGAGGAGGAAGTAGAAGTCCCTCTGGCCCGACGAAAGAAATCCAGGAGGCATAACGGCGAATCAAGCCAAGGACCTCCTGCCAAGAAGGGTCGAATAGAAGATCCTTCCAAGGACATGCCAATTGGGCATACTTCTGCCCAGCCTTCGGTTCCTGTCGAGAAGGAGACCTCGCCTGCTCCGATGAACCCTCCACCTGCAGCCACCAAAGACAAACCCAGCGGGACGAAGCTCTTGGGGCCAAACTTTCGAACCGCGCCTTGCGAGCAGCCAAGGACCGTCTTGCACACATCGTGAGGTACGACCGTTGCAAGGCTGCGATGGCTGAGGCAGAGAATATGGGGGTCGACCAAATTCAGAACTGGGCCCTAAACGAAATGGCCAGCGTAAGCATCTCTTATCTCTCTGGCTTCCGTCTTTTATTGTTGGCAACAGACTCTAACTTTATCTCTTGTCCACAGGCCTTGCTGACTGCAACTGCTGCTCGTACCCGTGCCTAAGCTACCATCGACCAGGCTCGGGTAAAGGCCATCGAGAGGTACCAGGCGAAAGCTACTGAGGAGCTTCAGGCTGCAGAAGCCAGGCACACTGGGGAGTTGGAGGCGGTCACCCAGAAGAAGGATGCTGCGGTGGCAAAGCTGGCGGAGGTCGAAGCTTTGAAGGCAGCTTTGAGGAAGCAGAGGGAGGAGTAACAGGAGGCCAGCCGAGTCCAATATCGTGAATGGAAGAGACTCAAAGAGGAGCTTCTTGCCAAGGACAAGGCCATGGCTGCTCTTGAGAGCAAAATAGAGCAGCTGAAGCTTACCAATGCCAAAGATCTGGAAAGATACAAGAATGCAACACTTCGGTGTTTTTATGACTTCTGGAAACACAACCGGGGTGCCAACTTTGACAACCTTTTAGAAGATGTCAGGAATGCTGAGCTGGCCCGCTGCACTGCTCGATTGGCTGAAGAAGAGGAAAGAGCAAGGATCCCTGCCTCCCCAAGCATCGCTGGCGCAGAGGAAGGAGGAGTCATTGAGGATACAACCAATCAGAATGTTGATAAAGACCCTCCTGCTCCTAATGCTTCTTGAACTTTTATATTTTCTTTCTTTAATTACACGACCCACGGGTCGTGATGTAAAGACTATATTTCTTTTCTGAATTTGCGAAATGGGCAGCAAACTTTCCTTTTATTTGAACAGTTACATCCAAGCAGTGATGCTTGCGGTGTAAAAGACTGCATTATAATGTTATAATATTTTCATTTACCATAACATCTGTCTGTATGACCGAACTTAGCATAGTACTTTGGTTTTATTTAAGAAAATATGAATTTTGAAAAATACTCTCTAAGTACCTTAGCAGGTTTCACTTATTTTGTTCGTGTGTTTACATACCTCATGGTACGCATTGCTATCGATGTGCCTTATATGCCCCCCAAGTGATCAAGGAGCTTTAGGTCCTTGGTCACTTGCTTTGACCATGACCTGTTCGAACATTTATGCTCGGTTGGAAACGTAATACTTGTAATACAGCAAAATAACACACGTAATGAACAAATACTTGTAAAAATAAATTTACAAAAGTTGGCAAGAATGACTGGCTGCGCACAGTACCTTATAATCTCGTATTAAAAATGGACTAAACATGTCTTTACGAGTGATCCTAAAAAAGGATCTTACATATATAAACGATTAGCCATACAACGTGGCTAACCCTTTTTGCAAAACTTGTAAAAATTAAAATTTAATACAAGCCAGTCCTTTAAAAGGGATTGTTCACTGATAATACTTGCACAGGTGTTCTCCATTCCAATAACGTGGAACGAGATCTCCGTTTAGGCGTGCAAGTTTGTAGGTGCCCGGGTGAAGGACTTCTTCAATCTGGTAAGGTCCTTCCCAATTAGGTCTGAGTACTCCAGCAGTGGGGTCGCGGGTATTCAAGAAAACTCGTCGTAGCACCAAGTCACTGACGTTGAATTTTCTTTCTTTTACTTTTGAGATAAAGTACCAGGCGACCTTTTGCTGGTACGCAGCAACTCGGAGTTGAGCTTTCTCCCGTATCTCGTCAATTGAGTCTAGGGACTCCATCATCAGTTGGCTGTTATGGTCCTGGTCATATGTTATGCGTCGATGTGAGGGGGGATCTAACTCAACAGGTAACATAACCTCATATCCGTAGGCCAAGGAAAATGGGGTATGACCTGTCGCTGTTCGGTGAGACGTTCTATATGACCAAAGGACTTCAGGCAGCTGCTCTGGCCATGCTCCTTTAGCGTCTTCAAGCCTTTTCTTCAGGGTGTCCTTAAGAGTTTTATTAACGGCCTCTACTTGCCCATTTTCTTGTGGATGCGCAGCTGAAGAAAAGCTTTTGATAATCCCGTGCCTTTCGCAGAAGTCGGTGAATAAGTCTGTAACGCCCTACTTTCTTAGAGCCGTTACTAAGTGAGTTTGAAGACAAAACTGTGCAATAAACTCGCTAACCGAGATTTTGAAACAAAAGTGTGACTAATAAAAGTTAAGGCTGTAATCTTTGAAAATGCGTTGACTTAATAAAAACTTCTAGTATTAAACAATTGGGATCCCACAGTAAGATTTGAAAACTATTTACACCTTGAAATAAGTTTACAGTTGATCAGTTCTAAAATCATAGAATTATTACAGCCATTTTCAAATAAACCCCCAACCAAAGCAGTCGGGCAGGCCAAACATGTACGCATCGCTTCACGTTCTCCGTACTCATGGTTGGTTGACTCAGCCATTGCCCTTACCTGCAACACGGAGCACCCGTGAGCCGAAGCCTAGCAAGAAAACTCATGCAGAGCATAACATATGCAATTTATACAGTTTATGATAACAGATAATCCACATATAAACAAGTCAACCATTAGACTAAACAAATACGGCCATGCCGCCCCCGAAGCCTTACCGAAGCCTGGGGTCTCGGCCTTCACTGTAGGGATACCACCCGTATCCCCTGGGTCCTACCCTGACCATAGCATCCCATGTGCTAGGTGTTACTTCCGGCCCCGCTGCCGTTCTCGGCCTTGCCGCCCTCAGCCATAGCCGTTCAATTCACTATAATCATATATAGCATAAATCAAACAGCATTCAAACAAATATCAATTCATCTAAATCTGCACCCTAACATGTAATGCAATATAGGGCCGTGCCCTGCAATCATCTCATCATGCAACATGCAATATAGGGCCGTGCCCCGCAATCACACTATGGGCCCATGCCCCATCCTACGGGTGTTATAGTTTTCTTATCTGTATTCCGAGCCTCCTGATGCACTAAAGCCGCGAGCACGGTCCTCTAGCACGAGCCTCACCAACAACCTAGTCACAACACACAAGAAACATCCCTCAATACTAATCAAATCAAAAACCGCTTCCCGGGACCAATCCCACACTCTCGGGACTCCCAAATCCCTAAAACAATTCATCAGAAACATCCCCCGAACCCCCGGAGCAAAAGCTCAAAAACGCAACTTTTGGTGCCCTTAAAATGGCCTAGCGCCGCGCACTCCCCTCAAGGGCTGCGGCGCCCAAGAACAGGGCCGCGGCGCTCCTTCGCGAACCCAGAAAATCTGGGTTTTCTCTTGCGTTTTTCCCGAACTTAAACCCCTCCAAATCATCCCAACAATTCCAAACTTCAAATAGACTAAACATCAACCCATAAACATCATAACCCAACTCAATAACACAATCATACTCAAAATCCACCCATTTAATCTCAACTTAATAAATCTAAACCCATAAACCAAAAACATAAACCAAAGCTTGAAAAGCTTAAACCATGCATCAAATTCCTAAACCACAACAGAAATAAATTTTAAAATTGCATAGAACCTTACCTTGAATGAAGAATCCAACCTTAAGCTTCCTTGGTTCATCACCTAAGTCCTCAAGTTTTCAGCTCCCTTCTTCTTCTTCATGCCCTAGCTTTTTCCCTCTCCTTTTTCTTCTCTTCAAATATCAAAGCATCAAATGACTAAATCCCCAAACCGTGTACCCCTTAATACCCAGCTGCAAAATGTCAATTGCCCAGCCAAATGACCATTTTACCCCTTCATCAAAACCCTTTGCTAACTACACCTCAAGGGCACTCTACTCCTTTATCCTATATTGCAATTCTACCATTTCTTTCACCTAAACTTGTTACTCTCAGCAGTAACTAATGGTTACACAGGTTACTAAATCTCCAATAACCATTAACCGCCAATTCCCTACTTAACCATAAAATTCCCGAGGTACCCCTAGGCTCCTCCCAAGCCGGGTATAGAAATCTCGTTGTGACTCTTAAGTTAACTTGCTCTCTCTAGGACCGTCTCGGCACGTGCATCACAACAATAACACCACACTCACATGGTACAATTCACAGAATACAATTATCACATATATGCCCTCAGCGGGCTAAAATTATCAATTTACCCCTTGTAACGACCCCAAATTCGGTGTTAAGGCTTAGGGCCTGAGATAGCGTGCCTGGAAGGCATAATGGAATTCTGTGTGGGTCTTTAATGGGTTTTATGCATGATTATGATTTAGTGCACGTTTTATGATTATGTGATTTATTGTGGTGCACGATAATGTGAATTAATATGCATGTAGACCTAATTGAGCATATTTGTAATTTGGCCATGTTGGGCATGACTATGTTGATACTTGTGATCTATGACTCGAGACGATCCTAGAACGAGCGGGTTAGCGGAAAGTCAAAGCGGGAACCTGTACCAGGCTTGGGTTAAGCCTGGGGAGTTAATCGAGAATTTGGGAATGTATTTGGTGATTTATTAGGCATTGGGTAGCGAACGGGAATAATTAGGAACACTTGAGGAATTAGTGGGAATTTGGGTATTATGACTAAAATGCCCTTTATGGACATAAAGGCTTAGAATTTGTAAGAGAGGGTATTTTGGTCATTAGGCTTGCAAGAGATAAAATAAAGAAGGCCTTTATACTTAGTGGATTTAGTAGAGAAAATTATAAGCTGAAAAGAAAGAAAGAAAGAAGAGAAAAGGAAGAGAGGGAAAGCTGAAGGGTTGGCTTGGAAGATTTGGTTTGTGGTTCTCCCACCCTTCTTCTTTGATTTTCTTGAGGTGAAGCTCAGTGGTAAGCTAGGTTTGTGGATTTGCATGGGATTAGCAAGATCAAATCAGAGATTTGAGGTAAGTTCTTGAGGTTTTCGGTTTTAGGGTTTTGCTGGTTTTGAACTGTGTTTTTGAGCTAAATGGATGGGGTTTTTGGGGAAAACAGGTCAAGGTTGTGAAGGTGCAAGCCAAGGAGGTCTAGGGTTCAGTTCAAGGTCGAAATTCCACCCACGGTATGATTTCTATGACCCTATCCTTGTTGTTTGATTGATTTTTCTGGTTTTGGGGTTCATTGGGTTAGATTTTGAGTTGTGGGTTGCTTGAGCTTGGGATTGAGTTCTTGGGGTGCTTGGGATGAGTGTGTGGTGTATATATGTTTGTTTTTGGGCTTGGGAAAGAGTTGGACAAGTTTGGGTTCGAAATGGGGGAAGAAAATCGCAAGATGCGATTTTTGGTTTTTCTGTGCTGCAACTAGCGCTACAGCGCTAGGCAGGGGGCGCTGTAGCGCTAGCCCCTGTCTGGTGTGGCTGGTTCTGCTTGTAGCGCTACAGCGCTACCTTTTGAGCGCTGTAGCGCTGCACTGTTCACAGAGGGGATTTTTGGGCTTTTGTGATGAGATTTTGACCAAGGGTTCGGGGCTCGATTCCGCCACTTTGTTTTGGGGATCTAGGACTTCCCGGGGGCTTGGGATTAGTCCCGAGACTAGGTTTTGGACTTGAGGATTGGTGATGACTTTGACTTGTGGATTTTTCTTAGGTAAGCGCTAGGGCTCGGGTAGGATCGTGCTCAAGGAGTCCGGTTGATCAAGGCTACTGAATCTAAAGGTAAGAAAACCGTAACACCCGAGTTTAGGGCATGGCCCCACTGTGTGATTGTTGGGCACGACCCTAGTTTGTATTGTGTGCAAATGTGTAATCTTAGATAAACTATTGTATGTTTGAATGGTTATTTCATAATGTATGATATATGTGATTGTAATTGAATGAACGGCAAGGCCGAGAGCGGCAAGGGCCGGGTACGGCAGTGGGGCCGGAAGCAACGCTCAGCACATGGGATGCTAAAGCGAGGGTGGGACCCAAGGGATACATGAGTTATCCTACGGTAATGACCGAGACCCCAAGCTTTGGTAAGGCCTCTGGGGCGGCATGGCCGTGCTTGTTTAAATTGATGATTTTCTTATTTATCAGTGAATTATGCCAGCGATATTATTTGTATATGTTATGTGTTATTTGGGTTTTCTTGCTGGGCTTCGGCTCACGGGTGCTCCGTGTGGCAGGTAAAAGCAAGGAGTCAGTCAACCGGCCATGAGTATGGAGAGCGTGGGAGCGGCGCGTACATGTTCGGCCTGCCCGACTGCTTTGGTTGGGGGCATTTTGTATATGGCTGTATTAAATCATTCTTTTGATAACTGATCAAGTGTGAACCTATTTTTGAGTTGTAAATATTTTGTAAACCTTATTTTGGGATCCCAGATGCTTTATATTTAACGTTTTAATGAAGTTAAACATTTTCAAAGAGTACAGCCTTAAATTCTGATTTATCCACACTTTTGGTTTTAGAAACCACTTAGAGTCAGTCAAAAGCACGATTTCTAATTTAAACTCACTAAGTAACGGCTCTAAGGTAGTAGGGCGTTACACCCCTATCATGCAAACGGGGTCCACATGCATAATTATTTCACCTAACATGCATACTAACCACATAGTCATGCATCTCGATGTTCAATTAGTCATATAACATGCTTTAAATCATAACCATGCATTTCACTCATAAAATCACACATAAATCCCATTATGCCCTCCAGGCATGCTAATCAAGGCCCTTAAGCCTTATTAGCGATTTTGGGTTGTTACAACTATCCCCTCCTCATAAAAATTTCGTCCTCGAAATTTATCCAAACACATCAGTCAGAAAACCCGTAACTCTGACCCTGAATCCCAAGGTCCACCGCCTTTACTTTAGTTCCCAATAACACCCTTTCAGGTGCAACAATCTTGCCCCGCAAGATCTTGTCTAACGGCCATACACTCGATAACCACTCGTTAACACCGCAACCCTGCTGAAGCCTCAGGGTCTGCCTAGATTACAATGTCCAATTCGTTGTCTTATTCCTGATTCCAGAGATACTCAAAAGTCATCACCTCTACCAGGTGGGATCGACTTGTAGGCCCCACTGGCCTAACCCTTAGTACAACTCCGGAATTTTATGTTGGATCAAGAGTCAGAACTTTCCCTTCTTTCTCTGAACACCTTATAGATCCTCGTCTGTTATTACGCAGAGACGCAACTCTTTCTTCCCGGAACTTTATTTCCTCAAAACTTATCAATTTACCAGCTCTTTATTCTTTCAAATAGGCAGACACCCCTGCCTTAAGAAGTTTCAACGACCTCTTTGGCTTTCTTTCAGAACTAAAGCCAAACCGTAGTATTCTCTAACCTTCACCTCTTACCATGTCCTATGTCGTGTTACATTAACAAGACACCAGCAACTGCTACCACGACTAACTCATCAGGGATTACGCCGCCCTCAATACCTCAAGTATTCGCCTACCCAGCGCTCAATTCTTTAAAATATCCGACAAACTTTCAGACTGCCATTTCACTTGCAATCAACTGATAATCCCAGATTCCCACTCTGTTCCTTTCGTTCTCTAAATCCATTCCAAAATTTAAAATACTATAGGGTCTCCGTTCAATATCATCGACGCTCCATCCTGAAACCAGTTCACTTGACCCAACTACACTAACTCGATCAACTGAGTTAAAACTTTTCATGTCCGGATACCTTACTTAAGGTCTATTGTGGTCTATTCCCGCGATACGCCACCACATCACCTAACCCTTCAGGGTCCAAAGGAAAACACCAGATTCTGTCATCCGCTCAACCCTCCCGGTACCGCGTACCCTAGGAGGTGGAATGATGTCCATTCAGAACCCTCATTCAAAACCAAAACCTAACTGGATCCTTCACTCGATCCTGGTATCCTACTTGTACCACCATGACAGGGTCCTTCCCTGTTTCAACTCAAGCCAACACTTTGAATTCCATAGATCAATGACACTCACCAGCAAATCATTACCTACTAACATTATGCCTATCTCAGTCGTTGCCTTGTCCATTCTATTACAATTTATAGCGTTATTCCCAGACTGACACACGCCTCACAGTTAGGAGTTCCGCCTCCAATTAAATTTTCCTTCTCTCAATCGAGGATTTCAAACACTGATCATCCGTCCATTACTTTTCACCACATCTAGGTCTCAACGTTAACTTTCTCACTAACACCCAATACTCAAGCACCTTATGCCCTGCACAACAGTCGACTTAACGTTCCAAGTGTATCAACCAGGTTCATTCTTTCATCTCCCGCAGGGTTCGATCCATCCTCGCGCCAGATGCGCCTGGGCGTGCACAATCCGTGATGCACTCCCACAATTCCATGTCGTCATCATAGATCAAATCCTTTATGCCATCACTCTTTACTTAACCTTAACATACACATATTCCGGCCTCACTAGGTATCAATCAATTCTTACCTTGTCCTCTTAATTTCTTTCTGATGTGACACCACACAGTCCGTCTAACCTCCAGTTTTACTGTCCTCCTCGTCTCTGATGTAGTTGTCCCCGGAGATGCTTGTGCAATAGATGACGCGCTTACCAGTCTTGTTATGCCTTCAATTCTTCGGACGTTCTTCATTAGCTTCTTTGCGGCTTCAGATCAATTCTTCTCTTACCTGTCCTTTCTTCTTGTAGCTCTAATCTGAGAACTCCTGACGACACCCAACTAACACTCCGTAGAACCTTACCTGAGACTCTGCCTTCTGGGTACTAACGTCTTCAGCCTAATAATCAGTTGCTCACCATTTTCGTCTGGGAGTAATCCATATGCACTGATCGTGAGTTTGAAGGGACTTACCCATACCGTTCACGCATTCTCAGCCTAAAGAACTTACCTGTGCTGCTGTAGCTTGAACCATTCTAGAATCTTTGTTACCAACTCCTCACACCCAACCCGGTGCAGACTAGAAAATTTCCCGAAATGTCTCTATCCTTGGTTTCCAACTGGCAATAACCAGGTCGTAGATCAACTCTTGGAGACATCGTCCCCACTGGTACCCAACATTGTACTTTTCGTTCAAACCCGACGATGCCAACAATCCCTGCAGTATAACACACTGGCTACACCAGGCTCAGATTCCTTCAATTGCTTCGATAGACTTTCTGTCGGCCAAAACCGTCTTTTACAACATTCCTTATACCAATCCTATCTATAGCCTGACCTTGAAGTATCCCCTAAATCTTTCTTTACATACCCACATAGCTTTCCCACTGGTCAGCTCTGTTCCACTCAGTCTCATTCACATACTCCAGATGATATCCTCTACAATCCATCTGCCAGAGTTTCTTATTCTTCTCAATAAGTATTACTATCATCAGCCTCTCGAAGCATTCACAACACCGAGTCCTTCCAGTTCGCTATATGCCCAAAGCATAAGCTCGTCAGTTAAATACTCATCTTTGAGGACTCAGCCTCGAGCTTTGAATGCATCGACGCATCCTAGTTCTCCGTTCCCGCACCATGGGAAACCCATCCTAACATATCGAGTCATTCTATGTAGAAGTCATGCCCTCACCCGACCTCCTTTCAGGTGGCATCCTCTCCCTCATGTGCATCCCAACTAACCTCCCTGGTTCCTGTCGCCAACTCGACAACCACCTTAGCAATCAAGCTTCTTTCAAATCTCAAATTAGGTGCCCAAGCACTGTCTGGGGTCCTTCTACCTCCACAATTGAGAATCCAACCTTGCGGCGTTCTATCAACAAAAGTACCATCTTATCAATTAGACTTTTCCCCTGTCTTGGCAAAACCAGAAGCCACAGAACTAATAGGGGTTCTTTCAACTTGATTATCATGAATCTATCTTTACTAATTCCATCAAAGGAAGCACTGCCAATGTAGTTCTGGTACTTGGGCTCTATTCATCTTTCATTAGTTCCTCGAACAACATGGCCCTCTTCGCCATCCACATACAGACGATAATTCCTTACATCAGGGCGGCCCAAATACCTTAGACTATTTCAGATCCCATATCCTCAAATGGGTCGCTATCGATTCCGGACACGTCCGTCAGTATAAATTCCCAAAATGAATTATCCCATTCATCAAGCCCATTGTCCTACACTGTTGTTACCCCCAACAATCCAAACCAAACTTATAAGTCCACCCGTCTCCACGGTTCAAATCATGTCTTATAATCCCTTCTAACAATCATCATCTAGGTTCTTTCCAACCCATTGAGCCAGTACCTCATCCCGAGTACCAATTCCAGGCATCTCCCTGCCTCAACTTTTAACACAACCCTCTAATCAGGATCTCTCATCCTCTTAACCAAGGGTGGAACTAACTCTGCCCATCTATTGATAATTCCTTGTCAACCCGAACTTTCCTCAAAACTAGAGGATAACACCCTTTAAGCCTTTCATATAATACCCTTATCTGTCCAAACCTCACAGTAAACCAACACTGGTAACCTTACTGTTAAAACCTTGAAATCAGCTATTTCCCCAGAGAAATCCGCTATCCTTCCATCCCGTCACAACTGACAAACTCCACAGCTTACTCACACCCTAGTGACCCTTTGCTGTTGCTTTCAGGGATAACTGGAGATCTCAACTCCAACTTATATCTAGAATCCCCCTCTCAACACAATATTAGGTCCTCAAACCCTTCTAGGTACAAACAACACGAGTTCACCTGTCAAAACTGACCCAATTCCTGGACTCTGTGGTCCCTACTCTGAACCAAACCGCCACTAGGTCCAAACATCCACAGGTATAATGCACACACAAGCATATACTAGGTCAAATCCACAATGTCATACATTTAGCTACCAGATTTAACATCACTAAGTATATCTAGGTCTCAACATGCTTCATACAAGCAAATAAACGGATATTACATGCGAGTTCAAATTAAACAATTAACTACATAAACTCAATATGTAAACCATTATGCCAATATTCATCCATATGCATAATAGTATTATTCAGCAGGCATTAATCTCAACATGCGATAATCAAGGGCCAGGCCCTATCAGTATTTCATGCATATGTCAACTCATCCATCACGCTCGAAATAGATAAGCAGGAAAACAGGGCATTCAAACATACATTCAGACACGTTAATCAATCATACCAACCAACCCTGAGTCGAGCTTGTCACTGACAGCGAGCGTACATGTTCGGTCGATCTCCAGAACCAATAAACCTTGGCTCGCTCTGATACCAAGTTGTAACGCCCTACTTCCTTAGAGCCGTTACTAAGAGAGTTTGAAGACAAAACCGTGCAATGAACTCGCTAACCGAGGTTTTGAAACAAAAGTGTGACTAATAAAAGTTAAGGCTGTATTCTTTGAAAATGCGTTGACTTAATAAAAACTTCTAGTATTAAACAATTGGGATCCCAAAGTAAGATTTGAAAACTATTTACACCTTGAAATAAGTTTACAGTTGATCAGTTCTAAAATCATAGAATTATTACAGCCATTTTCAAATAAACCCCCAACCAAAGCAGTCGGGCAGGCCAAACATGTACGCGTCGCTTCACGCTCTCCGTACTCATGGTTGGTTGACTCAGCCATTGCCCTTACCTGCAACACGGAGCACCCGTGAGCCGAAGCCCAGCAAGAAAACTCATGCAGAGCATAACATATGCAATTTATACAGTTTATGATAACAGATAATCCACATATAAACAAGTCAACCATTAGACTAAACAAATACGGCCATGCCGCCCCCGAAGCCTTACCGAAGCCTGGGGTCTCGATCTTCACCGTAGGGATACCACCCGTATCCCCTGGGTCCTACCCTGACCATAGCATCCCATGTGCTAGGTGTTACTTCCGGCCCCGCTGCCGTTCTCGGCCTTGCCGCCCTCAGCCATAGCCGTTCAATTCACTATAATCATATATAGCATAAATCAAACAGCATTCAAACAAATATCAATTCATCTAAATCTGCACCCTAACATGTAATGCAATATAGAGCCGTGCCCTGCAATCATCTCATCATGCAACATGCAATATAGGGCCGTGCCCCGCAATCACACTATGGGCCCATGCCCCATCCTACAGGTGTTATACTTTTCTTACCTGTATTCCGAGCCTCCTGATGCACTAAAGCCGCGAGCACGATCCTCTAGCACGAGCCTCACCAACAACCTAGTCACAACACACAAGAAACATCCCTCAATACTAATCAAATCAAAAACCGCTTCCCGGGACCAATCCCACACTCTCGGGACTCCCAAATCCCTAAAACAATTCATCGGAAACATCCCCCGAATCCCCGGAGCAAAAGCTCAAAAACGCAACTTTTGGTGCCCTGAAAATGGCCTAGCGCCGCGGCACTCCCCTCAAGGGCCGCGGCGCCCAAGAACAGGGTCGCGGCGCTCCTTCGCGAACCCAGAAAATCTGGGTTTTCTCTTGCGTTTTTCCCGAACCTTACCTTGAATGAAGAATCCAACCTTAAGCTTCCTTGGTTCATCCCGTAAGTCCTCAAGTTTTCAGCTCCCTTCTTCTTCTTCATGCCCTAGCTTTTTCCCTCTCCTTTTTCTTCTCTTCAAATATCAAAGCATCAAATGACTAAGTCCCCAAACCGTGTACCCCTTAATACCCAGCTGCAAAATGTCAATTGCCCAGCCAAATGACCATTTTACCCCTTCATCAAAACCCTTTGCTAACTACACCTCAAGGGCACTCTAGTCCTTTCTCCTATATTGCAATTCTACCATTTCTTTCACCTAAACTTGTTACTCTCAGCAGTAACTAATGGTTACCCAGGTTACTAAATCTCCAATAACCATTAACCGCCAATTCCCTACTTAACCATTAAATTCCCGAGGTACCCCTAGGCTCCTCCCAAGCCGGGTATAGAAATCCTGTTGTGACTCTTAAGTTAACTTGCTCTCTCTAGGACCGTCTCGGCACGTGCATCACAACAATAACACCACACTCACGTGGTACAATTCACAGAATACAATTATCACATATATGCCCTCAGCGGGCTAAAATTACCAATTTACCCCTATCATGCAAACGGGGTCCACATGCATAATTATTTCACCTAACATGCATACTAACCACGTAGTCATGCATCTCGATGTTCATTTAGTCATATAACATGCTTTAAATCATAACCATGCATTTAACTCATAAAATCACACATAAATCCCATTATGCCCTCCAGGCATGCTAATCAAGGCCCTTAAGCCTTATTAGCAATTTTGGGTCGTTACAAAGTCGCTGTCAAATTGGGTTCCGTTGTCTGAAACAATCTTTCCGGGCAAACCATACCGGCAAACAATGTTCTTGATGACAAAGTCAAGAACTTTCTTGGTCGTTATGGTACCAGTGGTTCAGCTTTGGCCCATTTGGTGAAGTAGTCGACTGCCACAACTGCGTACTTCACTCCGCCCTTTCCCGTTGGCAGGGATCCAATCAAGTCTTGTCCCCATACTACAAAAGGCCAAGGACACTGCATCTGTTTTAACTCGTTTGGAGCTGCTCGTGGAATTTTGGAAAATCTTTGACATTTATCGCATTTTCGTACAAACTCCATCGAATCTTCGTTCATAGTCGGCCAGAAATAGCCTTACCTTAGAATCTTTTTTCCCAAACTTTTCCCTCCAGCGTGATCCCCGCAGAAGCCTTCATGTACTTCCTTCATTAGCTCCTTAGGTTTTTCTGGTGTAATGCATCTAAGCAGTGGCATGGAATATCCTCTTCGGTACATAACACCATCGACCAGTATGTACCTAGCAGCCTGCCTTTGTAGAGCTCTGGCTTTGTTTCTATCAGTTGGTAGCACACCATTTGTCAGATACTCCAAGTAAGGTGCCATCCATGTATCCTCCATTCGGATTTCCATACTGTCTCCAATTGCTTCTATGCTTGGTTCACTCAATCTTTCTACTGGCACAATGTTCAAAGTGTCAGCGTCTTTCGCGCTCATGAGTTTGGCTAAGGCATCTGCATTCAAATTCTGATCCTGCGGTATTTGCTCGAGGGTATACTTCATGAACTAGGCCAACAGGTCTTTCGTTTTATTCAAGTAGGACACCATTTTTAGGCCTCATGCTTGATATTCCCCTAGAAATTGATTCATCACCAGCTGTGAGTCACTGTAAAAATCAAGCGCCTTTATGCTCATGTCTTTGGCCATTCTCAATCCAGCGAGGAGTGCTTCGTATTCGGCTTCATTATTGGACGCGGTGAAGTCGAACTTGATGGCGCAGTGAAATCGATGCCCTTCTGGCATTATTAATATCACTCCCGCTCCTGCGTGGGATTCGTTGGATGACCCATCTGTGAATAACTTCTAGGAAGGAGCTTTCTCTTGAGGCTCAGGCGCACTAGGCTGTTCGCACTGCTCGCTGTCTGGGAGTTCGGTGAACTCTGCAATAAGATCAACCAAGTTTTGTCCCTTTACTGCTGCTCGCGGTGAATATGTTATATCGAACTGCCCTAGTTCGACTGCCCATTTTAATAAGCGCCCAGCCGCCTCTGGTTTCTGAAGGACTTGCTGAAGGGGCTGGTCGGTTAAAACTGTGATAGGATGGGCTTGGAAGTAAGGGCGCAACTTCCTTGAGGCCAGGATTAAGCAATATGCTAACCTTTCGATGGGTGGATATCTCAGTTCTGCTCCGATCAGCCTCTTTCTTCCATAGTAAACTGCTTTTTGTACGCCTTCTTCCTCTCGTACTAGTACCGCACTAGCAGAACTTCAGTGATCGCTAGGTAAATGAACAAAGTTTCTCCTTCGATTGGCTTTGATAGAATGGGAGGCTGTGCCATGTGGGCCTTCAAAGCCTGGAAAGCTTGCTCGCAGTCTCCTGTTCATTCAAACTTCTTATTGCCCATAAGTAGATTGAAAAAATGGACGCATTTGTCTATTGACTTCGAAATAAATCTACTTAGGGCTGCGATTCTCCTTGTTAAACTTTGTACATCTTTGATCTTTTCTGGCAATTTCATGCCGATCAGGGCTTTTATCTTGTCGGGGTTGGCCTCGGTTCCTCTTGAATTTACAATGAACCCTAATAACTTCCCTGATCCAACTCCGGAGGAACATTTGAGGGGATTTAACTTCATCTGGTATTCGTTCAATACATCAAAACATTCTTGTAAATTCTTCAAATGTCCTTCTGCCGTTTTAGACTTTACCAGCATGTCGTCCACGTACACCTCCATGTTTACTCCGATCAGCTCTTTAAACATGTGGTTGACTAACTACTGGTAAGTTGCACCTGCGTGTAACTCTGATCAGTCCGAAGGGCATTACTTTATAACAGTATAACCTGTATCGGTCCGAAAGCTGGTATGATCCTCATCAGGGGGATGCATGCTAATCTGATTGTATCCCGAATACGCATCCATGAAGGAGAGGATCTCGTGTCTTGCAGTGGCATCGACCAACTGGTCGATTCTTGGGAGTGGGAAGCAATCCTTTGGGCAGGCTTTATTGAGGTCTGTAAAATCTACGCATGTTCGCATGTTCGCCATTTGCCGTTAGGCTTGTGAACCATCACTGGATTGGAAACCCATGATGGATAAAATGCTACCCTGATGAACCCATTCTCCTTTAACCTTTCAACTTCTTCTTTTAAGGCTCTTGATTGATCTTTATCGAGCAGCCTTCTTTTTTGTTGCACGGGTGGAAAAGTCTTGTTTATATTCAGGACATGGCTGATAACTGCAGGATCTATCCCAGCCATGTCTTTGTGTGACCAGGCAAAGACCTCCTGGTTCTTTCGCAAAAATTCCACCAGTGCATGCTTCGTTGTTGGTTTTAGGTTTTTCCCAACCTTCACAACTCTGGTCGGGTCTTTTTCGTCGAGTTGGACCTCTTCCAGGTCCTCGACGGGTCCAACGTTTTCTTCAAAATCCCCAAAGCGAGGATCTAGATCTCTATCCTCACTTTGGGCAACACCCTATTTGGTGACTTCATCACCAGATTGGGCCTGTGTATCAACTGCCATCTGCAACCTATCTGAGGTAGTGCTCTTTGATGTTCCCTTTTTCGCCTTCGTGACTGAAGCGTTATAGCACTCTCTGGCCTCCCTCTGGTTTCCCAACATGCGTCCTACACCTGCGTCTGTCGGGAATTTCATGGCCAAGAGCCACATAGAGGTGACGGCCTGTAGATCGACCAGTATAGGTCTTCGAATGACGATATTGTACGCCGAAGGACAATCAACTACTATAAAAGTAGCGAGTAATGTCCTGGTAGCAGGCGTTGTACCTGCGTCACTGGTAGTCTGATTGATCCTGCGGGGGAAAGTCCCTCACCAGAGAAGCCATATATTGTCTAGTTGCAGGGCTCCAGGTCCTTAATGGAAAACTTCATGCGTTCCAGCGAAGACTTATACAGGATATTCACCGAACTTCCTGTATCGACCAGCACTCTCTTCACCATCATGTTGGCCATTTGGATATCCACGACCAGCGGATCGGAATGTGGGAACCAGACATGTTGGGCATCGCTATGAAAGAAGGTTATCTCACCCTATTATGATTAAGCCTTTTTTGGCGCGCGGTCCTTCACAGTCATCATCTCGATGTCCTGGTCGTGGCGCAGAGTCCAAGCGTATCGTTCCCTCGCCTTTCCGCTGTTTTCGGCGAGGTGCGGGCCTCCACAAATGGTTAACAGTGTGCCAGTCACGGGGGCAGGCTGCAAAGGTGGCGAGCGTTGGCGTGTGGGTGCTTGCTCGTTGCCACCTGGAGCTTATCGTTGGGAATTTCCCGAGGCTCGTACATATCTTCTCAAGTGTCCTTGTCTAATAAGGAACTCGATTTCATCCTTCAACTTGTTGCATTCGTTGGTGTCATGTCCGTAGTCGTTATGATAACTATAGAACTTGGTAGTGTCTTTTTTCAAAATATCCTTTCGAATGGGGGCAGGCTTCTTATAAGGCACACTGGAACTCGTGGCCTGATAAACCTCTCCCCGAGACTCAACTAAGGCAGTGTAGTTAGTGAACCGAGGATCATAATGGTTACCCTTGGCTCGTTTATTGTCAGAGGTGGAAGGCTCATTATGTGGCTGTTTCCCCCCATTCTTGCCATTGCCGTTGCCGTTCCCATTGCCTTTGCCGTTTCCATTGGGCTTGGTCCCATTGGCGGCTTTGGCGGTCTCGACAGTCCCTTTGCCCTTACCTAGGGGCTTCTCTTCGTCGGCGATGGCATCTTCGAGCTTGATGTAGCGATCAGCCCGATCCAAAAATTCCCGGGTAGTGCTAACCCCATGTTTTCGGAGGCATCCCCAGAGAGGCGTGCGGCTCTGAACCCCTATGGTTATGGCCATCATTTTGCCTTCGTCTCCCACTGTCTTTGCTATAGCAGCTGCTCGCATGAAGCGTTGGACGTAGTCTTTCAGTGGTTCTCCATCTTGCTGGCGTATTTCAACTAGCTGGTTTGCCTCAGTCGGGTGCACACGACCCGCGTAGAACTATCCGTAAAACTCCTTTACGAACATTTCCCAGGAAACTATACTTGCAGGAGGGTATTTAAAAAACCACTCCTGTGCGGCATTAGAAAGTGTTGCAGGGAAGATCCTGCACCAAGCATCTTCGGACACTTTCTGAATGTCCATTTGTATCTCAAACTTGTTGACGTGGGATACCGGGTGACCATACCCATCAAAGTTTGGAAGCATAGGAATTTTCCACCATTCTTGTTGTCAGAGGTGGAAGGCTCATTGTGTGGCCGTTTTCCACCATTCTTGCCATTGCCCTTACCGTTGCCATTAGGTTTAGACCCATTGGCGGCTTTGGCGGGCTCGGCAACCTTCTTATCCTTGCTTGGGATCTTTCCATCGTCGGCAATGGCATCTTCGAGCTTGATGTAACGATCAGCCCGGTCCAAGGATTCCTGGGTAGTTCTAACCCCATCCTTTCGGAGGCTTTTCCAGAGGGGGGTACGACGCCGTGGGGGACCTCGGACTGCAGAGCCTAACTCCTAATTCCTCCTATTACTAGGAGGATACTGACCTCTGTTCGAAAGGTTCGGCTCGTCGCCCCTATGGCGTCTAGGACTGCGAGGCTGATGCTCGGTCCTATTTTGCCTCTGATGTGGGGGATTGCCGCGACCAGCTTAGGATGGAGGCTGTGCTTCACGGTCCAGTGGGACATCGTCATGGGGCACCTGAGGCTGCTCGGGCCTTTGCGGACTCGAGGGTTGGATAGGTGGGCTAGGATTAGGACCCCTTTAGGGTGGCCCATTCGCGGGTTGATCAGGCTGTGAGGCAGGTGCAACCTGATTCCTAGCCAATTGCAAGGCTGCCTCAAGGGCTGCCATGGCTTCTCTCTGGCGATGGTCCGTCTCCGCCTACCTCTCACTTAACTCTGCGCACTGCTGTTCAATCTCTTGCTGCTGCCGCACCATGATTTCGGCAACACTTTCCTGACTGGCCCTCAGATTGGCCAGCTCTTCATGCAACACCCCCAGAGTACTCTTCAGCGTCGCGTCATCCATTTCTTCCTCCTCAAAGTCCAAATGTGGCTCATCCTCAGCCACGCTTGCAAGAGGTGGAGGAGGAGGCGGATTTGATGGTGCAGCGGCGACCGCCTATCCAGTTTTCCTTGCAGTTTTCGCCATTGGTTTTCTCAACGGTGATATGTCAAGCACTCAATGAAAGCACCAGAATGTTGACCCTGATTTTGGTCAACTGACACGGAGTCAAAATACGCTTGACGTGGATGAATGCGTTGAAAAGAACGTGATGACGAAAATAATAAGAACACAATATTTTATAGTGGTTCAGCCCCAGGATCTGGTAATAACCTACGTCCACTTAGATTGTTATTGATGTGAGAATCAAAGGAGTGATCAAAGAACTAGGATTCAATGAGTTTCACCAACCTCTGAAGAACAATACAATATCTCAAATAGAATTACTCTAGTCTCAAATAATTCGAAAGCCAAAAGTCCCTTCCTTGAGCTATCTTTCTCTATTTATAGGCTCAAGGGGGAATACATGAATCTTATTATAGATATTCTCTCCTAAATAATCGGATACTCAGGAGATTGTGGGAGTCAATTTCGGGATTTACCAAGATCTTTATAGAAACATCATGAAGCATGCGGAACTTGCGACCAAGCTGGTCGCAGGTAAGCTTTGGCTGCCTACTGCTTATAATTTGTCTTCTGGCCGATACCCTAGCAGAGTTCCTCCAAGTGTCAGCCACGTATCCGGGAATCACTCACCACGTCATCTACGCTAGCTTTTTGGATAACATATATGTAAACCAATATCTTTATGGTCATGAAAAAACTTGCTTAAGAAATGCTTAAAACAAATTCAGTAGCTCAACCTATTCAGTAGAAACCAATACCCATTTCACAATCTTCAACTATTAAAAGGTCATAGACCTCATCAATAGCTCTCAAGCCACATACCTTTGGCACCTCACAAGAGAACCCTATTGGCATCCTCCAACTAATTACTACGAACCAATTCCTCTGCCACAACTAAGTAAGCATAAATCATACTAAAGCCTCACTAATATTAGTTTTCAAATTCTCTTATAGCATAAAATATAGTTTTCGATACATTTAAGTTATTTACCATATCAATTTATGCAAATAATAAGATTTTTGAACAATTTTAAATCTAACACGCATCTCTAAATAAAACCCACTTGCTAGAATGCTGCTAAGACTCTTCTTAACTGCTTTGCCAAGAATATCATTGTTTGCATAATCCATTTCCACTCTTTTCATCTCCCAAAATCTATTTTAAAAATAATAAGAAAAAAGAAATCATTCCTTTTAAATCGAAGTCAATAATATTAAGTGAACTGATCTAAAAGCATGTTGCTTCATGCATTTTAATTTCTCATTAAGACCTGGCTAAAAGCAATCAATACAAATTATTATATAACCACTATGTCAAAAAGCAATCAGTTGAATATTTATATTAGATGAAATTAACGCATAAATGATCAACTCTTAATAACGGACCCATTCTAAAGATACTTTCATCTTTTACCAAAACGTTCTCGGAATCACAAATTGTTAAGTGCTTATAGTAACTCTTAAAAAACCATATTAATTATCAAAAGTATCAAAGAAAGAAGCCTAAATAATATAAATTTGCATATAGATATAGACCTATTCTGTAAAATTATTACAAGGCAGCCACAGAAACGCTCAATGGATTCCTTCCATCCTTGTTATTAATATAAATTAAATTATAAAAATAAAGTTGCTAAATACCTACTCATCTCTCTTAGTTCGAAAACAACTTCAGAATAGAGGAAAAGCTAGAAGGAATAAAAGAACTCAAGAAAATAAAAGGTCAAGCAAGAAACTAGAATACACTGAAGCCATATATTATATTAACTCAATGACTAAGAAACAAAAGAAAAAACTGAGTTGAGTACATACCATGTTGAGTAATTGGAGATAAGCACTTTGTCATTATCAAATGAGAACGGCAGGTTTCAATAATTTTATAATTTGCTTGGATATGGAATCAAATTTTCAATTATCAAATGGCCAAAATCTCACAATCCAATTTGGTTGTATCCTCAATTAGACAAGTGCCAATGATCTCCATTTCATCATTACAAAAAAATACATAAAGGTAGTGTGCAAAAAATAGTATTTCAGGCAAAAAGATAACTAATAAAATAGAAGAACAAATTTACTAAACATAAAAATGAAAGGATCAAGCAGAGTACACACCTCTGTTTCTTTCTAAAGAGACATGAAAGAAGTGACAAGAGACTTTGCATTTGGTCTCTCACGTGCTTCATACTGCAAACAGTGGGAAGCTAAACACACAAGTTCAGTTCCATCATCATTTGAAAAATTACCCTCTAAAGCAGAATCCATAAGCATCAGAAAATTCTTGCCACGAATTAGATCAAGTGCCTGCAAAAAATATAATCTGACAATGTTGATCCAACTTATTATCCAGTGAAAACCAAAGATATGTGCTTATGAACTGATGTACATATATTTACTACTAGTAGTAAGAATAAAGTGTGAACTCACATGACTAGGGGGTATATGTTTTCCACTCAAAAGATCTAGCAACAACAAAGCTGTAAACCACACTTTCTAGTGTCACTCTACCTGTCAACAAAGAATTGAATCGTATCATGTATATATCATATTGCTACCAGACTAAATTCTCTCACCTTCATAAAAAAAATATTGTATACTCGTCAGCCAAAGATATCATGAGGAAAATAGTACATCAATGCTTTTTCCATCAACATAATTTTACTTGGAAATTCCAGTACTAAAGTCATGAAGAAATGGCTCTTCAGTTGCAAATATCTAACATAGTGATGCCCGTTCAATGATAATCCACATTAAAAGAACACATTATCTCACTTATTCAAGCAAACAAAAATACCAGTTCTCAGGTACTACGGAGGAGTGAATGCTAAGTTTGTACCGTAACTCTTGCCGTCCCTGCAATTCTTCATGAGGCCAAAGTAGGATAGTCTGGGATTGCCATCCTGATCAATGATCACAGCCAACTCAATAGTAAATTATTTTAATTAAAAGTGTTAAATAAAAATAAAAACTATATATCAAAGAAACCATTGTTACCTGATCAAATAAAACCCTATAGGCATTGAGATCGTGATACAGTGCACACCCTTTGCTGCTACAGTACTCCAGAGCTTGTGTTAGATGCAAAGCCACCCTCAATCTCATGGCCCATTTCATTGGTTGAGCATCCCCTATAACAGTGCAATCATAAGAAATATCAATTCAATTGAGTCGTGAATGAACATTAGAGGTTTATTTGAGAGAAGAAATATCAATTCATAAGCACTACTTTGGATCAATAGCACTTCCAAAATGATAAACAAGAAAGTACTTGGGCAATCAAGGCAATTAAATACCAATATTTCACTTTTAAGTCCCATGAAAAACCTTTTAATAACAAAGATCTTTAATGAAACATCAATTTTATTCAGTCTTAGTCATTTTGAACAAGTCAAAAACCTACAATGCATTTTCAGCCAAACAATAACAAAATACATCTTCCTAGCTTCACTTTCAGTTATTTTAGCTTTATTTAATAAATTATCACCCATAAAAAGGAAAAGAAAAGGAAATATGTACAAACATATACATATAAATATATATATAAAGAAATAAAGTAACTTACAGTGAAAAAGATGCTTAGCGAGAGTTTCATGGGGCATAAAATCGGCCACGAGCAACCTCTCATCTCCTTCGCAGCAACACCCAATCAAATTGGCTAATCGCTCACTTCTGAGACTCCTAATTAACCTAGCTTCTTAAATAAAACATATGAGATGATTGGGAAAAAGAAACCCTTTACCACGCCACCTCACATGAACCCAATGGCCCAGAAAAATGGCACGACAGATGACCCCAATGTAAGACAGCACCTGTGAACACAGACTCCTCACTCACGGAGAGCAGGAACCCAAGGGCTGCAAATTGGAGGGCAGAGGGCTTTGAGTGAGTAAGCAAAGTGGAAAATCAGAGAGCAAAGTGATGAAAGGAAAAATGATGTTTTTAAGCCTTCACCATCTGAACTAAGCCCGTGGAAGTTGGAGCACAGAGTCAGCCAAGACCATGATGGAGAAGGAGAAAAATAAAGGGAAAGAGAGGAGAAGCCAAGATTCGAGAAATAAGAGAAAGAAAGAGGGTTGATGGAAATGTCAAAAACCAAAAGATAAGGAGAAGTAATCTGAAAATAGTACGCGCCTACTATTTCATTTTGGTGCCTAATAATTTCACTAAAATGTATATATGTCCGTGTCTTTTTTTATTTACACCAAACAATAACGCTTTGGAAATTTTGTAATATTTTCTTATAATATTTGGTGAAAATTCTTGTAGTGTTCTAGGGCTTGAAAAGTAAGGTTGTGGGTTTACTTGAAAGGGTGGGAAAATATAGAAAGTCATTTTTTTGAATTTTGGGACACAGAAAATATTAAAGTTGCTTGTGAGTCACCACGTGGAGGCAACTGCTAGGATATTCTCTGAATTTCTGATTGGCTATTCAATTTCTGGAGGTTTAAATGGTCAGACTTTTATTATTTTTGAAAGTTATTGTAACCCCCTGGATAACCAAGGTCGTTACATTGTGTGATTATAAAGGTGCAAGACTGGCTAATCAAGTCATATAGTTGAAAACGTGACCCTAAAGTTGTATTTAGGTTAGGTTTAAAATATTTTTGTCATAAACAGAAAACTTCCCATTAAAATAAATGTTAAATACATGCGATCCCAAAATAGGTTTTTAAGGACAATTTACAAAATTTCAAAGTTTATATACAACCACAGGTCACTATAATGGTAAAATAAACATTTTAGGTTCTCTTGTCCCTATACCATCCCTCGGCCGTGGTGGCCGATCAGCTATTTATGTACATTCAGCCCCAAAGCTCTCCAACTCAGGACTGGTCAACCTTACCCTTGCCTTTACCTGCACCTCGTAGCACCCGTGAGCCAAGGCCTAGCGAGAAAACCATAATGCATAGTATAAGGGACACTCAACAGTCAGATAATTCACAGATCACAAAATAGATGCTCAATAAATCACATTGTTCACATAATCAACGATATCAACCTGCAAACCAATAACCAATCATCAAGATAACAAACATGCCATACTCATCAGATTCATAACAATAAATATACAACATAATATCCAGGGTCAACGCCTATGACGCCCCACGTCACTATGGCTGCTTTCTGGAATGACGACTGGCCCTACATACCAACACGAGTCTTTTCAGCATGCTTTGCCCTCACTCACATGCTTCCTAGGAAATCTTCCCAGGAGGTCACTCATCCCTAGATTACCCCAGGTCAAGCAAGCTTAACTTTGGAGTTCTCAAGTGATGGGCTACCAAAAAGAAGATGCATCTTGTTGATATAGGTAGTACCCATCAATCCATTTAAGCCCTCTTCAACTGTGTAGTCCAATACCTACATAGTCTTAGAATCATCACACTTGACCTTCCCCAGGCAGTGTGGGACTCCACAGCCTACCCGGTCTTTCCCCTTATGGATCACAGGATTCTGATTATCACAATCACCTCCCCTTACGGGCCCGACGTCCCCGTCGGCCACATTTTCGGCTAGGTCAAGGCTCTGATACCATTTGTGATGCCCCACGTCACTATGGCTGCTTTCTGGAATGATGACTGGCCCTACAAACCAACACGAGTTTTTTCAGCATGCTTTGTCCTCACTCACATGCTTCCTAGGAAAACTTCCCAGGAGGTCACCCATCCCTAGATTACCCTAGGTCAAGCACGCTTAACTTTGGAGTTCTCAAGTGATGGGCTACCGAAAAGAAGATGCATCTTGTTGATATAGGTAGTACCCATCAATCCATTTAAGCCCTCTTCAACTGTGTAGTCTCATACCTACATAGTCTTAGAATCATCACACTTGACTTCCCCAGGCGGTGTGGGATTGCACAGCTTACCCGGTGTTTCCCCTTACGAATCACGGGATTCTGACTGTCACAACGCCCTTAAGCTGCACTCTCTGATTATCACACTGATCCGGCTCGCTTAGGTCGAGCTCAGTGATTATATAATTAACCTCAGCTACCAATGTCCTCTACACAAATAATAACTCTGGCACTCTTAGGCCATTTATCACATCTCCCCATGGCATAATACCATCTTATGAGATCACATACAAGTATGGGGAACTCTTAGTCCCAACATAACCACATAACCGGGTGTAGTTTCTTACCTTTTATTCTGATTGCTTTGGTTAATGAAAATGATCCTCAAGCACGATCCCAATCGAGCCCTAGTGTACACCTAGTGACAACCGCAAAAGTAGAACCATCATTAAATCTTAATTCCTTAACCCAACTTCGGGACCAATCCCATGCCCTCAGGAAGCCCAATTCTACCAAACGGGGTGGTGGAATCGACCCCCGAGCCTCCGAGCAAAAACCCTAAGAGAAATACCCAAAACCCATTTCTTGAGGGAAGGTAGCGCTACAAACGGAGACAAACGCCCCCCATAAAACCAGGCATAGCGTTGTAGCGCTCAAAGGCTAGCACTACAAACAATACATGCAACCCTCTTGGTTTTTCCTTCGATTTTCCTTGAGCCAAAGCTCCATAAACCCACTCCAAACCTCAACTAAACTTCAAATTTAGCCTATAATCCACTACATCTCATCCAATATGACCCACCAAAATAAAATTTGGCCACATGCATCATCAAACAAAAAAAATCAGAGTTGAGCTTAAAGCTCAAGAACTTCACTAGAAAACCCAAAAACTCAATTGATCAAGATCAGAAGTTGTTACCTTTAATGGAGAATCCGACCCTAGGTTGCCCTCAGTGCCCTTCCATCCTTTGGTTCCTCAAATCCCCAAGCTCAAGTCCCATAATTTCCATCCAAAATTCAAATTCATAAACAACTTCATCAAGGTCAGAAAATTCAGACAAAACTCTTTAAACTTTACCTTAATTGGACACCAATTCTAGCTAGACCTCCTAGCTTCACCAAGAACCAAAGTTCCAAGCTGTATCCTAAACCTCCTATGAGCTTACAACTTCAAAATCTAGAAGAAAGGGTGAAAGGAGAGGAAATCGTGTGGGAGAGAGAGAGAGGTCTCTGTTTTTTTTTTCTTCTTTCTTTCTTTCTTTCCTTCAGCTTGCCCTTCTTCCCAAACCTATAAGCCACCTATCCCATTCTTTCTAGGATCTGAAAAGGTCCAACAAATAGATGGCTCAGATTGCCCTTCTTCCCAAACCTCCCCACCCCTCGCAGTGGTGAAACTCGCAGAAACACGTGATCCCCAACCTGGAACTCAACCTCCCTACGCTTAGGGTCAGCGTAGCTTTACTGCCTAATCTTCTTAATAGCTTCATCTTTCTTCTGAACCATGTACGGTCCCAAATACTTCCTCTCACCCATCTCTTCCTAGTGAATGGGCGGTCTACATCTTCTCCCATATAACATCTCATATGGAGCCACTCCAATCGTTGACTTGTGACTGTTATTATATGGAAACTCCACGATCCCTCAAAATCAATCACGCATGCCTTAAGCATATCCTCCAACACTTAAATCATCCTCTCAGACTGTCCATCAATCTGAGGATGGAAGGTTGTCCTGAACTTCAACTAAGTGCCCATAGCCTTTTGCAAACTACGCCAAAACTTGGAGGTAAAGATAAGATCTTGGTCCGACACTATAGAGTTAGGACCCCATGGAGACGTACGATCTCCATCACATACAACTCTGCATACGGATCCACTGTATATGTTGTCTTCATTGGGAGAAAATGAGCTGACTTGGTGTATGTCTCCACTATCACTCACACCGTGTCATGAAGCCCTACTGTCCTGGGTAAACCTCCCACAAAGTCCATCGTAATATCCTCCCATTTCCACTCGAGAATACCCAAAGGCTGAAGGAGCCTTGCTAGTCGCTGATGCACAGCCTTCACCTGCTAACAGGTCAAACACCTGGCCATCTACTGCACTACGTCCTTCATCCCAGGCCACCAATACAACGTCCGTAGATCCTGATACATCTTCGTGGTACCCGGATGATGTGAGTACGGCGTTGTTATACCCAAAAATTGGAAATCAAGGACGTGGCAATAAATGTGACAAGTAGCAGTGCATGGTCAGTAAAAGACACGTTAATAGTCAATAAATACATTGACTCCTCAGAGTTGTGATAAAGTGACCCGGTAGACTGACGAAGAATTTGGACTGCTTCAAAGATGTCATAACCAAGCCAAGTGCACCTTGGTCCTAGGAGGCTAAGGAGAATGCATCCTAGGAGAGCTAAGGAGAGTGCATCCTAGGAGGCTAAGGAGAGTGATCCTAGGAGACCCCAAGGGTGAGATGCCAAGGAGGTTGCCTCGGACCTATCCGAGGTGAGAAGCCAAGGAGATGGCCTCGGACCACCTTGGTCCGAGGAGAAGCCGAGGAGATTGGTTTGAGGAGAAACATGGTATACTAGAGGAGAGTGCCATGTTAGAGGAGAGAAGTGCATGTCCTACCACCTTGGTCCGAGGAGACCCCAAGGATTTGGTCTGAGGAGAAACATGGCATGCTAGAGGAGAGTGCCATGTTAGAGGAGAGAAGTGCATGTCCACCATGCACAAGTCCTACCACCATGCACGTTCGACCAGCACTTGCATGGGTTGTCAGTAGGAGGTGGATCAACTAGTTAGAGGAGACTAAGTCAAGATTCCCAGAGACAGCTTCAACAACATACGCTGGAATCTCTCATTCTTCCCACAAATGGGGGGTTTGTTACTTTTCGAATTTTGAATGTTTCTTTGTAATATAAATATAAGATGAATAATAAAATATCCCTATCGTAAGGGGATATCAGTTGAGGATCCCAGGCCTATAAATAGAGAGCTTATGGGATGAGAGATGGGCTTCTTCTGCTTCTTCTTTCTAGAGAGAGAAAATTGGGTCTGTGTATTCTAGAGAGAGAAAGTGCTGATATTTGAGAGAACTCTTGTATTTTCACAATCTGTACTGAAGAAACTCAGTTGGCTCAGTCCATCTGATCATGAGTATAGATCTATAAATCACAACTCTAAGTGGATTAGGCTATTACCGACAATCGGGGCTGAACCACTATAAAATCTCTCATGTTATTTACTTTTTGTTCATAAATTGTCTGTGTCGTTTTATATTCTCTTGAAGGCTTGTCTTATTTGACGTTCTCACGTCGTTGGCTAAAAACGCAGTCAACATTTTGGTGCTTTCATTGAGAGCCTAAAGAGAAGAACAGACGGTCCCTAAAGCAGGATGGCACCTAAGAACACCACTGCTGCTTCCAAGAGGACAGGCTCCTCTAAAGAGCCTACTAGATCTGAAGGTCCTAGCCCACAATATCATGAGAATGAGCCTAGATTCATGCTCGAGGACGTGACCCTAGGAGTTGAAGAGCTCCAAGAAGGCATGGGGGCCTTCCAGGAGGAGATGGCACAATTCCACGCTAGGCAAGAGGACCTCACAGTTCAAAGATGGGCATGGTAGGGATGAGGCTGATAGTCATCCCACCAACCAATCCAAGGAAAAGGAGGGGCACAACCCACAAGGAGGAGAAAAATGCCCAGGGCACGCCAAAAAGCCTCCACTGCACCCGGACCAGCAGCGTGGCAGGAGAGAGAAAGTCTCGCGTAGTAAGCCCTCTAGGAAATCGAAGGATCTAAGGGATGTTATCATCGACAAGAGGAGGACCGTCTCGGTCAAAGGGAAAAATCTGGACCGCCCTACCAGTCAAGTAGAAATACTTGACGGTGGCGCGCCAGATGGTAATGCCCGACCAGGCGGTCAAGACCTTGGAACCTCGTCAGTAGCACCAGCCATCCAAGCCCAGCTTGACATGCTAGCTGCTGCAGTGCAAGGTTTGTTGAAACGACCCTCCGAGATAGATGCGATCGACTACCGGAGTGGAAGCCCATTTTGTGCTCGAATAAGAGCAGCCCAACCAACAGCAAAGTACAAAGCACCGGTACTGCCAATTTATACCGAAAAGGCAGACCCAATAAGACATGTTGGGAAGATTGAGGACCAGATGGAACTGCTCGGAGTGAGTGATGACTATCGATGTAGAGTCTTCCCCACCACCTTGACGGACACTGCCCAGGAGTGGTATTGGAGGTTTAAGCCAAACTCCATTACCTCTTGGGGGGCATTCAGGAAGGAGTTTTGCAGACAATTCAGTACTGCCCGGACTCCGCCAGTTTACGCCAATGACTTGGCAGATAT
Source organism: Humulus lupulus (assembly GCF_963169125.1). Lineage (NCBI taxonomy): Eukaryota > Viridiplantae > Streptophyta > Magnoliopsida > Rosales > Cannabaceae > Humulus > Humulus lupulus. Next base: position 80,695,317 of record NC_084801.1, read on the forward strand.
CAAACAAGGAAAAGATGAGTCTCTAAAGAGCTATATACAGAGATTCATGAGAGAAGCCAATAGAGCAACCGCTGTAGGAGACGAGGGGAAGATGGTTGCCATATCTGCTGGGATAATTTATCGGAGTCCTCTATGGGACAGCATCCATCGCCATCCAATCTCAACACTTCAACAATTTCTGGACCGGGCGGAAAAATATATGAATTTGGATGATGCGATAGAGAAAGGGGAGAATGGCATAAACAACCCAGGCAAACCAACTGACTCTACTAGTGATGGTGGAAAGAAGCGTGGAAATAATGGGTCTGACCACCATGAGGAAAAGAAAGCAAAGTTGAGTTCAAGTGAAAAACCAACCAAGAATGAGCCTTAATTTACCAACTACACTACTCTCTCAACCAGCCGAGCAGAGATATATCTTGCTAGTCAAGAGGAGGTTCCTTACAAGAAGCCTCCACCCATCACAAAAGAGATGAGGAAGAGAAACATGAACAAGTATTGTCGCTTCCATGAAGATTATGGTCACGACACGAATGAATGCAACCACCTCAAGGACGAGATAGAATTTCTTCTCCGGTCAGGCAAGTTGAAGAAGTACCGAGCAGAGACACCCCAAGGAGAAGGAGGTAGAAGCAACTCCGGATTCAAGTGACAAAGATCTCCACCCTTGCAGCCTGGACCTGTGGACTTCACCTTAGACACTATATGTGGAGGTCTGCACTTGGTTGAGGAGAACAACTAGGCGAAGGAGAAGTATGCTGAGGAGGAGTGCTAGGAGCAGGAATCACTGGAGTGACGTGCACATAGAGCATCGAAGGAGATATTATTTTTAAATACCGCTTTCAGAGTGGTAGCTTGATTTCGAGTTTTTTAGACTTGTTATTTAAGTTTGGTGTATGAACTGGTTATTTGCTAACCAGTCATTTTATTTTGAATAATTTTGGTTGTTTAAGACTCGTTGTTAGACATGTTTTGTTATTTTTAATTTACGAGTAATAAAGGAGACTACGCGCAGCGTGGTCGATTCTTGCTACAAATATGCATGTGTGTTAGTTATCCGAGCAATGTTCAACTGGTCGGTAAAATCGGGCAGTGTTCAACTGGTCGATATGTTCAAGCAGTGTTCAACTACTTGAGTATTTTCCATATATTCTATGTGTTTCACGAGTAATTAACTGCTCGAACAGATTCAGTCAGGTAGCAAGTGACTAAGGATCTTTCAACCCTCAATCACCTGGGGGGCACATGGGGTATACTGGTATATAACTTAACACAGGCAATAAGAGCACGAGTTAATATATCTGTTTTTAGGCTGACTTGTAAATTTTCGAAGTCCAAAAAGGCCATTAAGCTAACTTGCTTGGCAAAGCTTAAGTAACTTGGAATTTTTTAAAATTTCAAGTTAGGAGCAGATATTCGTGTGACCATAAACATCATGGTCATAAAATGTTAGAGCAATAAGAGTGTGAGAAAGTATACTTAGCATGGACTTAGGAAATGTCTAGAATTTCTAAGTTAGAAAACTAAGTACTCATGAGAAAATACAAGGCATACACCAGAGTGACTTTACTCTTCACAAAAAGCTTATAACTTTTTAAGTCTAAAGGAGACTTAGAATGTTTTAAGTTAATAAAGAGAAGTAAAGTATAAATGCCAACAGCTACAAGTTTAGCTCATCAGGTGCAAAGTTTTCTTGCTCAGGAGAGCAGATACAACTTCCCTGGTCGGCTAAGCATGTATCATCGATCAACATTCCCTGGAGTGAATCAAACAAATGCATGCAAAATAAATGCCACATGGTGAAAATTTGACTTTGGGAGGAGAAGTCAAGTTTTCACCAAGATTGATTGAGAGAAATCAATCTCTCAAAATAATTATGGGAGGTTCGAACAAGGTGCTTTGATGGTTTTTCCTAAAAGGTCCTACGAGTGCCTAAAGGTGAAATGTTTGAAAAAATTATAGCATGGAGTATACCATGTTTGGTCCGAAAGGTGTGTCTAGTTCCAAGGAGAAGCGTCCAAATGGTGATGCTGCCTATGTCCGATCGGATGTGCATGCTTAGAAGGCTGGCTACTGTTCCATGCATTGCATTGCATTCATGACAACACAGCTTATGCCTGTTTGTCCATGCTCACGATCAATACATGTGCTTAAAGTGTTTGAAAAATGTGGTGTCCAAGCATACCTTGAGATGGTCGATCGGATGCATGTTGATCCAAGCAGCATCTCGCCTACGTCCAAGGATCTAGGCCCAGAAATATTGGTGCCTAAGGTTCTACATCCGACCAAGAGGAGACAAGAAGTGTCCGGTCGGACCTAGGTCAAGGAAATCCAAGGAAGGCATGGCTCGGACCCTAGCACATGCATGCCAAGAGAATAGACTTAGACCTCGGCCAAGGAGAGGCCACAAAGGGTCCGATCGGACCTTAGTTGGAGGAGCCAAATGCTTGGCTCGGGCCATGTCCGAGGAGAATCCAAGTCATTGGCTTGGACCTTGGTTCAAGGAAAGGTCATGAAAGCTTCGATCAAATTATGTTTGAGGATAAGACCATGCATGTGTGCCAAGGGTCCGATCGGACCTTAGCTTAAGGAGCCCCTAGATGGTTGGCTCGGACAAGCCCGAGGAGAAGACCATGCATGTGTGCCAAATGCTTGGCTCGGGCCATGTTGGAGGAGAAGCCAAGTCATTGGCTTGGACCTTGGTTCAAGGAAAAGTCATGAAAGCTCCGATCGGACATGTCCGAGGAGAGCCATGCATGTGTGCCAAGGATCCGATCGGACCTTAGCTTGAGAAGCTCCTAGATGGTTGGCTCGGACAAGCCCGAGGAGAAGACAATGCATGTGTGCCAAATGCTTGGCTCGGGCCATGTTGGAGGAGAAGCCAAGTCATTGGCTTGGACCTTGGTTCAAGGAAAAGTCATGAAAGCTCCGATCGGACATGTCCGAGGAGAGGATCCTAGTGAGCCAATTAGTCTAAAAGTCACAACGGGATGTTGTACCCGGCTCGGGAGGAGCCTAGGGGTACTTCGGGAATCTTATAAGTTAAGTTGAGAATGAGTGGTTAGTTATTGGTATTTTGGTAACCATTTGTAACTTCTGTGAGTAACAAGTTTTAGATAGAAAATGGTAGAATTGAAATAGAAGTGTAAAGACTTAAGTGCCCTTGAAGGTTTAGTTAGGAGGGATTATTAGGAAGGGGGTAAATTGGTCTTTTGGCAAGGCAAATAGACAAGTTTTAGCTGGGTGTACGGTTTGGGCATTGGATCATTTAGTGTTTTGATAAAATTAGAAGAGAAGGAAAAGGAGAGGAGAGAAAGGCTAGGGCAAGAAGAAGAAGAGAAGGAGAAGTGGGAGCTTAGGAGGAGATCAAGGAAACTTTTAGGGTGGATTCTACTCTTGAGGTAAGGATCTTATGCATATTTAAGTTTGTTTTCTGTGTTGATTGAGGAGTTTAATGCTTGAGTTAAGATTTTCATGGGTTTTGGTTTGAGTTGCTGAATTTGAGATCAAAGGTGTGGATCTTGGGTGTGTTGATGTTTTGATCTTGATCCTAGTGTTTATAGGGTGTTAGATTGTTCATATGAAGTTTGGATTTGAGTTTTGGGGTTTAGGTATTGGTTTGGGGTGATTTGGAGAGGTTGAAGCTCGGGAAAACGCGAAGGAAAAACCCAGAATTCTGGGCTGCGAAGGCGTGCCGCGGCACGGGTTTTGTGTGCCGCGGCGTGGAGTCCCTGACTGCTGGGTGCCGCGGCACAAGGCCATTTTCAGGATGTCATTTTTGGCAATTTTAGGCCTTTGCTCCGGGGGTTCGAGGGATGTCTCCGGGGTGTTGTTTTAAGGTTTTAGACGTCCCAGGAGTACGGGATTAGTACCGGAAAGTGGTTTTGGGCTTGGTTAGTATTAAAAGTGTTTTTTGTGTGTTGTGACTAGGATTTCGGAAAGGCTCGTGCTAGTGGACCGTGCTCGTGACCGTGGTGCATCGGAAAGCACGGAATACAGGTAAGAAAACCGTAACACCCGAGAATAGGGCATAGGCCCACTGTGTGATTGCAGGGCACGGCCCTAGATTGTATTGTGTGCGAATGTGTAATCCTAGATAAATTATTGTATGTTTGAATGGTTATTTCTGAATGTATTATATGTGTGATTGTAATGGAATGAACGGCTAAGGCCGAGAGCGGCGTAGGCCAGGTACGGCAGCAGGGCCGGAAGTAACGCTCAGCACATGGGATGCTATAGCCAGGGTGGGACCCAAGGGATACATGGGATATCCTACGGTAATGACCGAGACCCCAAGCTTTGGTAAGGCCTCTGGGGCGGCATGGGCGTGTTTGTTTAATTGATGATTTCCTATTTATCAGTGAATTATGCCACTGATATTATTTACATATGTTATGTGCTATTTGGGTTTTCTTGCTGGGCTTCGGCTCACGGGTGCTCCGTGTGGCAGGTAAAAGCAAGGAGTCAGTCAACCGGCCATGAGTATGGAGAGCGTGGGAGCGGCGCGTACATGTTCGGCCTGTCCGACTGCCTCGGTTGGGGGCATTTTGTAAATGGCTGTATTAATCCATTCTTTTGAAAGATAACCTGGTGTAAATCTATTTTTGAGTTGTAAACATTTTTGTAAACCTTATTTTGGGATCCCAGATGTTCTATACTTAACGCTTTTAATGAAGTTAAACGTTTTTAAAAGAGTACAGCCTTAAACTCTGGTTTAATCACACTTTTGGTTTGAGAAACCACTTTGAGTCAATTAAATGCACAATTTCTGTTTTAAACTCACTTAGTAACGGCTCTAAGGTAGTAGGGCGTTACACCAAGGGTCCGATCGGACCTTAGCTTGAGAAGCCCCTAGATGGTTGGCTTGGACAAGTCCGAGGTGAGATCCCATGCATGCCCAAAAGATGGACTTAGATTTTGGCCAAGGTCACACAAGGTCCGATCGGACATAGTTCGAGGAGCTTAGTGCTTGGCTCGGACCTATCTGAGGTGAGCTTCAAGGAGATTGGTTCGGACCACCTTGGTCCGAGGAGAAGCCAAGGAGTTCACCCATGGTCCGATTGGATCACATGGTCCAAGGAGAAGCCACAAATAGTCTGATCGGACCTTAGTTTGAGCTTCCAAGGTGTGTGGCTCGGACATGACCGAGGTGAGCTTCCAAGAATATGTGGCTCGGACATGTCCGAGGAGAGCTAAAGTGATTGCCTTGGACCCATACCCGAGTTCGATCACCGAAATTCTAATCCTAGCGCAACCAAATTGAGGATATTCAACAACCTGTCTCTATACCATGATGATTTTGCAACACATACAAAGGGAGCTTATGTTTTCATTGTATCAAGAAAATAGAGTTTGAAGAAATCACAAGAAAAGTTCTGTTATGGGAGTTTACGTGAAAGTTATCAACCAGATAGGAGCTTTTGAATGATCTCAAGAATATTTTGCTAGAAGAAAAGTTTATCATACGAGGGAAATCATATAATAAACTTGGGGGGCAAATGTTATACCCAAAAATTGGAAATCAAGGACGTGGCAATAAATGTGACAAGTAGCAGTGCATGGTCAGTAAAAGACACGTTAATAGTCAATATATACATTGACTCCTCAGAGTTGTGATAAAGTGACCCGGTAGACTGACGAAGAATTTGGACTGCTTCAAAGATGTCATAACCAAGCCAAGTGCACCTTGGTCCTAGGAGGCTAAGGAGAATGCATCCTAGGAGAGCTAAGGAGAGTGCATCCTAGGAGGCTAAGGAGAGTGATCCTAGGAGACCCCAAGGGTGAGATGCCAAGGAGGTTGCCTCGGACCTATCCGAGGTGAGAAGCCAAGGAGATGGCCTCGGACCACCTTGGTCCGAGGAGAAGCCGAGGAGATTGGTTTGAGGAGAAACATGGTATACTAGAGGAGAGTGCCATGTTAGAGGAGAGAAGTGCATGTCCTACCACCTTGGTCCGAGGAGACCCCAAGGATTTGGTCCGAGGAGAAACATGGCATGCTAGAGGAGAGTGCCATGTTAGAGGAGAGAAGTGCATGTCCACCATGCACAAGTCCTACCACCATGCACGTTCGACCAGCACTTGCATGGGTGGTTAGTAGGTGGTGGATCAACTAGCTAGAGGAGACTAAGTCAAGATTCCCAGAGACAGCTTCAACAACATACGCGGGAATCTCTCATTCTTCCCATAAATGGGGGGTTTGTTACATTTCGAATTTTGAATGTTTCTTTGTAATATAAATATAAGATGAATAATAAAATATCCCTATCGTAAGGGGATATCAGTTGAGGATCCCAGGCCTATAAATAGAGAGCTTATGGGATGAGAGATGGGCTTCTTCTGCTTCTTCTTTCTAGAGAGAGAAAATTGGGTCTGTGTATTCTAGAGAGAGAAAGTGCTGATATTTGAGAGAAATCTTGTATTTTCACAATATGTACTGAAGAAACTCAGTTGGTTCAGTCCATCTGATCTTGAGTATAGATCTATAAATCACAACTCTAAGTGGATTAGGCTATTACCAAAAATCGGGGCTGAACCACTATAAAATCTCTCGTGTTATTTACTTTTTGTTCATAAACTGTCTGTGTCGTTTTATATTCTCTTGAAGGCTTGTCGTATTTGACGTTCTCACGTCGTTGGCTAAAAACGCATTCAACGGGCGTAGTATGCGATTTATCTAGTATCTCACGTCTAATTGACACATCAGTTTGAACACAAATCCAACCCTAATACCAAGTAGACCAACCTCAGAAATAGAATAATCCTTTGCTACTCCCGCTAAGACATTATCTCTAACCTCCTATATTTGAGCATCTGCCAACTAACCTTCCTTAATCCACTCTAGCAGAGTCGACTATAGAGCAATGTTGGCCAACTGGCCCACTACCAATTCTATCCCTGCTCTGGTCATCTCAACAGCTAACTCTCTCGAAATCAGAGTGGAACTAAATAACTGCCCCGAGCCCATCTGGCTCAATGCATCCGCCACCACGTTGGCCTTCCCTAGGTGATAAAGGATATCACAGTCATAGTCTTTTACCAACTCTAGCCAACGCGTTTATCTCATGTTTCGGTCCTTCTGCGTGAAGAAGTACTTCAAACTCTTATGATCAGTGTATATCTTGCACTTCTCCCCATAAAAATAATGTTGCCAAACCTTCAGTGCGAATACCACCCCTGCTAACTCCAAATCATTGGTAGGATACCACTGCTCATACTCCTTCAGTTGTCATGATGCATAAGTTATAACTTTCTCGTTCTGCATCAACACACAACCTAAACCCAATCTCGACGTGTCGCAATAAAATATCTTTTCACATGCTTTTAGTGCGCCAACCCTAATAACACCAACCTCATTTTTTTCTCTTATCTTTGGGTGGATACTCAACCAAATCAGACATACCAAGCTCCATGGTTCCACCTGCAAATAAATAGCATGATTCAAAATGACGATGTTGTGATAAAAATTAATTTATTACTAAGAGCCTACCTTGAATGTTATAATTAAGATAAATGTTAATAATTAAGAAGGTTTGGGGAGGATTTGATTTTCAAACTAAGGGAATAACTTCTGGATCATTTGACTCTTCATCTTGGCAGTAAGGGGACAACTTGGAAAGGTCTCGCCAATAATTAGACCCACATTAGTATAATCTTGGCCATTCCCAAATGTCCTCAGTACTATAATTGGTTTGTTTATCGTTAAACCCACTATGAAATCTATGGACTAATAAATCTACCTCGAACTAAAGAAAGACGTTGTGATTAATATCCTAGAATGACAATAGGATATGGGGGGAATGTTTCAACAAGGTTGGAGACCACTCTACTTGGCTGTTAAAACTACCTCTGACGTTAGAGTTGGTGGAGGTCTCATCTGGAATTTTGATAATAAATTTTGCTCGCTCCTCCCCATAGGGAGATTCATCGTTTGTTGATAGAGACTTTTTTCTTTTAGAGCTCGAGGCTTTTGGAGTATTTAGGATTTTTTTCCTTGTTTTGGGAGGGGGATGAAAAGGAAATGTTGTCCATGATTCCTATTTTGAGGACATGTGGTCAACAAAAGTTTCGTTAGCTCCAAGAAGACAACAATTTTAAAGTTTCATCTCATGAAGAAGGTAACTTAACAACCTTTTTCATGGGGGAGTTTGGCTAATTCTTCATGGCATTGCTTCATGGTAGGCGACGCCTCAGGTTGATCGAACACATCTAAAGAAAGTAATTTAAGGTCTTTATATGAAGAACTATGTGAGAAAGAATTTGAACAAGAAAATGTAGGAAACTTACGGATCATGTGAAAAGAATAATATTTGGATGTCTAGAGTCATTGTTCTAGAAGAATTGAGTTCTCAAGTTTGGAGAATCATTGGGAATGTCCTCTAAAAGTATTCTATCATTCAGGTAGCTTGAAAGATAATAGAAACCATCTCCTCCGTGTTTTCGAGATGAATTACTCTTTATATGGAAAAGGAATAAGATTTATTTTGGATAAAGTTAAGTCCACTCCAGCTTGTGGTATAGTGATCTGACAACAATTAAGATGCAGTAAAAATGGGTTTGGAGTTGGAATAGAGCAATACCAATCCAATCTATGAAGCTCTTAAAATATTGATGAGATGGAAGGAGGGCTACCGCCTTCATGTGCTTGTCACTTAAAGTGTTAATCTAGATTCTTTGATTTGGATCATTCTCGCTGTCACGTCCCAGATTTTTAAGACTCAATAATGTGGAAATATAAACGTTTTCATGTAACAAAATGTCTCAAAAACCCGTATAAAAAATAATAATTAAAATTCGTATGGCCATACTTTATATTTAATAGAAACATAGTTTATGAAGAGTAAACAGAGCCTAGTTTATGAAAATAAAACATCATTTCCAAAAACAAAACAGCTTCCCAAAAAGGTTGGTCAACAAAGTAGACTTAAGCGCTCACTGCTCTACTTTGCCCTTGTTCTTACCTACAACAGGAAACAACTAGGTAAGCAAAAACCCTTAGTAAGTTAACCTTTAAAACAAAAACATGCAAAGAAGATAGGTGGTCACTGACCATATTACTGTCCATTGATAACTATAGCTCACAAAATTAGGGTTCCAGATCCATCTGGACCCAACGTAATTAATTTCAAGAATGCAAAAGCGTCCTAGCAAACTTATGGTTATGCCTGATAACCAATGGCAAACTATTTCATATAATCAGATAAATCTCTGCACTCAGAAAATCTTAGAGCAGGCAGATATAATATATCAATATATAATTCGAGACCAACGCTCGACAATTTCCAACAATTCGGGCGTATCACACCCTCCAACAATTTTAGTAATTAGTAGGGGAGAACTGAGTCTCAACACTAAGACCTAGCTAATAAATATCCCAATCAAGGGAAACTATTGAGTTACCTAGGGAATCGCAACTTATCCAAGAGTAAATCCCTCACAAGGGTAACCATTAAGTTACCTAGGGCATCGCTATTTATCCAAGAGTGTAATCGAGGTTACACGAGTTTACAGAGACTTCTACGTTAATCAGTGGTACTGGTGAGTAGCTCCCCCTAAGGGATTCAGCGTAACTCAAACTTGGCAACCCCTAGTGTAACGCCCTGGATAACCAAGACCGTTACACTGTGTGCTTGAAATAGTGCAAGACTTGCTAATCAAGTCATTTAAATCAAAATGTGTATCTAATGACATAAACAAATTAGGTTAAAAAGAATTTTGGTTATAAACAATTAAATTTTATGAAAATACATGTTTGATACATGGGATCCCAAAACAAGGTTTAAATAACGCAAATACAAAATTCTCAATAACAAATAAATAACCAAGCCACTCTAATGGCAAAATATACGATTTAGGTTCCCGTCCCTGTACAAATCCTCAACCGTGGTGGCCGGGCAGCTGACAATGTACACCTCGCGCCCAGAGCTCTCCAACCCATGGTCAACTTGCCTTACCTACACCAGGTAGCACCCGTGAGCCGAGGCCCAGCAAGAAAACATAATATCGTAACACAACAGTGTTAGCAACTAAACAGTTCGTAGTCCATAATCCAATAATTTCAAGGCATGAATCAGTTACCAGCAAACCATAAAATACATTCAAGGCAGCGCACTGGTCAATAACCAATAATTCAGCTCCAGATACTCATCAACTCATACACAATAATCAATAATAGAACATATGTCAAGCAATTACTAGGGTTAATGCCCGCAGACCGCACCCTCTATTTAATTCACTGTCTTTGGCTCGCTTAGACCAAACCCAGTGACATACCCACTGACTCCGGCCAGCTTCACCGATCTCAGTGATTAATAAGCTGTCCTCAAATACTAGTGTTCGAGCCGCGCCATGTGCGGAAGTATTGATTTCGGCACCCTTAGGTCGTTTATCACATGTCCCAGTGGCATAATACCACCTCATGACATTCATACAGTTACAGGGAACTCTTAGCCCAACATATTCACATGGTTTATCACAATCACATAACAAAACATACAAACATAGGGAACACTTAGTCCCATCCTATCCACCTACATAGGTGCAGTTTTCTTACCTTAATTCCAAGTACCTTAATTAGAAAGGATGACCCCCGAGCACGATCCGTTTCCCGAGCCCTAGCTTATCACCTAGTCACAACCAAGATAATGGATTCCATTAATATTCAAATATAGGTTTTCGGGTACAAAACTAGCTTCCGGGAAATCAAATTCCACCAAACATGGTGGTGAAATCGATCCTGAGCACTTTAGGTTAGATTCCTGTGCTTTAAAATCCCAAATGTTCAAGTATACAACTAAGGGTTGTGGCCATTGAAGCCTAGCCGCGGCCCTGCCCTAAAATAGAACCTAAGCCCTCCCTGGAAGAAGACACGTGCCGCGGCCCTTGCGTTGGGCGCCGCGGCGCTCACCCCTACCCGAGCCCTCCTGGCTCATCTTCATCCTAGGGCCGCAGCGCTCTAGAACAGAGCCGCGGCCCTTCCTTTCGAGCCCAGAATGTCCACCATTTCCAACCTCTAAACCTTACCCAAAGTCATCCCAAAGCTCCCTATTTCAATATCAATTAAAATCTATGTTTCAATCTCTCAAAATCAAGAACTTCAGACACTAAAACCAACCAAGAAAAAACTCTAATTTAAGCTTCTAATCATGAATTAAAGTTTACCTCTTCAGCTGAATCCCTTCTCTAAGCAGAATCCCAACTAATTCCCAAGTTTATCAGCTCCAATTAAACCTTAAACATCAACAACACAATCATCTTACTACTCAGTCAAAAGCTCAAAGTTTCTAACTTCATAACACAATTTAATTCTCACCTTGGCTTTGGTTAAAGATTTCTTGGATAATCCTTGAACTGAGCTTCTAAATCCCCACTGAATTCTTAGCAATTCCCAACTCAATCCACTTGGTTTTCTCTTTTTTTTTTTCTTTCCTTGTGGTTTTGCCTAATTTCCTTGAGAGAGAGAAAAAAGAGCTGAGAAGAAAGAAAAAGGTCGGTTTATTTGTGTTCTACTGTTTTCTTAAGTCTAACCTTATCATTTAGGTCAAACCCGAGGCTTAGGGTGCCGGAACCGTCCCCGAGGGCAAAACGGTAAAATTCCCCAATATTCCCGCTTAGACTTCCTAACCTCAAATATATATCCATATATATATTTTCATAACCCGATAGTCTAAATAACTACCCGATACCTAAAATACCCCTGACTTATCCAAAGTCAACTATTAACCCCCGTTGTGACTTTTCCCGCCATCTAGCTCTAGGATCGCCTCGTGCCGAAAGCTACAAACACACATGCATACATATATATATCTACCTATCCACATAATAATGTGGTCTCAACAATTTATCACACACACAATCACGTTTATGCCCAAAAGGGCCAAAATAACAATTATGCTCTTACCAGCCAAACAGGGCCCGCATTGCTCATCAAATACCCATATTCATGCTTTCATACCATTAATTCTCTTAACCTCCAATTATGCCCTCCTGGCACACTAATCAAGGCCCTTAAGCCTCATTAGTAATTTTGGGTCGTTACACCTAGTATCTCTAGGCACTCTCCCTAAATGGCCAATATTCACAGCTACTATTCGCAAATAACTTATTAGAGCACTTGCCCAGGTTTCAATCGTTTAATGATTGAGTAAGCAATAGGGCCCCTAAGTCCCATTCATTTTGACGCCCCTAGGTTTAAACCAGCAATCCTCACCTCTTGGCCACTTGTCGCGGTAGTGAACTGGACATAATAAAATCAAACAAGAAGTCAGACGAGGAACAATTGTCTCGGATATGATGGATGTCTACCATTCATATTTTTTGAATCAACACCTATTGGACTAACGTCTCTATGCAAACTTTCTATGATAGTGTATATATGTGAATGTGTCTCTATACTAACATACAATATAATAGTCGTTTCATGTTGTAGCCACAAAATAGAAGTTGACTTACTTGTAGTGCTTAGCTCTCAGCAGGATTTCACACTCCAACGTACAATCTAGTTATGCTTAGCCAATACTGTAGTTATCCATACAATATACTCGGATTAATTATGACACTCATAATTCATTATTATTAGTTTGTACGGTTTGGTCATTTTCAAAATCATTTGTAAGGATTAAAGATCCTTATTTGGTTTTAAACCCATTCAAGAAATTCATACAAAAATATTTGAGACTAAACCCTAAGTCTCGGGGAGACCAAGCCTATGGTCTCGATATCTATGTTTGGGTATCGCAATAGAATTTTCCCACAATCCGCTAAAAATATTTTTTTATAAGAGTTCCACTATATAACCATACTTTCAATAGTTGGTTAAATATATAAAACATTTTAGCCGATATTATATCCAAAAAATACTAATGAAATTCCTTAATTATTATTTTCAGAAGATAACCTCTTAACTTCCCTTTTATTTTTCTTAATGATTGAATATCTAAAAACTGTTTTAAGAAAATTGCCTAATTTTAACATAATTAGGAAAATCGTTAATATCTCTTAACTTGACTAGTTAATTCTCTAAAGTCAATTAATCAAGTTTACTTACTAAAAAAATAATTTAGTTAATTATTTTCCTAAAAATATAGGGTTTTTATACCCTTTCTTAATTTATCATCTTATTAATAAAATAAATCAATTTTTTTTGGAAAGATTAAAAGTTCATTAATAAAAATAATTCTCGCTAAACTCAAAGTGGTATTTTAGGTCAAAAATGTTTTTAAGACTTATCAAGTTTTTATCTTGTAATATGCACAAATGTACTTTTATCTTAAGTTCCCAAAATCCCATTTTTACATCAAGTGGAAACCTCATTTTTTACATTTTTAACTACATAATTTGTTAGGTCATAACTTGTAATTTACTTACCCAATTGCAACCAAAATTTCTCAATTCCATTTTTGGTATGCCATTTAGGTCTTTGTAAAATTTTGGTCAAAATGAGTACTTTTGATTGGTGAAAATATTTTCCGAACATTGAGGTAAAAAATGACCTTATTTTCAAGTCCTTATTTTTTTTTTTTAAATTTGGCACTTAATAACTCTCATACCGTTCAGTATTTTGTTACCAAATTTTATAGTAGAATACTAAGTTATTCTAAGAACATGTCAATTAAATTTTAGAACAAACTGATTTCATTTGCCTTATACAGTGGAAATCCAAACTTGGTCCCGAAATTAAGAATATGAAAAAAAAAATAGTTTTTTACCCAAACTTTGAAATAGCATAACTCACTCATTTCTAAATGTTTTTGAGTGTTTCAAAAGCTAAAATTTATGTTCTCCATCTCAATAACATCACAGTAAAGTTATTTTTTCAAAATCAGTATACAGTGGATGCTTGACCCCTTGGAAGACATGGCTCAAAACATGTATTTTTCTGTTTTAGGGTTTTCAACAAAACCCTTAGGGATTTTGGTCCCTATTTTCAGAAATCAACATACAAACTTCATAAAAATTATAAAGCAACTTCTGTAGCCTTATTACATCATCAATAAGAATCTTTGAGAATTAAATACAGAAAATAATGCTTAGAAAAATAAAAACCATACAAAAACAACCATAAAAAGTAAACTTTTTACCTCTTATTGTTCTTGCTTTAGGTTTTGATGTATCTACTAGCTTTAGATCATTCAAAAATCTTTCAAAACCTTAAACAACTCCCCCAACAACATATATAGTTAGTTACTGAATGATCTATGGTTAAAATTTTTACAAAAGTCTAGTTTTTGAAACTTTTACCTTAGGGAAAACTCTTCCCAGACCAAAGCTTATTCTTCCAAGCTTTCTTAGTGTTCTTGGTAGTTGAATGTGGAGAGAAACTTGAGAGAAATTTTTTTGAACACACGAGAGTGAGAGAAGAGTATATGGTCAGTTGGGTGAGGGTTTGGATGAGCATATCAATTAAAAAAATATCTAAACACTTGAGTGTTTTACCTTTGTCACTTGGTATCATTAATCCTAATTTTATTGGGATTAAAACTAAAAAATTTGGTCTGCATGGCCGGCCACCATTTTTTTTTTCTATTTATGTAATCATTTATTTTTTTTATAAAGGTTAGTAAATATTTCCTATGAAAAAACATCGAAAATGACTTTCTATATCATTTTTCACTCATATAAAGTTTTAAAAATAAAACTTAACATATAATAATTATATTAAATTTCTCTCACATTTATTACCATATATATTTGCCATAGTTTTTCATTTTATTATCTTAAATTTTTACCGATTAGGGTTTTTGTTTCGGTCCAAGACCGAATGTCTTATCTTGACTTTTAATCATAAAATTCATAATTTGGCTAGTGACAACCCATGGAAATAAATTCCAAACAAAATAAAATATTATTTAAAATAATATTCTTAACTCGGGGAAAACAATCCTGACCCGAGTCGTTTAAAAGTACCCGAAACGCAGGGCGTTACAATACCTACAATTTATATAGGTTTTGTCCTTGAAACTTAAAACAAATGAGGATACAACTCCCTCATCTTGTCTTCTGTTTCTCAAGTTGCCTCTTCTATGCCTTGGTTACTCCACTGTACTTTTACCAACAGCATGGTCTTGTTCCTCAACACTTTTTCCTTTCGGTCTAGAATCATCACCGGCTACTCCTCATAGACGAGTTAAGGATCAACGCTCAGCTGCTCATATCTGAGTACATGGGAGGGATAGTGCATGTATTTTCTCAACAAGGATACATGAAACACGTCATGCACCTTAGACAGGGCGGGTGGAAGAGCTAAATGATAAGCTACTTCCCCGATCATCTCTATGATTTCGAAAGGTCCAACAAACCTTGGGCTAAGCTGTCCTTTCTTCCCAAACCACATATCCCCTCGTAGTAGAGCTACCTTCAGCAGCACATTATCGAAAACCTCAAACACCAGGGGTCTTCTGTGTCGGTCGGCTTATTTTCATTTTCGATCAACCGAGGTTTGCAAGCGTTACCTTATCTGTTGGATGTCTTGGGTAATCTGATCAACCCCATCCAATCCGAGAAAATTTCTTTCACCAGTCTTATGCCAATGAATTAGTAATCGATATTTCCTTTTGTACAAAGCCTCATACAGATCCATCTTGATGGAATCAAGATAGATATTATTGTAAGCGAACTTTATCAGTGGAAGCTTCTCATTCCATGACCCTTGAAAGTTGAGCACGCATGCTCTTAGCATATCTTCCACGGTCTGAATTGTTCGTTCGCTTTGACCATCTGTTTACGGGTGGAAAGAAGTGCTGAACTTCAGTTTAGTACCCAGCCTCATTTGAATTCTATCCCAGAAGGCCGAGGTTAAATGTCTGTCGCGATGTGATATGATGGAGTTGGGTACACCATGCAGTCTCATTATTTCTGCAACGTAAATATCTGCTAACTTATGTGCCCCATAAATTACCTAGATTGGCAAGAAATGAGCAGACTTAGTCAGTCTATCTACGATAACACAAATGGCATCGTGCCCCTTGGGAGTTGTTGGTAGTCCTATGCAAAGTCCATAGTTACCATATCCCACTTCCATTCCGGAATTTCTAAGGGTGGCAACAATCCGGGTGGCCGTTGATGCTCTACCTTTGTCTGCTGACAAGTCAAGCATTGTGCCACATATTATGCTATCTCCTTTTTCATCCTAGGCCACCGAAACATCTTCAAGTTTTGGTACATTTTAGTGGTACTCGGATCCATGGCATCAGGAGCATTATGTCCTTAAAAAAGGATCTACTTCTTGATCTCGTCATCGTCCGGAACACATATTCCGCCCTTGAACCCCAATACTCCATCTTTAGAGATATGAAATCATAGTCGCCCCTCATTCCTCACTTCGTACATCAATCTTTGTACCTAAGGATTGACTAACTGCCCCCCATTGTAGCTTCCATAATTGTAGGCTCAATAGAGAGGTTAGCCAATTGACCGAATACTATCTCTAAATCCAAGGTAGTAAGGTCGGGACGTAACTGCAGCTAAATCTCTTTCACTTTCATCATGTAAGCACTTGGTTGTCAACCCAATGCATCTGCCACCTTGTTTGCTTTTCCCGGGTGGTACAAAATGTCGTAGTCGTTGAATAGTTCCAACAATCGAGGATGTCTCATATTCAATTCCTTCTGAGTGAAGAAATACTTCAAGATTTTGTGATCAGTGTAGATGTCGCAGTGTATCCCATACAAGTAGTGCCTCCAAATTTTAAGTGCAAAAACTGTTGCTGCCAACTCAAGGTCATGAGTTGGATAATTCTTCTCAATATTTTTTAGCAGTCAAGAACCATAAGAAATTACTTTTCTGTGCTGCATCAGTACTGCTCCCAACCCTTGACCTGAGGCATCGCTATAAATAGTATATCCCTTTGTGCCATTAGGGGTTGTCAGCACTGGGGCAGTCGTCAATCTCGTTTTTAGCTCCTGAAAAAACTTCTCGCACTTGTCATTCCATTCATACTTGATGTTTTTGCGGGTGAGGGCAGTCATTGGTGCGACTATTTTGGAAAATCCTTCCACAAATCACTTGCAATATCCCACTAACCCAAGAAAACTTCTAACATCTTGAGCATTTTTCGAAGGTTTTCACTGCTTAACAACTTCTTTCTTGGTGGGATCTACCGAAATTCCATCTCACGACACTATGTGCACCAGAAAACTAACTTTAAACTTAGCGTAAAGTTTTTAATGTTGCAGACATTGAAGGACAAGTCCCAGATGCGTTGCATGCTCTTATTGAATTTTTGAGTATATTACAATATCGTCAATGAACACGACGATGAACTTATCCAAATACTTGTGATATACACGATTCATGAGATCCATGAATGTTGCAGGCACACTAGTTATCCAAACGAGCTCACTAAGAACTCGTAGTAACAATAGCGCGTTCTGACGACCATCTTTGATATATCTGTCTCCTTAACCTTGAGCTGATGATAGCCTGATCACAGATCTATTTTGGAAAATACCGATTCTCCTTGTAGTTGATCGAAAAGATAGTCAATCCTAAGCAATGGATATTTTTTCTTGATTGTCACTTTGTTCAGCTCCTGATAGTCAATGCACATTCTCATCGAGTTGTCTTTCTTCTTCAAGAATAAGATTGGGGCTCCCCACGGAGAATGGCTTGGCCTTACAAACTTCTTGTCCAGTAACTCTTGCAGTTACGATTACAACTCCTTGAGATCAGCTAGCACCATCCTGTAAGGAGTCTTTGAGATCGACGCAGTTCCCAGAATTAGCTCTATCTCAAACACGATCTCTCGGTCTAGTGGAATCCCTGAGATATCTTCAGGAAATACGTCGGGGAACTTGCACACAACCAGTACATCAGAACGTTGTTGACTCGTCTCTTTATCCTTATTCACTATGTTTGCCAGAAAACCAATGCATCCGTCACTCAACAATTTTCTCGCCTTCATCGCAAAAATCATGGGGCACTTCTTTTCTCTTGATGTTCCCTTGAACGCGAATGGTTCTTCTCCAGTTGGGGTGAAGACCACTTTTTTGTGCTTGCAATTGATAATGACTCCATCTGGTTAACCAATCCATCCAAAATATAACATCGTATTCAAGTAGGTCCAACATTAACAGATCCACCGTCAGCTCATGACCTTCAACCCAAACTGGTACGACTCTCTCCTATGTAAGCACCAGCATATCCTTTGTCGTAAGCAAGGATACCAGACAAATAACAGGCATAGGCTCAGGCATTCTGATTAATTTTTCCAAAAAGGATGCAGATACAAAAGAATGTTATGCACCAGTATCCATTAATGCATATGTCGAGTTTTGGGCGATAGAAATCTGACCTGACACCATATTAGAGGGCCTAACTCCTTTGTCGCTTTGCGTAAGCGCATAAACTTGAGGCGGAGCTCCAATTTGTTTCTGCTGGTCATTTCTGTTGCCTTTGGCTGGCATTCAGAACTCTTTAGCAAAGTGCCCTGGCGTTCCACAGTTATAACATACCCCACACTCACCTTGATGGCGTCGGTTACACATGTTGAACAGTAGCCATTGTTCAAACTCACGTCTTGGTTGTTTGTTGGGACTAGCCAATGCCTGATTGGGAGGTCCCCATTTTCTTTTGTTATTTCCCCCATCATTTGGCATTGCTCCTCTTGGATTGCTTGTCCTCCCCAAGTTCTGGCCGAACCTCAGGTTGAACTTTCCTCTTGGGCCATTCTGATTAGCCGAAAACTGTTCAGGGTGGTTGGGAGTGTACCTCCTGTCTTCGTTCTTCTGTGGTTCTGGCTTGTCCAAAATGGCCCAAGACTCTTGGCGAAGAGCCCATTCCACAACTTCAGCATATGTCTCTGGGCCAGTCCTACCAGTGTGTACAGACCTGGCAATGTCTCTATGTAGGCCCTTCATAAAACTCCAAGTTTTATTCTCTTCAGTGTTCACCCAGTTCTTCGCAAACCTAGACAGCTGATCAAATTGTCAAACATAGTCCAGCACGCTCGATGTTCCCTGCTTCAGTTTAGCAAACTCATTCACTTTGTGCTCGATCACTGCCTTACTAAAGGACTTACCATTGAACAAGCTAAAGAACTCTATCCATTCCATCTCGGCAACATTATTCCCTTTCTTGGCTGCGTCCCATCAAATGCGGGTATCTTTTCTTAGCATATAGGTCACGCAAACTACCTTCTCTCTCTCGGTTGTTCCAATGAAGTGAAAGATCCTTTCCAAGATACTGATCCATTTCTCTGCCACTAATGGGTTAGTGGTCCCCTCGAACATAGGTGGATTCTTGTTGTCGAACCTTTCTGATATAGGTTTCACTCGGGCAACTCTTGGTGCTTTTACTGGCTGTACCAGTTTCTCAACGACAACCTACAGGCTAGGGTTCTGTTCTTCATTGTTTTCATGTTGTATTTCGTTGTTCTAAGCATTATTGGGTGGCATGGGGATTCTTCCCAAAAGGGTGTTAAACATTTCAGCTTGGAGGGCATCCGCATCCTCCTGTCTCTTTTGCCCTCTTTCAATTTGGGCTCCCTGCGTCTCCACTAGCCTTTGCAGATTATTCTTCTACTCGGCTATCTCACAAACTCTAGTAGCTTTGTTTGGAGCTCTAACGGCAAGCGCGTTCTGAGCTCTAGCAGCAGGCGCGGCCTGGCCTCGGCCCTGGCCTCGGCCAGCAGCACCCCTTCTTCTTTGAGGTTTTGTCCTTTCCATTTGTTTGATTTCAAATAAAAAAGCTCCTAAGCCAATATGGATGAGAAGCTAATACCAACACAGATAGTTAATTATCCTAATTAAGCATGCCAAACATATCAAGCACAACAAGCAATCAACACTTTTTCACAAAAGTTAGCAACTTTACTTCATAACATATACCATATACAGCAAAGTTTTAAGTTCGAGCCGGCCATACTAAGGGATTAACAAAATTAGCCAAAACAAAAAGAAACTGTCTTATATCCCTACTAGACTAGTTACTTATTTTCTTAATTATATACAAGGTAGGTACATATTTCAAAACTAGGTGGGTTCCTAACACCTAGTCGGTGTCGCTGTCGGCAGCCATATCCGAACCCTCCTCAGGATCCTCCTCAGAGCTCTACTCGGCCCCCTCCTCAGGCTCTTCTCTGGGGTCCAATCCGAATCTCTGGTCGGAGTCCTCGTCAGATTGATCCATGGGATCTTCCTCGGTCTGGTCCATCGACTCAACATAGGAAATTTCCCCATCGCCGAGTTCATCGTCAGCCACATACTCCACTGGCAGGTTCTTAGCTACAACTGGGGCCTCTACTACCACCGAGTTTGCTGCTGCTCATCTTTAGACTGACTCTATCGCATATGCCTGGGCATTCTACGTAGGAAAGAGCTCGCGGAAGTCTATATGCCACCTTGACCTCTTACCTAGAGGTCCAAAGGTCATCTCAATGGATATCTGAAGGTAGTCTAGTATGGAGTGGCTGGCCTTGAGTGCCTCTCCTGGTACCAAAGAAAAGTTGTGCCTCTCAAGCACAAACTTGCCAATCCTACCCTAAACATACGGGGTGTATCGACGTCCTCGAAAATGGTGTTCAGCGAGTAAGTTCATGCCCAGACTTCATTGGAATGGATCTCTCCGATGAATACGATAGGTGTTATGTTGGTGAAGTTACGATAGATCTGGGTTCTCTACCATTGGTTATACACTATAGGGGGGTCGACTAAGATGGGATCAATCACATCAAGTTCATCTGCCATTACTTTACAAACCAACAATTTATAAAATTTAGGTAAGTAAAAAGAAAACAACACACTAAAGGAAGAGACAATACTTACATTGAGTGCCGGTCTTTCTTTGCGAAATGTACATGTGGGTTGTCTACAGAACCGTCTCAACTCGAGCTCTGATACCAACGGCCACATCCCAGATTTTTAAGACTCGATAATGTGGAAATATAAATGTTTTCATGTAACAAAATGTCTCAAAAAGACTTATATGAAAAACTTTTTGAAAGTCGTATGGCTATACTTAATATTTAATAAAAGCATAGTTTATGAAGAGTAAATTGAGCAAGTTTATGAAAATAAAACAACATTTCCAAAAACAAAAAAGCTTCCCAAAAAGGTCAGTCCACATGTTCATCCATAAAGTAGACTCCAGCGCTCACTGCTTCTCTTTGCCCATTTTCTTACCTACAACAGGAAAGAACTAGGTAAGCGAAAACACTTAGTAAGTTAACCTTTAAAATAAAAGCATGCAGAGAAGATAGGTCGTTACTGACCATGTTACTGTCCATTGATAACTATAGCTCACAAAATTAGGGTTCCGGATCCATCCGGACCCCATGCAATCAATTTCAAGAATGCAAAAGTGTCCTAGCCAACTTATGGTTATGCCTGATAACCAATGGAAAATAATTTCACATAATCAAATAAATCCTTGTACTCAGAAAATCCTATAGCAAGCAGATATAATATATCACAATATAAATCGAGACCAACGCTCGACTATTTCCAACAATTCAGGCGTATCATGCCCTCCAACAATTTTTCTAATCAGTGGGGGAGAAACGAGTCTAACCAATAAGATCTAGCCAATAAATATCCCAATCAAGGGTAACTATCGAGTTACCTAGGGCATCACTACTTATCCAGGACTAAATCCCTCACAAGGGTAACCATTAGGTTACCTAGGGCATCGCTACTTATCCAAGAGTGTAATCAAAGTTACACGAGTTTATAGAGACTTCTATGTTAATCAATGGTACTGGTGTGTAGTTGCCCCTAGGGTGTTCAGCCTCACTCAAACTTTGCAACCCTTTGTATCTCTAGGCACTCTCACTCGATGGCTAATATTCTCGGCTACTATCCGCGAATAACTTATCAGAGCACTTGCTCGGGTTCTAACCATTCAATGATTAAGTAAGCTTGTGTAAGGCCCTACTTCCTTAGAGCCGTTACCAAGTGAGTTTTAAGACAAAACAGTGTGCAAAGAACTCGCTAACCGAGGATTTTAAAACGAAAGTGTGACTAATCAAAAGTTTAAGGCTGTAATCTTTGAAAATGCGTTGTTTCATTAAAACTTATAGTATTAAACATTTGGGATCCCAAAATAAGGTTTGAAAACTATTTACATCTTAAAATCAGTTTACAGTTGATTAGTTATAAAAATCATAGATTATTACAGCCATTTCTCGAATAAACCCCCAACCAAAGCAGTCGGGCAGGCCGAACATGTACGCGTCGCTTCACGCTCTCCGTACTCATGGTTGGTTGACTCAATCTATGCCCTTACCTGCAACACAGAGCACCCGTGAGCTGAAGCCCAGCAAGAAAACTCATGCAGTACATAACATATGCAAATTATAAAGTTAATCATAGCAGATAGTCCACAGATAAACAAGTCAACCATTAGACTAAGCAAACACGGCCATGCCGCCCCAGAAGCCTTACCAAAGCCTGGGGTCTCGGTCCTCACCGTAAGGATATCACATGTATCCACTGGGTCCTACCCTGCCGTTCTCGGCCTTTCGCCGTTCTCGGCTCCATTGCCGTTCTCGGCTCCGTTGCCGTTTCATTCAACTATAATCACATATAGCGTAGCTCAAACAATCATTCAAACAAATATCAATTCATTTAAGTCTGTACCCTAACACGCAATGAAATATAGGGCCGTGCCCCGCAATCACACTATGGGCCCATGCCTTATCCTACGGGTTCTATAGTTTTCTTACCTGTCAATTCAATAGCTTTCAACACTTGACTCCTTGAGCACGATCCCACTTGAGCCTTAGTGCACACCTAGGCACAAACATAGGTCAAAGTCAACACCGAACCCCAAGTCTGAATACCTAGCCTCGGGACCACTCCCGAGCCCCCGGGAAGTCCTAGATCCCCAAAACAAAGTGGCGGAATCGAGCCCCGAACCCTAGGTCAAAATCCCTCTCAAATAGCCCAAAAACCCCTTCTGTGAACAGTGCAGCGCTACAGCGCTCTAAACAGGGCGCTGTAGCGCTACAAGCAGAACCACACCCCCAGGCACAGGGGCTAGCGCTACAGCGCCCACTGACTAGTGCTGTAGCGCTAGTTGCAGACCAGCACTACCCAAAATCGCCTCCTGCGATTTCCTTCTACCATTTCAACCCCAAACTTGTCCAAATCATTACCAAACTCAAAACCAAGCATATAAACACTCTCCATTCATCCCAAGCATCCCCAAATCTGAAAATCCAAGCACACACATCCCAAATCTCAAGATTCACCATAGATGAACCCTAAACCCAGAAATTCAGTCAAACAACAAAGTTAAGGACTTAGAAATCATACCATTGATGTAATTTCGACCTGATTCAACCCTAGGCCTCCTTAGCTTGTTCTCCATCAAAGCTTGCCCAGAAATTCCCTAAAGTTCCCATCAACTCGGCTCAAAACACAGCTCAAACCAGCAAAACCCTTAAAACTGAAATCTCTAAAAACTTACCTCAAAAGTTGATGTGTTCTTGCTAATCCTTGCCAAATCTTCAAGTATAACCTTAAGATCCTTGATGCTCAGCCTATCCTAGCTCTCCACTGAGCTTTACCCCAAGAGAAATGCAGAGAAATGGTGCAAGAATGTACAAACCGATCCTTGAGAAAAACCCCTCTGTTTTCTCTGTTTTCTTTCTTTCCTTTTTCATTCTTTTCTTTCTCTCCACAGCCAACACACTTTCTCTATAAATCCCACTAAGTGTAAAGCCTTATAAATAATTCTCTAAAAGACAATTGACCAAAATGCCCTCCCTAATAGTTCAAATCCCTTTTTGTCCAAGTAGGGCCATTTTAGTCATTCACCCAATTCCCGCTAATCCTCAAGTGTCTCTAATATTTTCCTGTTGCTTTCCAACACCTGATAAATCACCAATTAAGTATTTCCTCGATATGAAAATAAACCCCAATATACTCACTAGCTTCTTATTTATACCCCCAGGCTCGCCCCGAGCCGGGTATAATTCTTTGCCTCGACTTTTCGCTAGTCCGCTCACTGGGATCGTCTCGAGTCACAAATCACAGATACATCCACATCACAGTGTGGTCTCAACAATCATCACATATCAATATAGTTATGCCCAACATGGCCAAAATTACAATTATGCCCTTCTAACACAATCCGGGCCTACATGCATACTAATGTACATAGTCATGCATCTCAAATAATCAAATAGTCATAACACGCTTTAAATCATAATCATGCATTTAACTCATAAAATCACACAAAAGTCCCATCATGCCCTCCTGGCACGCTAATCAAGGCACTTAAGCCTTATTAGCGAATTTGGGGTCGTTACAGCATGAGGGCCCCTAGGTCCCATTCATTTTGGAACCCCAAGGCTTAAGCCAGCTATCCTCACCTCTTCGCCAATCGTCACAGTAGTGAACCGAACATAATAAAATAAAACAAGCAGTGTAGCAGAGATCAGCCATCTCGTATGACTGATGTCTACCGTTCAAATTTTCTTAATCAACACCTACCGGACTAACGTCTGTATGCAAACTTTCTATGATAGTGTATGTATGTGTATGTGTCTCTATACTAACATACAATACAATGTCGTTTCATGTTGTAGCCACACAATAGAAGCTGACTTACATGGAGTCCTTCGCTCTGAGCAGGATTTCACTCTCCAACGTACAGTCCAGATACGCTTAGCCAATACTGTAGTTATCCATACAGTATACTCCAATTAATTATGACACTCATAATTCATTATTATTAGTTTGTGCGGTTTGGTCATTTTCAAAATCATTTGTAAGGATTAAAGATCCTTATTTGGTTTAATACCCATTCAAGAAATTCAAACAAAAATATTTGAGACTAAACCCTAAGTCTCGGGGAGACCTATCCTATGGTCTCGGTACCTAGGCTCGAGTATCGCAATAGAATTTTCCCACACCCGTACTTTCTATAGTCGATTAAATGTTTAAAACATTTTAGCCAGTACTATATCCAGAAAATACTAATTAAATTACTTAATTATTTTTTTAAGAAGATAATCTCTTAACTTCCCTTTTATTTTTCTTATGGTTATAATCTCTAAAAACTGTTTTAAGAAATATTCCTTATTTTAACTTAATTAGGAAAATCGTTAACATCTTCTTATCTTGACTAGTTAATTCTTCGATGTCAATTAATCAACTTTACTTACTTGAAAAATAATTTACTTAATTATTTTCCTCAAAATATAAGGTTTTTAAACCCTCATCTAATTTATCAACTTATTAATAAATTAAATCTTCTTTTTCTAGAAAGAATAAAAATTATTTGATAAAAATAATTTTCACTAAACTGAATGTGGTATTTTAGGTCAAAAATGTTTTCAAGACTTACCAAGTTTTTATCTTGCAATATGCACCAATGTACTTTTATCTTAAGTTCCCGAAATCCCATTTTTACACCAAGTGTGAAAATCTCATTTTTCACATTTTTAACTACATACTTTGCTAGGTCATAACATAAAATTTACTTACCCAATTGCTACCAAAATTTCATAATTCCATATTTGGTATGCCATTTAGGTCTTGTAAATTCTTTGGTCAATAGGAGTATTTTTTATTGGTGAAAATATTTTCCAAACTTTGAGGTAAAAAATGACCTTATTTTTAAGTCCTTATTTTTTTCAAAACTTTGGCACTAAATAACTATCATACCGTTCAATATTTTGTTACAAAATTTTACAGTGAAATACTAGGTTATGCCAAGAACATGTCCACTAAAGTTTAGAAAAAAATTGTTTAATTTTCTCTATACAGGGGCTGTCCAAACTTGGTCCCAAAATTAAGAATACGAAAAAAAACTGTTTTTACCTAAAATTTGAAATAGTGTAACTCACTCATTTCTAACAATTTTTTATTGTTTCAAAAGCTCAAATTGATGCACTCCATCTCAAACACATCACAGAAAAATTATTTATACAAAATCAGTATACAATGGATGCTTGATGACTTGGAAGTCACGACTCAAAACTTGTATTTTTTTGTTTTAGGGTTTTCAACAAAACCCTTAGCGATTTTGGTCCCTATTTTAAAAAATCAACATAGAAGCATCATAAAAATTATCAAGAAACTACTATAGCATTATTACATCATCAATAAGAAGCTTTGAGAATTAAATACACAAAATAATGCATAAAAAAATAGAAACAATACAACAACAACCATAAAAAGTAAACTTTTTACCTCTTGTTGTTCTTGCTTTAGCTTTCGATGTTTCTACTAGCTTTAGATCCTTAAAAACTCTTTCAAAACCTTAACCAACTCTACCAACAACATATATAGTAAGTTATTGAAGGATCTATTGTTAAAAACTTTACAAAAATAAAGTTTTTTAAACTTTCACATTAGGGAACACTACACCAAATACCCATTTCCATAACACATGAATATAATACTAATAAAAAAGTATTATGCTAGAGTACTTATATTAGGGAATTTTATGAAAAAACGGGCGGTAATAATAAAACCATCCCGCCACTTAGCTTTTTTTTTTTCATTTCATTTGGGGCCAATTCATTTCCTTCAATTCCTTCTCCTTTTTCCTCATCATTCTCTCTCCTCTCTCTCGGATCTCTTTCTCCAACCAGACCTCTCTCCTTCACTCTTTCTCTCTCACCTTTGTCTTTGTGGAGACCGACCGCTACCTTCCCCTACACGCACCGGCTAGGGATCTTCGGAGGCCGTCGGAGCTTCGACCACGCGGGCCTAAGCCCTCACACGACACCAGAGGCGAACGACGTCACCGGAGGCCAGCTCTTCTCCTCTTCCCTGTGTACGGCCAAGCCTTCTTCTTCCCTGCGTGAGACACTTGATTTTTCTCAAGTTAGGTCAGAACAGGATGCTGCGCTTCTAGAAGATGCTAGACAAGCTACCAAGTCAGGAGAAAATATGAACAGAGAACAGGTATAACACACATAATGATATCATCATATATGGTTTTAGTTTCCAACTTTCTTTGATTCTGTGTTTGGTCCTTTTGACATTTTTTTTCTTGACAAAGTTGGTTTGTCTTGTTTTGTTTTGTTTCTGTATGGAGCTCTCAGAAGGAAAATTGGACTCCAGTGTGGCAGACCTCGAGAGAGAAGCTTACCCTGTTTTGGACGAACTGGGTAGAAATAGAGGACGCTAACATATATTCTCTTGACAGATTAGTGGGCAGTTAAAATCCATGCAAATTGTTGCAAGATTGACTGCAGAAAGAGATGGTGAAATTAGAAAAGCTGCTTTGAATACTCTTGCCACTGGATATAAGATTCTTGGTATCTCATGATTTCAAGATTTTAAAGTATTTTCTAACTTGTTTAAGATTTTGAATTTTTATTTATTGTTCCTTTGAGACATCCCATTTTCTTTTTGCCTGTTTTGTGGGGTTATGTTTTCTTAGTTTGTAATTTATTTTGTAAGTTGCATTGTATTTGTAACGACCCAAATTCGTTAATAAGGCTTAAGGGCCTTGATTAGTGTGCCTGGAGGGCATAATGGGAACTATGTGTGGTTTTAATGATTTAGATGCATGACTATGATTTAAAGAATGTTATATGATTACTTGAATATTTGAGATGCATGACTATGTGTGTTAGTATGCATATAGGCCCTAATTAGGTAAGAAGGGCATAATCGTAATTTTGGCCATTATGGACATAACTGCTTTGATATATGTGATAATTGTCGAGACCACATTATTATGTTGATATATCTGTGATCTGTGACTCGAGACGATCCTGGTGAGCAAGGTAGCGAGAAATTCATGGCGGGGATTTATACCCGGCTCGCGGTGAGCTCAGGGGTATAAATGGGAATTTAGTAGATAAACTGGAGTCTATTATGCCATTGAGAAATGCTATTGGTGGTTAATTAGGTATCGGGAATTAAGTAGGAAATAATAGAGACACTCGAGGAATTAGCGGGAATTGGGTAAAATAACTAAAATGCCCTTAAGTGGACTAAAGGACTAGAATTAATAGGGAGGGCATAATGGTCATTTGGCTTTTAAGGATGGGTATTACTGGGGTTTTATGTTGGTGGGATTTATATAACATTACAGAAGTTTGAAAAAAGAAAGAAAAGGAAAGGAAAAGAAAGGAGAGAAAACATAAAGAATTCTCTAGGTCGGTTTGTGCTTCCTTCACTTGTTTCTTGAGGATTTCTAGAGTAAAGCTTAGAGGAGAGCTGGGATTAACTAGGCATCAAGGATCCTAACCTAAGACTGAGGAATTGACAGTGGCTTAGTAAGGGTTCATCAACACTTGAGGTAAGACTTAGAATTCTTCAGTTTCAGGTTCTGGTTTTTGAGTTGTGGTGCTTAAGTTGAAATTGGGTGGAACCTTAGGGAATTCAGACTTGAGGCTGAGGAGGAGCAAGCCAAGGGAGTGTAGAGGCAGCTTGTGGTCGAAATTCTATCAAAGGTATAAAGCCTAAACTCTAACTTTGTTGTTCAGCTGGTTTTTACTGGGTTTTAGAGCATGGAAGTGATTATGGTGAAATCTGAGCTTGTGGATGCATGTGCTTGGGTTTTAGGTGTTTGGGGTGCTTGGGATGAGTGGAGTGTGTTCATGAGGTTGTTTTTAAGTTTGGGTAAGAGTTGGAAGAGGTTTGGTTGAGGTTGGTTCGAGAAAATCGCAGAAGTGGAATTTTGGTGCTGGGCTGTTTGTGACTAGCGCTACAGCGCTAGCCTTTGGGCGCTGTAGCGCTAGGCCATAATGCTGAGGGGAATTTTGCTTCTGTCTGTAGTGCTGTAGCACCCTCCCAAGAGCGTTGTAGCGCTACCCTACCTTCTGAAGGGGATTTTAGGGTTATTTGAAAGGGTTTTTTATCTAAGGTTTGGGGTTTGGTTCCACCACCTTGTTTGGTGGAACTAGGACTTCCCGGGGGCTCGGGATTGGCCCCAGGACTAGGTTTTGAACTTGAGGGTTTATGATGACTTTGGCCATGATTGTGTTTAGGTGAGCGCTAGGGTTCGAGGGGGATCGTGCTCAAGGTGTTGAGGGATCAAAGCTATTGAATTGAAAGGTAAGAATACTGCACCCGGTTACATGATTGTGATGGGACTAAGTGCTCCCGAGAATTGTAATGTGTCAATGTTGGTATCACGCCATGGGACATGTAAAAGCGGCCTACGAGTGTCGTAAATACTATTAGCGTACAGAGCGCGATTTGGCCACTGGGAGCCATGAACACTGGGATAACAGAGGGAGTAGCCTGTGAGCGCTAGCCCTGGTTATCATTTATAAACTGTGCATGTTATGAATTGATATGCCTAGTGTGTGGAATACCTGACTATATTGAATGGTTATTTGACTAAGGCTATGTGATGCAATGTGAGATATTGACTTGACTGCTAAATGCTTATGCATTGTTGATGTTGTGTTTTCTTGCTGGGCCTTGGCTCACGGGTGCTATGTGGTGCAGGTAAAGGCAAGGGCTAGCTGGACCAAGCCTGAGGTGGAGAGCTCCGAGGTGAAATGTACATAGCCAGCTGTTCGATCACCACGATCGAGGAGTGGACCAGAACAGGGATTACCTAACTGCTTGTTTTGCCTTAGTATGGCTGGTTATTGTACCTGAGTCTCACAACCTTTGTAAACGATCTTTAAACTTGTATTTTTGGGATCCCGTGTAACCAGATAATGTTTCTTAATGAAAAGCGTGGCTTTTGAGACCAAAACGCTTTTAACCTTAGTACCTTTGTAGCTTCTGCAACACGACTTTAATTAATTCACTTGATTAGCAAGTCTGGCACTTTATAAACACACAGTGTAGCGGTCTTGGCTATCCAGGACGTTACAAATTGGTATGAGAGCCTCCTAGGTTTATGGGACCTGAAGACTGGCTGGATATGTACATTCGTCGCGGGAGACAAGCTCAACTCAGGGTCTGGTAATTGTGTATACATGATTATGTGTTTAAATGATTTGAGTGGGATATGATTGCTGATATCTGTCTGATGTATAGGGAGCATGGGATATTGATAGGGCCTGGCCCTTGACTATTGCATGATGTTATTGAGGCGTGCTTATTAGCACCGATGTGCATGTGAATGAATATTTGGATGAATTGCCATATTTGATTGCTTGTGAATGATTGGAGTTCCAGTGATGGATTATGAGAGAATTATTACCCTGACATCATAGCCAATTGCCGAGTCGTTGATTACAGATTGACTTGAATAGTTATGCGTTCAAGGAAATCCACACAACTAGCCGGCAGGTCTGGGGCTAGAGATGATGACCAGGGCCCGACCCCTCCGCCAATCCCTGAGAACTGGAAGCAGTTAATGGCTGATATGCAAGCTAGGCTTCAGAGCCAAGATGAATAGATTTGAATTCTGCAGCAGGCTCCATCTGGGAGTGTTACCCCTACTGTGCCACCGGTAATGGTACCTATGGTACAGCCAGTTGATATTGGGAATAAGTGGGAACCGTTGTATGAGCGGTTCAGGAAGCAACAGCCCCCGATCTTTGAGGGTGGACCTGATCCACTGAAGGCTGAGCAGTGGATGACTTTGATCACTACCATTCTTGATTTTATGAGAGTGGAAGGACATGATAGGGTGGCCTGTGCCACTTATATGCTGAGAGATGATGCTCGAATCTGGTGGGAGGTGGCATCACAGACTAGAGAGGTTGCTACATTGACTTGGGAAGGGTTTAAGGATTTGTTCAATCAGAAGTATTATAACATTGCCATCAGGGCAGCGAAAGTAAATGAGTTTGTGGGGCTAGTTCAGGGCAGTATGACAGTTACAGAATATGCCCTGAAGTTCGACAGACTTGCGAAGTTCGCACCAGACCTTGTGCCTATTGACGCAGCTAGGCAGGACAGATTTATTAGAGGGCTGAATGTGATGATAGCTCGAGATGTAAGAATTACCACAGTTCCTGGAGTGACTACTTATGCCCAGGCTGTGGAGAGGGCTCTTACCACTGAGGAGGCGGAGAATAGGATTTGGAGGGATAGTGCAGCGAGAAGGGAGGGCCGCAGGGCGGTGCCTCAATACTCTGGTTGTAGTAGGGGCGGAGGCTCCAGTGATTTGAAGAGAAAGACTCCTGATGTTCCAAACGCTCCTAGGTTTTATAGAGGAGGTCGGGGTACTCAGGGTGGCCGTCAGGGAGGCGGTGATTCGTGGAGGACTTATCCAGAGTGCACGAGGTGCAGGAGACGCCATCCGGGCAAATGTCGGGCAAAGGCCTGCTATGTGTGTGGGGTGGTGGGACACCTCAGGAAGGATTGCCCGACGGTGAAGAAGGGGGAGACAGGAAAGGTGGACAGCTTGACTCCAGCTCGAGTGTTCACTTTGACGCAGGCGGAGGTCGAGGCTAGCCCCTTGATAGTGACAGGTCAACTTTCTAGTGCTGGCACTCCCTTTACTGTTTTCATTGATTATGGTGCTACGCATTCATTTGTATCTTATAGGGTGATTGATAGACTGTGTAGGTCTAGTGAGTATAGTGCTTTAGGGTTTGGGACTATATTGCCTACAAGAGAACTGGTGGTATCTAGGAGGTGGATTAGAGCACTGCCAGTGTTAGTTGATGGTAGGGAGTTATCAGTAAACTTGATTGAGTTGAATATGGAGGACTTTGATATGATTCTAGGTATGGATTGGCTTGTTAGATATGGAGCTACCATTGACTGTAGGAAGAAGATGGTGACCTTTGAGCCAGAGGGCGAGGATCCCTTTGTTTTCGTGGGAGCGGTGCATGGACCCCGCGTACCCAGGATATCTTCACTGAGAACCAGAGATTTGTTACAGGGTGGATGTATAGGCTTCTTGGCTAGTGTGGTGGATACCACCAAAGTTTCACCAGTTGGACAGGAGGAGACTAGGTTGGTTTGTGAGTTCTTAGATGTGTTTCCTGAGGATTTGCCTGGGTTGCCGCCGCGTAGGGAGATTGAGTTTGTTATTGAGTTGGCACCAGGGACGGAGCCAGTGTCAAGGGCACCATATAGGATGGCACTGGCGGAACTGAAAGAGTTAAAGATTCAACTGCAAGAGCTTCTAGACTTGGGGTTCATTAGACCTAGCTACTCGCCATGGGGTGCTCCAGTTCTGTTTGTTAAGAAGAAGGGCGGGACCTTGAGGATGTGTATTAACTATCGAGAATTGAACAAGTTGACTATTAAGAATAAGTATCCCCTACCGAGGATTGATGACTTGTTCGATCAGCTGCAGGGTAAGACGGTGTTCTAAAAGATTGATCTTTGACCTGGTTATCACCAGCTAAGGATCAAGGATGAGGACATACCTAAGACAGCCTTTCGGATGCGGTATGGGCACTATGAGTTCTTGGTCATGTCCTTTGGTTTGACCAATGCCCCGGTAGCCTTTATGGATTTAATGAAAAGGGTGTTCAAGGACTTCCTAGATCAGTTTGTTATAGTCTTCATTGATGACATCTTGGTGTTTTCCAGTTCAGAGACAGAGCACGAGTTTCATCTTCGACAGGTACTCTAGAGGTTGAGGGAGCATCAGTTGTATGCTAAGTTTTAGAAGTGTGAGTTCTCGTTACCTGAAGTGACATTCCTTGGGCACATTGTAGGTACAGATGGGATCAAGGTGGATCCATCTAAGATAGAGGCGGTTAGGGATTGGCCGAGGCCAAGGAATGCCTCGGAGGTGCGGAGTTTCCTTGGGTTAGCAGGTTACTACAGGCGGTTTGTAGAGGGATTGTCGAAGATAGCAGCACCGATGACAGAATTGACAAGAAAGAACTTGAAGTTTATCTGGTCAGATAAGTGTGAAGACAGTTTTCAGGAGTTGAAGCGACGACTTATTATAGCGCCAGTGTTGAGTCTTCCTTCGGGGGAAGGAAAGTTTGTTGTCTATTGTGATGCATCGAGGTTGGGTTTAGGCTGTGTGTTGATGCAGAATGAGAAGGTCATAGCTTATGCATCGCGACAGCTGAAGGGGTATGAGCAGCGGTATCCTACTCATGACTTGGAGCTGGCAGCAGTGGTCTTTGCACTGAAGATTTGGCGGCATTATCTATATGGGGAGAAGTGCGAGGTATACACTGACCATAAGAGCCTGAAGTATTTCTTTACACAGAAGGACCTAAACATGAGACAGAGTCATTGGCTGGAGCTGGTAAAGGACTATGATTGTGATATTCTTTACCATCCGGGAAAAGCCAATGTGGTGGCGGATGCGTTGAGCCGCTGAGGTCCAGGTCAGTTGTATAGCTCTGTTCAGATCTTAAGGGAGTTAGCTGATGAGATGGTTAGAGCAGGGATAGAATTGCTAGTGGGCCAGTTGGCCAACATTACTCTGCAGTCGACCCTGCTAGAGCAGATCAGAGAAGGGCAGT
Organism: Humulus lupulus; assembly: GCF_963169125.1. Taxonomy (NCBI): domain Eukaryota; kingdom Viridiplantae; phylum Streptophyta; class Magnoliopsida; order Rosales; family Cannabaceae; genus Humulus; species Humulus lupulus. Next base: position 80,728,573 of record NC_084801.1, read on the forward strand.
TGATAGACACTCAGTTACAGAGGATTAGAGATGATGTCTTAGCGGGAGTAGCTAAGGACTATTCTGTTTCAGAGATTGGTTTACTTCGGTATCAGGGATGAATCTGTGTTCCAGCTGATGAGGGGATCAGACGAGAGATATTAGATGAGGCTCATACGACGCCGTACTCGCTTCATCCGGGTACCACGAAGATGTATCAGGATCTACCGACTTTGTATTGGTTGCCCGGGATGAAGAAGGATGTGGTTGAGTACGTTGCCAGATGCCTAACCTGTCCGCAGGTGAAAGCTGAGTATCAGCGACTAGCAGGGTTGCTTCAGCCTTTGGTTATTCCCTAATGGAAATGGGAGGATATTACTATGGACTTTGTGGGAGGTTTACCCAGGACAGTAGGATTTCATGATTCGGTGTGGGTAATAGTGGATCGATACACTAAGTCAGCCCATTTTCTTCCGGTGAGGTCAACATATACTGTGGATCAGTATGCTGAGTTGTATGTGAGGGAGATCGTACGTCTCCATGGGGTTCCTAAGTCTATAGTGTCAGACCGAGATCCTATTTTCACTTCCAAGTTTTGGGGTGGTTTGCAAAGAGCTTTGGGAACTCAGCTGAAATTTAGTACAGCTTTTCATCCTCAGACTGATGGACAGTCTGAGAGGAAGATTCAGGTATTGGAGGATATGCTCAGAGCATGTGTGATTGACTTTGAGGGTTCATGGAGTAAGTATCTTCCGTTGATTGAGTTCTCGTACAACAATAGTTATCAGTCAACAATTGGAGTGGCTCCCTATGAGATGTTATATGGGAGGAAGTGTAGATCACCCAATCATTGGGATGAGATGGGTGAGAGGAGGTATTTGGGGCCAGATATGGTTCAGAAGACAAGTGAGGCCATAGAGAAGATCCGGGCTAAGATGCTCGCTTCTCAGAGCAGACAGAAAAGCTACGCTGATCCTAAGCGTAGGGACGTGGAGTTTCAAGTTGGTGACCACGTCTTTCTTTGAGTTTCGCCTCTGCGAGGGGTGAGGAGGTTTGGTAAGAAGGGCAAGCTGAGCCCTAGATTTATTGGACCATTTGAGATCCTGGAAAGGATTGGTCAGGTGGCCTACAGGTTAGCTTTGCCGCCATCGTTGTCTAGGGTTCATGACGTGTTTCATGTCTCCATGCTTCGGAAGTATGTCTCAGATGTGACTCATGTGTTGAGGCATGAGGATTTGGAGTTACAGGCATATTTGGCTTATGAAGAGAAACAAGTTCAGATCTTGGATCGAAAAGATAAGGTGTTGCGAAATAAGACGATTCTTTTGGTTAAAGTGCTGTGGAGGAATAGTAAGGTCGAGGAGGCGACCTGGGAGCTTGAGACAGCGATGCGGGATCAGTATCTCGAGTTGTTCAGGTAAATTTCGAGGACGAAATTCTCATTAGGAGGGGATAGTTGTAACGACCCAAATTCGCTAATAAGGCTTAAGGGCCTTGATTAGTGTGCCTGGATGGCATAATGGGAACTATGTGTGTTTTTAATGATTTAGATGCATGATTATGATTTAAAGCATGTTATATGATTACTTGAATATTTGAGATGCATGACTATGTGTGTTAGTATGCATATAGGCCCTAATTAGGTAAGAAGGGCATAATCATAATTTTGGCCATTATGGGCATAACTGCTTTGATATATGTGATCATTGTCGAGACCACATTATTATGTTGATATATCTGTGATCTGTGACTCGAGACGATCCTGGTGAGCAAGGTAGCGAGAAATTCATGGCGGGGATTTATACCCGGCTCGCGGTGAGCTCAGGGGTATAAATGGGAATTTAGTAGATAAACTGGAGTCTATTATGCCATTGAGGAATGCTATTGGTGGTTAATTAGGTATCGGGAATTAAGTAGGAAATAATAGAGACACTCGAGGAATTAGCGGGAATTGGGTAAAATGACTAAAATGCCCTTAAGTGGACTAAAGGACTAGAATTAATAGGGAGGGCATAATGGTCATTTGGATTTTAAGGATGGGTATTACTGGGGTTTTATGTTGGTGGGATTTATATAACATTACAGAAGTTTGAAAAAAGAAAGAAAAGGAAAGGAAAAGAAAGGAGAGAAAACAGAAAGAATTCTCTAGGTCGGTTTGTGCTTCCTTCACTTGTTTCTTGAGGATTTCTAGAGTAAAGCTTAGAGGAGAGCTGGGATTAACTAGGCATCAAGGATCCTAACCTAAGACTGAGGAATTGACAGTGGCTTAGTAAGGGTTCATCAACACTTGAGGTAAGACTTAGAATTCTTCAGTTTCAGGTTCTGGTTTTTGAGTTGTGGTGCTTAAGTTGAAATTGGGTGGAACCTTAGGGAATTCAGACTTGAGGCTGAGGAGGAGCAAGCCAAGGGAGTGTAGAGGCAGCTTGTGGTCGAAATTCTATCAAAGGTATAAAGCCTAAACTCTAACTTTGTTGTTCAGCTGGTTTTTACTGGGTTTTAGAGCATGGAAGTGATTATGGTGAAATCTGAGCTTGTGGATGCATGTGCTTGGGTTTTAGGTGTTTGGGGTGCTTGGGATGAGTGGAGTGTGTTCATGAGGTTGTTTTTAAGTTTGGGTAAGAGTTGGAAGAGGTTTGGTTGAGGTTGGTTCGAGAAAATCGCAGAAGTGAAATTTTGGTGCTGGGCTGTCTGTGACTAGCGCTACAGTGCTAGCCTTTGGGAGCTGTAGCGCTAGGCCATAATGCTCAGGGGAATTTGGCTTCTGTCTGTAGTGCTGTAGCGCCCTCCCAAGAGCGCTGTAGCGCTACCCTACCTTCTGAAAGGGATTTTAGGGTTATTTGAAAGGGTTTTTGATCTAAGGTTTGGGGTTTGGTTCCACCACCTTGTTTGGTGGAACTAAGACTTCCCGGGGGCTCGGGATTGGCCCCGGGACTAGGTTTTGAACTTGAGGGTTGATGATGACTTTGGCCATGATTGTGTTTAGGTGAGCGCTAGGGCTCGAGGGGGATCGTGCTCAAGGTGTCGCGGGATCAAAGCTATTGAATTGAAAGGTAAGAAAACTGCACCCGGTTACATGATTGTGATGGGCCTAAGTGCTCCCAAGAATTGTATCGTTTCAATGTTGGTATCACGCCATGGGACATGTAAAAATGGCCTAAGAGTGTCGTACATACTATTACCGTACAGAGTGCGATTTGGCCACTGGGAGCCATGAACACTGGGATAACAGAGGGAGCAGCCTGTGAGCGCTAGCCCTAGTTATCGTTTATAAACTGTGCATGTTATGAATTGATATGCCTAGTGTGTGGAATACCTGACTATATTGAATGGTTATTTGACTAAGGCTATGTGATGCAATGTGAGATTTTGACTTGACTGCTAAATGCTTATGCTCTGTTGATGTTGTGTTTTCTTGTTGGGCCTTGGCTCACGGGTGCTATGTGGTGCAGGTAAAGGCAAGGGCAAGCTGGACCAAGCCTGAGGTGGAGAGCTCCAAGGTGAAATGTACATAGCCAGCTGTTCGATCACCACGATCGAGGAGTGGACCAGGACAGGGATTACCTAACTGCTTGTTTTGCCTTAGTATGGCTAGTTATTGTATCTGAGTCTCACAACCTTCGTAAACGATCTTAAAACTTGTATTTTTGGGATCCCGTGTAACCAGATAATGTTTCTTAATGAAAAGCGTGGCTTTTGAGACCAAAACGCTTTTAACCCTAGTACCTTTGTAGCTTCTGCAACACGATTTTAATTAAATGACTTGATTAGCAAGTCTGGCACTTTATAAACACACAGTGTAGCGGTCTTGGCTATCCAGGACGTTACAGTATTAGTTGTTGTTTATAGTGAATTCAATTAGATTTTATCTGTTTAATTTTAATATTTTATTGTTAACTGTTAATGACCTTTTTTTCCCCATTAGGTGAGGATATATGGAGGTATGTTCGGAAGCTAACAGATGCTCAGAAAAGCATGCTGGATGATAGGTTTAAATGGAAGGTTAGTATATATTTGATCTTAGAGTTTAAAGTAAGGTAAACTTTTAAATTTGTTTTGGGATTAAATGATCTGTTTCTATTATCCATTCCATCCTTCTAATGATATTGCATATTTTAGGTTCGAGAGATGGAAAAAAGGAAGGAAGGGAAGCCTGGTGAAGCCAGAGCTGCTTTGAGACGTTCTGTGAGGGAAATTGGGTATGCTTTTTAGCTTGTCTATTTTATCTTTAGTAGTGTCTCTGTTACTTTTATTATTTCTAATGATGATTATCAACATTTTAATAAAGTATAATATTTTATTTTCTGTCAATTTTTTGTGTAGTTTTCTGTTTCTTTCTCAACTGTCTTTTCTTTGAATTGTTTGTCTCATTGTAAAGCTTTCTCAATCTTGTTTATTTTGGTACTCGTGCATATCAAATAAAAAAACATGCTGATTGCTGACGCGTTTAAAAGGTCTCTTTATAGTTAGCTGTGACATAAACAAAGGTCACGTTGGTGCTTCTTCAATCCTGCTGTTGGGCTGCACTTATTTGGTTTTCAAATTGTTGCATTCCATTGCATTGCGTCCAATATTTTTGAACTTGTTTGAGGACATTTACTTTATTTTTATAGCTAAAAAAATCTGTCACCAGGATCTAGAGAGTCCTTTTGATACAAGTCTATTAGACTACTAACTTTGAACTTTTATTTATTTTGATTTATTGTAGATTGGATGTAGCAGAGCAAAGTGGAGAGGTTACACGATCTGTCTCTGGCCCAGTACTTCCAAGTTATTAGAGGCTCCGCATAGTGATCATTTAATTGTTTGTTTTTAATTTTTTAACAAGTGATACAAATTTTACATAGACATTTCCATCACATCTATTGGTTTCATTTCTAATTTTCTTTTATTCTATGATGTTGGTATCAGGAAAAACTATGGGAATGCTGACATACATGTGGAGAGACAACTTATGCCCTGTGTTCTTGCTGGTACCAATGGCCCCACTGATTGGAATGAAGCTTTGGATATTATTTCTTTTGGTTCTCCTGAGCAGGTACTTGTGGTTTATCTGTCCTTTTATATTAGAAGAAATATTAGTTATTAGAAAACTCTAGCTTGTCTCTTACAGTTAATAAGCCTTGTGTTTTGTAAGGGTAAGCTGTAGGTTTTTATTTTTTATTTATTGTAAAGGCAATTGGAGAATTTTCAATTATTACATGGAAAAACTAAGTGATAAGTAAATATAATATATGTATGTATATAAAAAAAAAAGAGTATGGTTAGCGGGTGTTGTGGCTAATTGCTAAGGCTATTAGCAATTATTCTGGTTAAAAAAAGAGTAATTCTTGCAGCTATTATTCCCCTTCCCCTTATATTCTCCTTGTAGCTATTATTCTGGTTAAAAAAGAGTAATTCTTACATTTTGGTCTGATTTAATAATTCAAATGTCTGGCCTCATTGCTATACATTTTATTTGTTATGAAAGCTTTCGTTTGTGTTTGTAGGGTAGAGCAACTTTGTTTATTGTTTATTGTTCCTTTTTCTCTTTTTCTCTTCTTCTTTGTTATTTTTATTTTTCCAAAATTAAAAAAGTTTTAATATTTGTGTGCGTTTTTGCAGTCTGTTGAAGGAATGAAAGTCGTGTGTCATGAGCTGACACAAGCCACTAATGATCCAGAAGGCAGTGCAATGGATGAACTTATTAAAGATGCAGACAGACTTATTTCATGCCTTGCAAACAAGGTAGCGCTTTACTTTGTCCTTCCTTGTACTTTAGTTTTTGTTTCTGGGTTTTGTTTTTGTTTTGGCATTATTTAGGTTTTGATTATGAACTTTTTCCCATAAAATAGGTTTCCAAGACCTTTGATTTCAGCTTGATAGGAGCATCATCTAGATCTTGTAAATATGTTCTCAACACCCTCATGCAGGTAAGTTTGGTTTATTTTGTTGTTGAATGTCTTAATGCTAACACTATACTCTGTTTTTCCATTTTTTTATATACCTTACTATAAACCTAACTAGTTGATGTAAAATTCTAATTGATTTTTAGACATTTCAAAACAAGAGACTGACTTATGCTGTCAAGGAAAGAACTCTTGATAGTCTAATTACTAAGCTCCTTCTATGGTTGTTGGATGAGAGAGTTCCACATATGGATGATGGCAGCCAGCTTTTAAAAGCTTTGAGTGTTCTGATGCTAAATTTTCTGGTTAAGACTTGCCATTTCATTTCTTCCCTCTTCTTTTCTTCATTTATTCTTATCCTGACTCGCATGTCTTATTTTAGTTTGATTTGTTATTCAACTTTACAGGATAATGCAGATCGAACTTCATCCTTTGTTGCTCTCATCAATCTCTTACGTCCATTAGATCCTTCAAGGTGGCCCTCACCTGCATCAAATGAGACATTTGCTGTCAGAAATCAGAAGTTCTCTGATCTGGTTGTTAAATGTTTGATAAAAATTACAAAGGTAACTTCTTGTTTTAGCTATTTTGTTTACCTTTTTTCTAAAGTTATTTTTTTGTTATCTACTGTCTCAATGGGTAATCTGACATATTTTACAACATGGCTTGCATGCTTCTCATAGGTTCTTCAAAGCACTATTTATGAAGTCGTCCTTGACCGCATCCTTCAAAGCATCCATTTGTATCTGCAAGACTTAGGGATGGAAGAAATTAGAAGACGGTATGCTTTTTTCTTTTATTTTATTTGGAATAACATGAAATCTACTACTATGACTGATAGTTACAATTTGTGATTGCATAATAATTGGTTTCTTCTCTCTTGCAATGTATAAAAACTATTCAGTGCTGGTGCTGATGACAAGCCATTGCGCATGGTGAAAACTGTTCTACATGAACTAGTGAAGCTTCGAGGAGCTGCTATTAAATTTATACATCATAATGACATAATATGATGGAAATGCTAACTGAAGTCGACCAACCAAAAAAAGCTTCGATCTTTACAAAATTTCATACTAATATTAACTTCTTTAATTTTTCCCCTGCTGTATGTGTTTTACATTAGATTGTGTTGTTTCATTGGTTCACATTCTCTCTGTTCTTATTGTTTCTCCTAATCTTGCTTGCTGTTTTGAGCTTGTGTATATTCTTAGTTTGTTAATTTTCACTATCTTTATAAGAAATTTAACCAAAAGATCTTAGTTAAACTAGATTTTTTTTATTTAGATTTGATTTATACATGTTCTATTATCTGATTTGGCCATTTGATAATGGAAAATTCGCTTCCATATGTAGGCAATTTATGAAATTATTGAAACCTATCGTTCTCATTTGATAATGCCCAAGTGCTTATCTCCAATTACTCAACATGGTATGTACTCAACTCAGTTTTTTTTTAGTTTTTTATTTTGTTTCTTAGCCATTGAGTTGATATAATATATGGCTTTAGTGTATTCTAGTTTCTTGCTTGACCTTTTATTTCCTTCTTTCATTATTGTCTCTAATGTTTTTTGCAGCCACATGTTGACTTTGGATTAAAAGTACTTGGTGAAAATGCTATGTCTATTCCTGGCCTATATCAGTTTGTCCAGGTAGAGTACTCGTTTAAGTTTCGTTGATTGAGGCTTAGTTGAATAAACACATAAATACATGCATCCATTTTATAGACAAACATAATTTCTGAGAGTACATATTAATCCTAATATAGTAACTAAATGAATATTGTTTGTTGTATAGTATGCAAGTAATGATCAAGAGGACAAGTATTCCTTTGTTATGTTTGTAAGTTTTTATCATGTATCATGTATTAGGGTCTTAGTTTTGAAGGTCAGTATAGGCTAGTTATTTATTTAGAATATTTGAAAATGTCTAATTTTAAAATCCCTAACCACTTTTTGTGATTTAAATATTCCTTTCAGACTCTGTTTGGGGACTTGTCTTGAGGTATCATTGATTTTCAATTTTTGTTTTCACTTTTCACCCATGTTTGGATCTAATAAAACCTTGTACTTTTTCTTATTCACGTGTTATTTGATTGAACTGAAACTTGGTTGTGCATTTTGTTTTTATTGATGGGTTAGCTGACCTATGTTTAAAGCTTTGGCCATCAACATAACATGGTGGTATTACTTGTTCTGGTTCATCAACTTGGCTAATGGCATATCCCCTAATTAAATATCTATGAGCTGAGTACTTAAGTCTCAGAGCATCTTATTAATTTAAGTATTACTAGTAAATAGTTGTTTAAATCTGATTTCAATTTGGCTGGTGCCTTGTTACTTAATGAAATTCTTTGATGATATTTCTTATGAAAAGTCTAAACATGTGCTCTAACTATCTTTGATAGACAATGCTCTGTTAAGGTTAGGTTTCTTCATTCATGTTTTGTCTAGTGCAACTTAAGCAGTTTATTCATTTTAGGCTTGTTGTTCAGAAACTTTAACCCAAGGATCCTGCCCTAGCAATTAAAATCATTGAAGAGAAACCATTCGTTTGAGTAGCTTTTATTTACACTTTAATTGTAAACATGTTTAATTTATTAAGTATGTTTGACAGTGGTTATTGTAATCCTAGTGATGACTAAGTGATTATAATGCATTTATATAGTAAATACAAGAGGTGCACAAGAAAGCAAGGTAATCCTAGTGATGACTAAGCTTCGACTCTATTGTATGAACTTACTTATGTCAATATGATCTTCTGCTTTAGTGGCAGCTATGATTATGGCAGTGAAAACATTTGATAACTACTGAATTTAAATTGGATTTTTTTTTGTTGATAATAGATACTTGTGACAGACTTTGAATTCTTTAGTTTGGACTATTAGGAACTGGTGTAGTGCTATGAATGTATGGCCTGCCCTTATTGTTGAAACAAGCAATGCTTCTGATCTCCATGGATATACTATTAGGGCTTTATACAGGGCATTCTAACATCATCTGAACAAGTGGGCTTTTTATTTCCCTTGTGCACACTATAAATGATTAATGGAAAGATTGTAGTACTTTTATTACTACAAATTTTATCTATTAAGTGGTAGCTGCTAGATCCGTTATGGATTTCTATGAATCTGTTAGTCTTACTCTATTTTTTAGCTCATTATAAGTGATGTATTCTCATTTTCTATTTAACACTTCTATATATTTCAATAAAGTTCAGTTCATTCATTCTCTATCCTCTCTGATTTTCTCATTCAATTTCATTTATGAATTTAACTGTTTGTTTTGAGGAAAATTCATATGCTTAGATTTTTCTTTCTTAATAGGCTAATATGACCATGTTAGAAGACAAACTACCAACAAAAAGATGACTTTCATCAGCCCTTGTCAAGGTATAAAGAAGAAAGTCTTCTTTTGTGCTTTAGAATTATGTTGCTGAATGTTTCTTTCATTTTCATTAAGTTTTAGGTATTGATAGAGTACTCTGTTTGGCAGTGGAATTTTCTCTTCGTTCATCTCTTATCTTATTGTTTTAAGTTGCATGTTTTGTTGCTTCAGTCATTGTTTTGCATGGTAGTACATCTTGCTATACCCTGCTGTTTCGTCAAGTTTTGGAGTTATTACAAATTTAATTTAAACTTTATATGCTTATAGGTGGAAACTAGCTTAAGTCTTATGTTCTTAATATTAAAAGGACTTTTTTTTTTACAATGTGCAGGTGTATTGAGATGATTTCTTTGAAGCAATTATTGACAACATTTGTAGTTGAGGCCTTTAGAATTGAAGAATGTATTTCACTGATTTTTGTATACATTTCTTGTTTTGTATTTAGTGATAAAGGAATCTGAATTGGGCATAAATTATGTTGTAATATGATTTCTTAAGCCTAGACTAGTAGACTAAATATTGTAATTACATTTGAGTAATTAATAAAAATCTATTTATGTTACCTTATTTGGCTTCAACTTTTATATTTGTTTTCCTAGTTTTGTGTAAGTAAAAAAAGATTATGTTTCTGTAGGCTAATATAACACATGTGTTATACTAAAGTGTAGTATAACACAAAAAATGTGTTATACTAAAGTGTAGTATAACACAAAAAACGTGTTATACTAAAGTGTAGTATAACACAAATTTATAAGTATTGAAATGTGTTATATAATCGACTATAAATAACATAATTAAACACTTATCTATTTATTAAAATAACACAGAAATTGTGTTATCGTTTACAGTATAATTGCACATCTGTATAACAATGATAAAGTGTTATGCAAAGTACACTGACCTACGAAAACATAGTCGGTCTTAACACATCAAAAAGTGTTATGGTATGTTTTGATAACACATTTTTGGTGTTATTAAAAGCATTTTTTCTTGTAGTGGAAAACTCTTCGTAGACCAAAGCATAAGCTTCAAACTTTTCTTAGTGTTCTTGATAGTTGAAAGTGGTGAGAAAACTTGAGAGAGAATTTTTTGAACACATGAGAGTGAAAGAAGAGTATATGGTTGGTTGGGTGAGGATTTGGATGAGCATATTAATAAAAATAATATCTAAACACTTGAATGTTTTACCTTTATCACTTGGTGTCATTAATCCTAATTTAATTGGGATTAAAACATTAAAAATTTGGTCCACTCAATTGAATATCTTCACATGGCCGGCCACTATTTTTTTCTATTTATGTAATTATTAATTTTTTTAAAAAGGTTAATAAAAATTTCCTATGAAAAAAAATCCAAAATGACTTTCTATAACCTTTTTCACTCATATAAAGTTTGAAAAACAAAACTTAACATATAATAATTAAATAAAATGTCTCTCACATTTAATTAAATTAATCACACACTACAATTTAACCTAAGGTCCATTTATAAAATAAAATTTCCCAATTCTGTAAAATTAAGCTTTTAACACAAAATGCCCTAAAATTTCCATTTCTTCGTAGCTTTATTATTTTTGACCAAACTTTAATTTTTATGAATATATTTTATGCGCAAAATATATTTACCATAGTTTTTCGTTTTATTATCCAAGATTTTTACCCGATTAGGGTTTTGTTATCGGTCCAAGATCGAAAGATTTATCTTGACTTTTAATCACAAACTTCATAATTTGGGTAGCGATAACTCATGGAAATAAATTCCAAAAAAATACAATATTATATAAAATAATTTCCTTAACTTGGGGAAAAGAATCCCAACTCAAGTCATTTAAATGTACCCAAAACGCAGGGCGTTACACTCGCCTGGAGCATAACTACTCCGTTAATAAGTAGAAGGAGGTCGACATAATAGTTTCCTGATAATTTTTTGCCCATGGTTTTCCAATATATTAGGCACCTGCTTCATGGATCGAACTGATGACTAATATAAACTTGCCTAAAAATAATTGTATTTTGGCACTACTGCAGTTGTATTAACTGTAGGTGCGAATTCAGGAATGAGAAATTCTTCTTGAGGTTGCTTGGATTTGGAGTTTTGGCTCTCAGGTCTACTCTCAAAGATTCTTCCATAATCTTGAAATTTAATTCACCTAGTGTAAAGGCAAGAAAAACTATTAATTTTGAACCCCATGGCCAAGCTAAGGGTATTTGCTGAATAAATAATGGGTTCTTGCCATGGAGGGAGATGGAGTATTTTCCTCTTACCTTCACAAACTTCTTCAAGTTGACATATGTAGGAGCTAACAACTCTTTGGTTATCTACTCACTCTTTGTGCTCTCAAATAAGTCATTGGTTTTGAGAAAATTGAGATTATGCTCAAGGAGACAGTTTGTGGTATGGAAAAGCACGAGATAAGAATGCACACCAATTTGTCTTGAAAGCAGACTGCAACATCTAGCAAAAGAGATACTAGTGTGGGTCTCTTCCTTAAGAATAATTAGCTGAGAGATACCAAGAAAAATTGAGATAAGCTACGAGGACATGCTCAAAAAACAATAAAAGAAAATGGGATTAACTTAAATATACTAAGATGAAAAGCATAATGAGTTTTCGAATGAGTTTAAATAACTTAATTAATGTATGAGAAGGATAATGGGCCTTGTATGCTTGCCTAATCTAATTATGAAACCCTGAAACTAACTATTATTCAATACAAAATTTACTAGGAAGACGTTACAATTACAAAAGATGGTATGTTGTGATCCCAACACACGTAAGATACATTCTTAAAAAAAAAACCTATTACTTCCTTACTATGAAACCCAGGAAAAGAACCTATAAACTAATGTTTTGATAAATTCCTATCCAAAATTACATCATATGTTCATTGTTTCATCATATTTATTGAAGAAAAAAAAAGGACATTAAAAAATATATATAAACAGAGTTATTTTTGTGGAAAATTTACACAAAAATGTCCCAATGGGAGATTGTTGTTGATGCATTACAAGAAAAAATGCTTTTAATAATACCAAAAATGTGTTATCAAAACATACCATAACACTTTTCGATGTGTTAAGACCGACTATGTTATCGTAGGTCAGGGTACTTTACATAACACTTTATCATTGCTATACAAATGTGTTATTATACTATCAACGATAACACACTTTCTGTGTTATTTTAATAAAGAGATAAGTGTTTAATTATATTATTTATTGTCGATTATATAACACATTTCAATACTTATAAATTTGTCTTATACTACACTTTAGTATAACACATTTTTTGTGTTATATAATGAAGTTTGCATAAAAAGAGTTATTGTAATAGATATTATAACACAATTTTCATATTATTTTAATATTTAGATAAGTTTAAATTCTCATTATATATTCATTTATATAACACTAATTTATTCTATTATATTTTAATTTTTGTTATATAATTAAAATTAGCTTTCTAATATATACTACCATCATCAAATGAACTTGATTTTCAAATAACAAAAAGTAAAAACATTCAACATTGTATTAACAATCCACAAATTAGTTTAAAACATTCAACACTGTCATCAACAACAAAATGTTCTTTAAGTATTCAAGTAGTCTTAAATATTCAACATATTGAAAAGTTACTACTTTCAACACAAAATTTTGTACAGCTGCCCAACACAAAGCCTTCAAAATTAAGTATCCTTTTCTATTTCGCTTGTCACATCTACAAAATAAACAAAGAAATATTTTAATGTTATTATCTAGCATCACAAATTACTTCAAGAAAAAAGCTATGGAAATTATATCCCAGAGAGGACACCACATAAAAAATAATGAATTCACAACTACACCAAAGCAAACAAAGAAACCAAACACTAAATTATAAGACATTGGTTATTTTTTGAGTATGAAAATGTACCTCTTGGAATAACTTTTTTAGAAGGCCATGCAACTGTGGAACCAACTGCTTCTTGTATTGTAAGCATCGCATTATTAGGACGAAATAAGTAAGATTCTGGTACAATATCAACATCAACCCATACTCGCATAAAGTCTGGTCCAAGAGGCTTTCCATGTACAGTTATCTTTGGATCACTAGAATCCCAACGACCTTCAGCAACAATTACATCTGCTCAGTCAAGCAAGTAGCAAGCATTCTTCCCTTCTGTAAAGTTATGTCTTTTTTCTAGTGCAATACTCTACCAAATTGATTTTAAAGACAATATATTAGTTTTTGTATTTGTTCTTCTAAAATGAAAATTTAAAACAATAACAACTTTGATAATTTACCTTAGGGGACTGAATATTGTTTGACTGCGGTACATTGCGAGACTGTCCTTCGCTTGGTGTCACTTTACCACCAACCTAAATATAAAACCAAGACAAGTTTCATTGGAAGAAAAGAAAACTAAGGTTTATAAGTGCAAGATAGAATTACCACCAAGTGTTCTTTAAGTAGATTCATCATTTCAGTCATTTTGAGCTTCATATTCTGTTGCTCTTCTTCTAACTTGGAGATCTTGCTATTACACATATTAACAACAGTTAGCTTCGACCTTGTTACGCCTCTTCTGTGTCCGATTAAACGACCAGATTTTGGGTTACCAAATAATTTTGTCAAGGCATCCTCATCAGCGTTGTCTGCAGTTCCAGATTTTGGGTCTTCAAGGAGAATCTCATTCAACGAACCCTGCATATAAATTAGTATAACTAATGTATGCATTATGGAAAAGAAATATAAATTCACAAAAATTAAATGACTAATACTCACAAAAATATCAGATGTCGTTGGGTTTACAAGTTCACCATTCTTCTTGGTATGGGCTCTCCGAAAAGCATCGATTCTAGATATTTTAACATCCTCATTTTCTTTTTTCTACACAATACAACAATAGAGATTATATAATAGTGACTACAATAATGGAAGCAAAAATACAAACAATGTAAAACTTAATTATTACCATATCATCGATTGTTCGAGCATATCCTCTTCGACTTAAGGTGTGTGGAACAACTTTATTTCTTCTCTCTTGGTATTTGGCCCTTATATCCTATTTAATAAATAAGTAAAAGAGGCATAACTATATTTAATTTAACACCAACAGAGATAAAAGAGGCAGCAACATCACTTCTTACATCATATTTCTTACCAAATGTTCTTTACTAATTTTTTGGCAACAAATGCTCTCCATTCTACATCACTTTTTATGCAATCTGACTTTAAGGCTAGTCGTTCACTCTCATTTTTTGCATTGATAATATCTTTTACAAGTCTAGATTTCCCAGCTGTCCATAGTTCTACCATCATTTCAAAGCACATCTTTTTTTGCCAATCATCATGTAAGTCATATTCTGCCTACAATAGAATATAGAATAATATATTATATGTTTAAGTGTAGAGCTAAATATATATAAAAAAAATACAGTCATAAAACTTGTAATTCTACCTGAATAGATGCCCAAAGAACATGTCTCATAATTGGTGAAACTTTACTCCAATCTGAAATAGTGTAAGGAGCAACCTCTCGCACAAGAGCGCCCACAAAAGAAGAAAATTGCACTGAGTTAGTACCAATTGGTTGCCCTTTTTCATTCCAATTTATTATCCTTAAGTCATTGTTCATCTTGGTAAGATTTGTCAATAGAGTTTTTCCCCTTGTCTTCTTGGCTAAGTTCATTACATTCGCATCTACATCTTGAGGTATTTCTTCAATCTCAGTTTGATTTGCCTCATTAGTTGTTTTTTGTAATCTAACAGATTTTCTAAGAGTTTGTTCAAGTTCTATCTCAGCCACTTCTTCACATTCTGCAGCAGCCACTTCTTCACATTGTGCAGCAACCCCTTCTTCAAATTTTGCACCAACCCTTTCCTCATCAGCTATCTCTTCATGTTCCTCCCTTACTCCATTTTCACAAACACTATAAACTACGTTATCTACTTCATAATTAAGAGATCTTCTAGTTTTTGAACTTCCAATTGACATCTCCATGTCTTCCACATCATCATTTGGATCTGGCTCTGTATTATAGACCATACGACGAGTTGCTGCTCTAGTACTAAGAGCGGGTGGTGAGTCAATTACAACTCTAACAGGTGCAGAAAACCTACGAAGAGCACTCTTTTTCTTTAAAACAGGGCTTCCAAGGAACATATCATCCTAATCAGCTTAAGTCTTCAATGATGCTTTTCGCTTTTTGGCCACAAAATTGCATAAAACACCTGGACGAAGGTGTTTTTTTGGAGATCTTCGTAGTGTACTCATTTTTCAAGTTGAAATTGCTGCAATATAAAAAGAAAGATAACATAAGAATATAAATCAGAAATGGGGATCACCAAAGAGTAATAAACATACACCAAAACCATAAAACCAGAATTATTTCATTCAAATTAAAATAAAATCATAAAGTACACCATAGAGAGTAATAAAACCAGATTTGTTTCATTCAACAAAAGAGTAATAATACACCAAAATTACATACAAAAAGTGTAAGCAGATTGGTTTCATTCAAAGTACATAAGAAACGACAGGAAACTCAATTTTCTTCATTGGATTCAAGTCCAAAACACTCTCTATTTGAATCCTTTAAAGCTATATACCAATTACTTGACTCATTCTCCCTTGCATAAAAAGCTTTTTTCACTTGTGAAGCTAATACAAATGGATCCCTTATGGATTGAGCTTGTCCTATATTAACATTTACAAGCGTATAGACGACCGCTGTAACGACCCAACTTTTCTTAACTAGACCCACCGAACACGACTATGATTATCCGGGGTCAACTGGACCTTTGCGGTCAACTTTGGTAAAAATCAGACGTTAAAAACTAAATAAACTTTAGAGTAAACTTTAGAAAATTTTACATTGGAGTACTTTGAAATAAAATAGTATTTGGATGGGATCCCATAGTTTTAAAAACAAAATGTAGTTTAAACGTAACTTAATAAATAGTCTGTGGCCATAGGGCCTTCTTTAAGTAGAACTAGTAAACATGAAATTGATAAAACTGTTACTAGACTTAGCGGAAAACTTAAGAGAACCCTGACAACCCTGCAGGTCGGTTGTTTCACAGTATGCATACTTCAGACAGAATCCCCTCCAGCTCATTGCACTGCTCCTTAAGCCTTGCCCTTACCTACACACACAGAGTAACTGATGAGCAATAACGCTCAGTAAGGAAGCTAGCTACAACTCATGATTCTACTATTCAAAGCAAACTTTTCATAACAGAAATGCATATCTAGAAACTGCAAACTGAGCAACACGTCTAGCATATTCACATAAGTCAAAGTGTTGCGTAACATACTGAAAACATATAACTCAGCCATCGTGTTATCTGTGGGGTTTTAATCCCAGTGTGGCCTCCACAGCCCAGAGCAACCTCACCTCCCGTACCAAAGGGGTACACTCCGCTCAAACACGATGACTAAACTGACTTGGCGGATAACCCCACTGTACGGCTGCATGGGGAATCCGCCCTCACAAGGCCTTGTACTAAGCCATCGAGTTATCTGTGGGGTCATGATCCCCGGGTGGCCTCCGCGGCCCAGAGAATACTCACATCCCGTGCCAAAAGGGTAATCTCCGCTAAAACTCGATGACTTTTACGGACTGGACGGTGAACCCCACTACACGGCTGCATGGGATCCACCCTCACAAGGTTTCCCTTGACAGTCATAAACATTGGACATACATTCATGATAACTTTACTGCACTAAGCACATTCAAACCCGATAGATGGGTACTATCATGCGCATCCAGCCATATAATCACACACATATATAGCATCTAGAATTTAACCAGCAATCTACAAACATGCAAACAATTCACTAGAATCACAACAAGCTAAGTTACTCTTGGTGTATACTTCCTTACCTCTTGTCCTTAGCTTTCGCGAATTATATCTTTGTGAGTATTTCCGATCGCGTTTAGACCCTATAATCATATTGGGACAATATTTCTTAGTTTATGCTTTACTAAGATTTTATATATAAAAAGGAAATTTAAAAAAATAAAATAAAAACTAAACTTCCCGACCCTGGCCCAAACCTGAGCCCTTGGGTAAAATGACCATAATACCCCTCTCAGAATCCCAAACTCAACTTAGAAAATTATTATTTCCAATAATAATTTTATCTTAGACCATGTCCGAGATTTCAAGTCAACACTCCAATTACTTCGTAAAATTCCACTTTCCGATGCCCGAGTCCAAAGTATGAGCCCCGAGCCCACTTCTTGATCTTGAGACTTAAAATTGGTAATATTATACTTCCTAAAATATTTTCTAAGTCCTTGAAAATATTTCATAAGTTCTAAGTCATCAAATTTAGACTTTGAAACTAACTCCCGAATCTAGAACTTTTCATGAAGCTTAAATAACAAGTCCCGAGCCTAGTTCGTAAATTATTAATCTTAGATATTACTTAGATAAATTTTCTAAACCTCGATCCTCAAATATAAGTTTGTAGACATTGGGGTTCCTAATCCCGAGCTTCACGACAAAATTCCAAAGTTTTGGGACCAAATACCACTTTTTGTCCCATTTGGTTACAAATCTGTAACCATTTGTAACCAGTTGAACACATGCACCCTACTACATGCACGTGACCACCCCAACTTCCATCATCCTCACACACGTTCACCACCATGGCCAGTCGAACCTTGCTTGGACCCAAGGTTCCCCACCATGGCAGCCACGGCTTCAATCCCTACACCACCATGCCCATCCTTCGGCCACCACTACCTCCACCATCACCACCACCGGTCTACCTCCGTGACCACCAAAGTGGTATCCTCCCACGCACGGCCAGCCACACTACCATCTCTAACCATCACCAAAACATCCCAAACCTCAAGATCACTCATTTTAAAACTATCCCCAATACCTTGATGAATGTTTCTAGTCCCAAAACACTAATTAAATCCATACAAAACAGCCAACAAATTCATAGCCAACCTAATAACATACACAGAAAAATAATCGGTACCGTAAACTACGAAGGAAGTTCACGGATTTGTACCTCTTACTGTGGCTGGTTTCTTGGGGTTCCTTCTTCTCCCCACTTTAGTCCACAATGATATGAACGTAACTAAACCATTTCACATGGATTTAGTATTCATAATCTAAGAGAAAAATCAACGCAAAGGTAGGTTCGGACTTACGTTTTTCTTCTGACTATTCATGTACCGAATTCCCAATAACTCTCCCTTCTTCTTCTTGCTTTCTTCTACAATCAAAACATAGACTCTAAGGACGTGTCTAAGGACTGTAACCCAAAGAAAAACCAAAGAAAACTCACCTTTGATTCCTCCTTCTTGGACCCAAAGTGAACGTCCAAAACACAAGTGCACCGTGCACTTCTTCCTTTCCTTCTTCCCTCTCGGTTCTTGCTTCAATATGAGGATGGCTGAAACCAAATGAGAGAAAGTGTCTTCAACTCCCTCTCAACCACCCTCAAATAACCTCCCAAGATTTCATTCAAAATTTCCCACCAACCGAACCTATGCATTTGTTCAGAAAATGCATTTAACTATATCTAAAAAATAATTAAAAGAAAACTATAGTGTAAATACCAAAATGTGACTTTAGCTTAAATTTATGTTTATGATTTTATGTGAATCCTTTCAACATAAAATCACAACTTTAATCCCATAAAATTCATCTTGAATTATTCATAGACTCTTGGTGAATAAGTCACAAAATCATAGTCTAAAATAATTCTAAGATTTTACGTGGATTCCAAACACGTAAAATCATATACTTAAACTCTTTGAACAAGATGTCCATCTTAAATTTATTTCACATATAAGTCCCCACACTATGGTCTAAAGCGATCAACTCACATTTCTTTAATTAAAATAATATTCACCAAATATTATTTTAATTATTATTCATACTCTTAAATCAAATCAGAATAATAAAGAAAAAAAAAATTCCGGGTTATTACACCCTTCCCACCTTAAAAGAATTTCGTCCTCGAAATTTTTCTTACTCAAACATCTTGGGATACTTCTCGTGCATGTCATCCTTCAGCTCCCAAGTAGCTTCTTCAACCGCGTTATTGCTCCACAGGACTTTAACTAGGGGTATCCTTTTAGTTCTCAACTCTTTGATTCCCCGTTCCAGTATCTTAACTGGTTTAACTTCATAACTTAAGTCTGGTTGTAGCTCTAGCGGTTCGTAAGTAAGCACATGGGTCTGGTCGGACACATACTTTTTGAGCATGGAGATATGAAATACATTGCGGGTACTAGCCAACGCGTGAGGTAGGGCTAATCAATAAGCAACTGGTCCTATCCTCTCGAGGATCTAAAAAGGACCTACGTATCTGGGACTTAACTTCCCTTTTTTCCCAAACCTCTTAACACATCTTGTTGTCGAGACTTTCAAGAAGACTTTGTCTCCCACCTCGAACTCGATGTCCTGCCTTTTGGCATTGGCATAACTTTGTTGTCTACTCTGAGCTGTGAGCATATGCCTTCTTATTCTTTCTATAGTACTTGTAGCCTCAAGCACCAATTCTGGCCCAGCTAGTCGCCTCTCTCCTATCTCATCCCAATGTAAGGATGAGCGACACTTCTTGCCATAAAGCATCTCGTATGGGGCCATTCCGATGGTTGTTTGGTAACTATTATTGTATGCAAATTCCATGTGGTACAACTAATCCTTCCAAGAACCCTTGAATTCTAAGGCGCACGCTCGCAACATATCCTTCAGTATCTGGATGGTTCTTTCTGACTGCCTATCTGCTTGCAGGTGAAAGGTTGTGCTAAGTTTCAACTTCGTACCCATTGCCTCTTGCAAGCTTTCCCAGAAACCTGATGTGAACCTCGGGTCTCTGTCTGAAACTATAGATACTGGTACGCCATGGAGTCTGATTATCTCTTTCATGTACAGCCTTGCAAATTGATCCATAGTGTACGTCATTTTCACCGGAATAAAATGAGCTGACTTAGTAAGGCGGTCCACAACAACCCAAACTGCATTGTGACACTCTGTAGTCACTGGTAGACCTACCACGAAGTCCATAGCGATATCTTCCCATTTCCATACTGGTATTGGTAACGGTTGCAGTAACCCACCGGGTCTTTGGTGTTCTGCTTTCACTTGTTGACAAGCCAAGCACTTGGCTACGTACCCGGCTATGTCCCTCTTCATTCCCGGCCACCAATACATGGTCTTAAGATCTTGATACATCTTTGTTGCGCCAGGGTGCAACGAGTAAGGCGTTGTGTGTGCTTCTTCAAGAATCTTATCCTTGACCTCTTGGTCGCTAGGCACACAAACCCTGCCCTTGTATCTTCATATCTGGCATTCCGACATTGTGAAGTTCCCACTATTCTCTTCTTGTAACAAGGCTTCTTGTTTAACCATATTGTCATCCAATTTTTTTTCTTTTCTTTAATCTCTTCCAAGAGATCTGATTGCAATGTGAGATTGGCTAACTCGCTTGTAACTATTTCTTTCCCAGCTTTCACTATCTCTTTCTGTAACGAAGCTTCCACTAACCCTAACGCTGCAATGGTGCCATGACTTCATCGGCTTAAGGCATCACCTACAACATCAGCCTTTCCAGGATGGTATAGTATCTCGCAATCATAGTCTTTAACTAGCTCGAGCCACCTCCTTTGCCTCATGTTTAACTCCTTTTGAGAAAAAAAACAATTTAAGGCTTTTGTGATCCGTGTATATTTCACATTTGTCTCCGTAGAGATAATGTCCCCATATTTTCAACGCAAAAACCACAGCCGCCAACTCCAAGTTGTGTGTTGGATATCTTTGATCATACTCTTTAAATTGTCTGGACGCGTATGCCACTACTTTTCCGGTTTGCATCAGTACACATCCCAAACTTATCTTGGATGCATCACAGTAGACTACAAGCTTCTCATCGCTTTTGGGTACACACAACACTGAAGCAGTAATTAATCTCTTCTTTAACTCCTGAAAACTTTGTTCGCATTTATCAGACCATACGAACTTCTGCTGTTTGCGAGTAAGGTTTGTTAGTGGCATTGCCAATATGGAAAATCCTTCCACGAATCTCTTATAATAGCCTGCTAGACCAAGAAAACTTCTTACATCAGTGGCATTCTTTGGTTTTGGCCAATCCTTAACAGCCTCAACCTTAACTATATCCACTGCTACTCCGTCCTTGGTAACTATGTGGCCTAGAAATGCCACTTCCTCTACCCAAAACTCACACTTTGTCAGCTTGGCATATAATTGTTGTTCTTTGAGCCTCTGAAGCGTCTTTCTCAAATGATCCTCGTGATCCTCTTCTGTCTTCGAATAGATCAAAATATCGTCAATAAAGACAATTACAAACTTGTCTAAATACTCCTTGAACACCCTTTTCATTAAATCCATGAATGCTGGAGGGGCGTTTGTTAGACCAAATGACATTACTAAAAACTCATAATGTCCATATATACCGAGTCCTAACAGCGATTTTGGGTATATCATTTTCCTTTATCTTAAGATGATGATTTCCCGACCTCAAATCTATCTTAGAGAATACTGCTGCCCCTTGAAATTGGTCCAACAAATCGTCAATTCTAGGTAACAGATATTTGTTCTTTATCGTCACCACGTTTAGTTCCCTATAGTCAATGCACGTACGCATCGATCCATCCTTTTTCTTGACGAATAGTACCGGAGCTCCCCATGGTGAATGACTTGGTCGAATGAATCCTTTGTCAAGCAGCTCTTGCAGCTGTTCTTTCAACTCCTTTAATTCTGAAGGTGCCATCCTATCCGATGCTTTTGAAATTGGGGTTGTCTCTGGTGCTAACTCGATCACAAACTCGATCTCTCGATCTGGGGGAAAGCCTGGTAGATCTTCTGGGAACACCTCGGGGTACTCAGACACCACTTTAATTTCCTCAGGCCATTATGGCGTGTTCTTAGTGGTGTCCACTATACTAGCCGGAATGCTTGGCACCCTTTTCCCATCATCTTCTTTGCCTTGAGCACTGAGATGATTGGCGTTTTAGGTCCCGTACTTTCTCCCTTGAACACGAATTTCTCTTCCCCTTCGGGTTAGAACACTACCATCTTTTTCCTACAATCGATGTTTGCACTATACTTGGAGGGTCAATCCATTCCAAGTATCACGTCATACTCATTCATAGCCAACTCAATCAAGTCAGTGTAGAGTTCTCGCCCGTCTATAGTAATCGGCACCGCGCGTACCCATGTTCTAGATGTCATCATCTCTCCAGACGGAAACATCGTACTAAAGCCTATCGAAAACACATCTCTAGGTCTTCCTGTTTTCTCTATCATGCACGTTGATATAAAAGAATGGGTAGCACCCGAATCAACTAACACATTGCTTAAGAGATTGGCTATATGAATATGTCATGTGCATAAGTAATCCTCTCCGCACTAGCCATTTCTACATCTCGGGCAATCATTGGCTTGAGCCCTCTCATGAACTTATCGACCTTAGCATGAACTCCGCCCAGGTCATAACTCTAACATCCTGGATATGCTTCATGTTCTCCCACCAGATGCGAGCGTTCTTCTTCAGCATATATGTAACATGAGATACTTTAGCTCAGTCTTCCAACTGCATTAATTCGAAAATGGGTTCAATAGAACTCATCCAGTCTTCAGCTTCCATAGGATCCACGCCTCCTTCAAAAGGTTGAGGGTGCAGCTTCCGAAAATGTTCGTATACTTGATTTGGTTGAGCAAGTTGTTGTGGCCTCACTTCCACAAATTGCTAGGTTGGTGGCCTTCCAACCCTAGGTGCGCAATTAAGTTCTTTTCGAAGACGAGCAATCTCTTCAGTTGGTGCCTGACTAATTCCAAACAGCGTAGCTGCATCCATGTTGGCATTTCCTGGGTTCAGGTTTTCTGGTGCCTGAGCCCTATTCGCTCCTCATCGTACACCTCTTCGTGGAGGCATCGTGATTCGTTGAAATCCTTAAGCCAAAGGGCCTAAACTATGAACGATAAATCTTCTATCCATTTAGAAAAAGGCCTAACACATTCTACTCAATACTCAAGAAGACCAATAACAATAATATAAACTAAGTTTCAAACCTAACATACTTCATACAATTGTATAATAAGAAGAAAAGAGCATAACAATTTATCAATAATATTACTTCAAACTTGATACATGATTTCGATACATAAGTAGTCGACTAAAAATAAATGAAATACAACAGTCTAACATCATAAAAATCATGCAAACATATCCTAGAACAAGGAT
Source organism: Humulus lupulus (assembly GCF_963169125.1). Classification (NCBI taxonomy): domain Eukaryota; kingdom Viridiplantae; phylum Streptophyta; class Magnoliopsida; order Rosales; family Cannabaceae; genus Humulus; species Humulus lupulus. The sequence continues at coordinate 80,752,041 of NC_084801.1, forward strand.
AGAACCCTGCGTTTCCTCACTGACCGGAAAAAGAATTAACTTCTAAATCCCAATTCTAGCCCTGGACTGACTACTATTAGTGTCATAAACTACCATATGGACTGGGAACGAATCCTCGTATTCTTTCCTATGTTCTGGAGACAACTCTCTAATCATTCCCTTGGGTAACTTAGGGGTTCCTTGTATCCACCTTCTTACTATGGTTTATTTTTCTTGATCCCTAAAGGGTTAAACCTACCTTTCTTGGCTATGTTCTCAAAGTAAATCCTAGGGAATCTCTTCCCCATAGTCGAATATTGATTTGGGGCTTAACCTTCTAAGTGAGCTACTTCACTCCAGGCCTCGTTAAGAGCATCCCTAACACTCTGCCATGAGATTGTGCTCATTAGAACCTCAAAACACTATAGACACTTAAGTAAACCCCTATCCACTTAATCTCTTGAATGGCATAGTTCACTACTATTATATGCCTAATTAGCCTCTCAAAATCATCATAGCTACCCTCAGGGCTCATTTTCATTTCCCTAGTCCTTTGGATCCAATAATCTCGGGTTTCCTTAGCCCCTCGTCCTCAGCCGGACATAACTGTTCTCTTCATCATCACCACTATCTAGTCAGTAAGAAACCCATAATTATGGTTAAACTCAAAAGTACTTGCAGAACTTAAAAATATACTTACAGTGCAGTAGCTGGGGCCTTTCTGATCTTCATATGCATACTGTGAGGGTCTACAGGAGCCTAAGTAACGTAAGCTCTGATACCAAATGTAACGACCCGACTTTTCTTAACTAGACCCACCGAACACGACTATGATTATCCGGGGTCAACTGGACCTTTGCGGTCAACTTTGGTAAAAATCAGACGTTAAAAACTAAATAAACTTTAGAGTAAACTTTAGAAAATTTTACATTGGAGTACTTTGAAATAAAATAGTATTTGGATGGGATCCCATAGTTTTAAAAACAAAATGTAGTTTAAACGTAACTTAATAAATAGTCTGTGGCCATAGGGCCTTCTTTAAGTAGAACTAGTAAACATGAAATTGATAAAACTGTTACTAGACTTAGCAGAAAACTTAAGAGAACCCTGACAACCCTGCAGGTCGGTTGTTTCACAGTATGCATACTTCAGACAGAATCCCCTCCAGCTCATTGCACTGCTCCTTAAGCCTTGCCCTTACCTACACACACAGAGTAACTGATGAGCTATAACGCTCAGTAAGGAAGCTAGCTACAACTCATGATTCTACTATTCAAAGCAAACTTTTCATAACAGAAATGCATATCTAGAAACTGCAAACTGAGCAACACGTCTAGCATATTCACATAAGTCAAAGTGTTGCGTAACATACTGAAAACATATAACTCAGCCATCGTGTTATCTGTGGGGTTTTAATCCCAGTGTGGCCTCCACGGCCCAGAGCAACCTCACCTCCCGTACCAAAGGGGTACACTCCGCTCAAACACGATGACTAAACTGACTTGGCATATAACCCCACTGTACGGCTGCATGGGGAATCCGCCCTCACAAGGCCTTGTACTAAGCCATCGAGTTATCTGTGGGGTCATGATCCCCGGGTGGCCTCCGCGGCCCAGAGAATACTCACATCCCGTGCCAAAAGGGTAATCTCCGCTAAAACTCGATGACTTTTACGGACTGGACGGTGAACCCCACTACACGGCTGCATGGGATCCACCCTCACAAGGTTTCCCTTGACAGTCATAAACATTGGACATACATTCATGATAACTTTACTGCACTAAGCACATTCAAACCCGATAGATGGGTACTATCATGCGCATCCAGCCATATAATCACACACATATATAGCATCTAGAATTTAACCAGCAATCTACAAACATGCAAACAATTCACTAGAATCACAACAAGCTAAGTTACTCTTGGTGTATACTTCCTTACCTCTTGTCCTTAGCTTTCGCGAATTATATCTTTGTGAGTATTTCCGATCGCGTTTAGACCCTATAATCATATTGGGACAATATTTCTTAGTTTATGCTTTACTAAGATTTTAAATATAAAAAGGAAATTTAAAAAAATAAAATAAAAACTAAACTTCCCGACCCTGGCCCAAACCTGAGCCCTTGGGTAAAATGACCATAATACCCCTCTCAGAATCCCAAACTCAACTTAGAAAATTATTATTTCAAATAATAATTTTATCTTAGACCATGTCCGAGATTTCAAGTCAACACTCCAATTACTTCGTAAAATTCCACTTTCCGATGCCCGAGTCCAAAGTATGAGCCCCGAGCCCACTTCTTGATCTTGAGACTTAAAATTGGTAATATTATACTTCCTAAAATATTTTCTAAGTCCTTGAAAATATTTCATAAGTTCTAAGTCATCAAATTTATACTTTGAAACTAACTCCCGAATCTAGAACTTTTCATGAAGCTTAAATAACAAGTCCCGAGCCTAGTTCGTAAATTATTAATCTTAGATATTACTTAGATAAATTTTCTAAACCTCGATCCTCAAATATAAGTTTGTAGACATTGGGGTTCCTAATCCCGAGCTTCACGACAAAATTCCAAAGTTTTGGGACCAAATACCACTTTTTGTCCCATTTGGTTACAAATCTGTAACCATTTGTAACCAGTTGAACACATGCACCCTACTACATGCACGTGACCACCCCAACTTCCATCATCCTCACACACGTTCACCACCATGGCCAGCCGAACCTTGCTTGGACCCAAGGTTCCCCACCATGGCAGCCACGGCTTCAATCCCTACACCACCATGCCCATCCTTCGGCCACCACTACCTCCACCATCACCACCATCGGTCTACCTCCGTGACCACCAAAGTGGTATCCTCCCACGCACAGCCAGCCACATTACCATCTCTAACCATCACCAAAACATCCCAAACCTCAAGATCACTCATTTTAAAACTATCCCCAATACCTTGATGAATGTTTCTAGTCCCAAAACACTAATTAAATCCATACAAAACAGCCAACAAATTCATAGCCAACCTAATAACATACACAGAAAAATAATCGGTACCGTAAACTACGAAGGAAGTTCACGGATTTGTACCTCTTACTGTGGCTGGTTTCTTGGGGTTCCTTCTTCTCCCCACTTTAGTCCACAATGATATGAACGTAACTAAACCATTTCACATGGATTTAGTATTCATAATCTAAGAGAAAAATCAACGCAAAGGTAGGTTCGGACTTACGTTTTTCTTCTGACTATTCATGTACCGAATTCCCAATAACTCTCCCTTCTTCTTCTTGCTTTCTTCTACAATCAAAACATAGAATCTAAGGACGTGTCTAAGGACTGTAACCCAAAGAAAAACCAAAGAAAACTCACCTTTGATTCCTCCTTCTTGGACCCGAAGTGAACGTCCAAAACACAAGTGCACCGTGCACTTCTTCCTTTCCTTCTTCCCTCTCGGTTCTTGCTTCAATATGAGGATGGCTGAAACCAAATGAGAGAAAGTGTCTTCAACTCCCTCTCAACCACCATCAAATAACCTCCCAAGATTTCATTCAAAATTTCCCACCAGCCGAACCTATGCATTTGTTCAGAAAATGCATTTAACTATATCTAAAAAATAATTAAAAGAAAACTATAGTGTAAATACCAAAATGTGACTTTAGCTTAAATTTATGTTTATGATTTTATGTGAATCCTTTCAACATAAAATCACAACTTTAATCCCATAAAATTCATCTTGAATTATTCATAGACTCTTGGTGAATAAGTCACAAAATCATAGTCTAAAATAATTCTAAGATTTTACGTGGATTCCAAACACGTAAAATCATATACTTAAACTCTTTGAACAAGATGTCGATCTTAAATTTATTTCACATATAAGTCCCCACACTATGGTCTAAAGCGATCAACTCACATTTCTTTAATTAAAATAATATTCACCAAATATTATTTTAATTATTATTCATACTCTTAAATCAAATCAGAATAATAAAGAAAAAAAAATATTCCGGGTTATTACAACCGCGACTTGGACCTTCTGCCAATTGAGCTAACATCTTATCTACTTTGTTCATGTTAGAAATCTTAAAATAAAAATATACTTGTAAGAAATTTGTACACTAAAACAAAATGTAAACTTTTATCTTCGCAATAGAATACAACCTTCTCATAAAACCATAATGGGAACCCTTCAGAATGTCGATTCCACAACAAAGTTTGATTGTTATTCAAATTTGAGTGCCTTTCTTTCAGCTCACCCATATGGACATTGAGAAATGGTTCTACAATATCTGAGTTAAACAACACATACCGATGCGCTACTGCCAAGTTCAATCGGTCAAGCTCAAAGCACTCTGTTGTTGATAGTGGATTTTCTTCAAGTAATGTACTATCTTGATTATCATTTTGCTTTAAAAATGTTTCACAAAAGCGTACACATTCAACAACAAGATAGTGATTTGCAATACATCCTTATGGCCGTGCATAATTTGCTACAAATCCTTTCAATACTTTCATTTATCTCTCAAAATGGTACATCCATCAAAATTGCACCGGACCACAAAGTCTAACTACTCGTGCTAAATGAACAACCAAGTGAATCATTGGATCAAAGAAAGAAGGAGGGAAATATTCTTCTAGTTTATAAAGAATTTCAAAGGCTTCTAGTTCCAATTTCATAATTTCCTCCTTATCAACCACACGTTGACACAATCCATGGAAAAACTTAGAGAGCCGAAGAATTGTCTCTCTACAACCTTCTTCCATTAAACCCCTTATAGCAATAGGCAATAGTTGTTGCATAATCACATGACAATCATGAGACATAAGTCCTGTCAGCTTCTGTTTCTCCACATCTACACAGTTTCTAATGTTAGAGTTATATCCATAAGGCAATTTCAAGTCAAATAGCCTCTCACAAAGCAACTTCTTATCAAATTTTGATAGAGTGTAAGCTGCAGCAGGAAGACTAGTAACACCATTTTCTTCATACAGATGGAGATGAGGAATAATGCCCATCTCTGTCAAATCTAATCTCGAGTTGTAGTGATCTTTAGATTTTCCTTTGCAATCGAGCAATGTGTTAAGTATGCTTTCACAAACATTCTTTTCAACATGCACAACATCAAGGTTATGACGAACAACTAATATTTCCCAATAAGGCAGCCTAAAGAAAATAAACTGGTTCTTCTAGATTTTTTCTGTCTATACCATGACTCCTCTTTTTTCCCTTTCCAAAGTCATTAGTCACTTTGCTTAACTGCTCAGCTACTTCAACACCTGTCAATATAATTGGACATTGTGGTGCTCTTTCCCTTGCCCTAGCTATTGTATATTTCTTCTTTCTATAATGGTGTTCTTGTGGTAGAAATCGAATATGATTGCAAAAGGACATCTTTTTGCTATGCTTCAACCAAACAACAGTTGAGTGCTCGCCACAAACAGGACAACCATACTTCCCTTTAGTCGCACATCCAACTAAGTTTCCATAAGCTGGAAAATCATTTATGGTCCATAGCAACATGGCCCTTAAATTAAAAACCTTCTTTGTAGAAATATCATATGTATAAACACCATTCCATAATTCAAGTAACTCATCTATTAAGGGCTCTAAGTAAACATCTATGTCATTCCCGGGTTGTTTAGGTCCAGGAATCAACATAGATAGAAAGGTAAATTCATCCTTCATGCACAACACAGGTGGAAGATTATATACAACGAGCATTATAGGCCAACAACTATACATAGAACTCATATTTTTGTAAGGATTGATCCCATCAGCAACAAGTCCTAATCGGAGGTTGTTAGGTTCAAGTTGAAAATATGGCCATCTCTCATAAACTGCATCCCAAGCCTCTGAATCTACCGGGTGCCGCATTTTCCCGTCTGTTCTTTTATTAGTTGAATGCCATTTTAAGCTTAAAGTCGTCTCTTCTTTTCTAAACACCATTGGAAACCTTGGTATAATAGGAAAATATCTCAACAATTTTGCAGGCTTCCCTTGTAGAATCTCTTTTGTCTGTTCATTTTGCTTCCATCTTGGATATTGACAAGTGGGACATACTTGGGCATCAACATTCTCTTTTGTATACAAGCAATAATTGTTGACACAAGCATGGTTATGCTTATAGCTCAAATCAAACATCTTTAGAAACTTTTTAACTGCATACATTGATGTCAGTAGGAGATTATCTTTCGGCAACATTTCCTTGATCATCTCCAACATCTCAGTAAAGCCAACATCTGAGATTCCATGCTTTGTTTTTAGATTATACAGCCCAATGGTAGACAAAATTTTTGTATACTTTGAACAACCTTTATAAAATGGAGATTCAGCATCTGCTAATAAACTATGAAAATCAGCTCATTGTTATCGTCACCAAAATCATTGGCGTTACTTGAAAATACTCTCGCTGCCCGAAATAAATCATATTCAAAACTTGTGTTTGTCATGCTGCTTTGAACTGGATCTTCCCCATGAGGAAACCATCTTTTGTAAGATTGGTCCATGCCCCACAAAACTAAGTGTCCGACAACTTCGTCTGAAAGTTGATGTCTTAGATTGTGACATTTGTTGCATGGACAAAGAATCTTGGCTGGAAATTCGAGATTCGTCATGGCTGTCTTAACAAACTCCCTAGCTTTTTGCTCATATTCAACCGTTGCTCTACAATTTTAGAGCACACTTCAATAATCAAGCATTGAAACTTAAACTTATACCCAAAATAAACTAAATGATTTTGTTTACTAACCTGTTAAGATGGATCAAACTTTTATCCATCTCCATTATTATAAATGTCACCCAACTACCTTTTCATTTACTACGAAATTTAGAAGTAGATTGCAGTTAGATTTCATCCATGCTATTGAACTACTATTACTACAACACTCTACTACGTTAATTCATATCTCTTTGACAAAGATATGAGCTGAAAGACTTGCTATATATATGCTAAATATTTACGTGAACATAGAAATATTAACAAACAAGAACATGTATTTTCAATTATTGATTGTTCTTTGACATTAAGTGACCTACATATATAAAATCGATTGGAAATGAAAGCTACCTTAACAAGAATATAGACAAACAACACACATGTTTTCTTCCTTATCTTGCCACAGCACACAAATTTCTCAGATCCTACTTCACTAAGACACACATGTTCTCAACCTTCCGTTATCACCGCAGCACACAATAATAATCTCAGAACCTACTTCACTATGGATGAATATTTAAGATATTCAAACTCCTCTAATATTTCAATAATATATAACCAAGGTAAAAGGAATACCTCTTGCAAACAAAAATAAGAGTCTCCCGTAACAAATTACTTGCACACCAAGTATCTTGCCTCTTCTTTTGAAGGCAGCCAACTAGAAAAGTTTCAACTAAAGAGAAAAAAAAACTCAACATTAAATAAAATAAATAGATAAAATTAAATAGGCAAGGACAATATATATCAAAAATTTATTAGAATAATATCAGATAGAGAAACGAAATAGAGATGGAGTTAAATCTTCTTATTTGGCTAGAATGAAATTATAAAGAAAAAGAATAAAATTTGAATTTAGTTGAACATAAAACAAATTGGAAATGAATTGTTCCATACAAATCATACAAACAAATTGGATATGACAACTTGTGCAATGAGAAGGAATGTTTCTCATGCAACAGCATGCGTGAAGTGAACTCCCAAACAGCCCATATTAGTCACATGATGAAGATATACACTCATAATTTTTTTTTTTGGGTCTAATTGGCCAAATGTTACCATTACCATATGTAATTAATGATTTTCATAAGACAAAGAATATATCATGACGATGAGGGTGAGGGGCATTTTCGAAATTATGAATTCTAATCACTCCAAATTTCTACCACCATCATCATTAATTTAAAGAGTAAAAAAATTCACACAAAAGATTAATCACGTGGCTCTAAATCATTGAATAAATTTATTACTCTCATTAATTAATAATACTGTAGAGAGAGATGTATATGATTTCATTAACTCACTCTCAAATTATTTCATTTTAAAATTTATATATATTATCACTACTCACACATGTAAAACAATGCAAAGAGGAATCTAATTAACAATGCAAAGATTAACTTTACTCGAATTGAACTACACATTTACAATGCACAATGTCAAACTTTTTTTCCCATGGCGATCGGAAAAAGAGAATTTCTTTAAGACCCACAAATCATATTGACAGAAAAATTCAGTTAGCTTTTAAAGTATTTGATATTTCAAATTTCATTATCCTCAAAATAACAAACTGTAGAATGTTTTTCTAGCCCAGACTTCACTTCCCAGCCAGCAAGGCGAAAAGAGCTAGAGATGCAAAAAATGTGTAGTGGTGGTGTAGATAAGGGAGAACTCAGGGTGATGTCCACCAAAACCTGAATTTTACCATGATGAATTCATGTAGTATAAAGAGCATAAATTCGTCCTTCAGTTATTCTGAAATCATAACCTTTTGTCAACTACCTATCATACAACCACAAAAAAAATAAGCATAATAGACAAAATAAGGGAAAAATTAGAAACTCTAGAGTAGTACGTTCCTTCTCCCAGGTTTGCTTCTCATTGTTCATCTTCTCTTATCTTAAATAAATTCAATATCTTTTTTTCCTGATAGTGAATTGAATATCTTACCAAACACAAGATCGTATAAATACTGAAGTTTGTTTTGCTGTGTTTTCACTTGATATAGGATTTAGGCTGTTGTTTTTTTTAAATATATAGAATGTATGCTCTTTCAACCTATTGTCTTTGAATATGAAAGCAAAATTTGATTTGGTGTTGGTGTTCTGCTCTCTGTTTGTGTGTTGTGTCTTATTTGTCAATTTTTTTGTTTTATTTATTGTATTGGCCTTTACTATAATTTTGTTAAGTTTTCTAATTGCTTGTCAATCTTTTGACCATTGTGTTTCCAAGGGCTTTGTAGTGACTTGACTAATTGGTTTAATTTCTACAATAGAGATTGAGTTCCCTGTGTTATAATCTTTTTGAAAATGACAAGAGTATATATATTAATTACAGCCTTTTTCGTGAGGTTTCTGGGATTTAATTGTTGCTATGTCTACCCTAATATTTATATCTACTATCTATAACTAAAATAGAGGGATTTGAGAAGTGAAAATCCAACAGCGTAAAAGACTTGGTAATTTATCCTTTTGTGGATGGAGCTTATGATTCAACATTTGGAAAACCATTTTAATTTATAGTCTTTACACTCGGTCATGTTTTTTGGATTGTTTAAAATATCAAAACTATGAAAATGGATCACCACCTTGTTATCCTTATTCGTAAAAAAAATTAAAATGAAAGCATATTGGAGAACTTTTTCTATGGTTGTCCTTTTATTAGTTTGCTGTGTCAAGGCATGAATCTCAAATAAAACAACACTCAACTCACACCCTAAGGGATTTGAACCAGGAAACTTTCCCACATGGATAGAATTTTTTTGAAATAAAGTGTCTGCTAACAAAATTGTTGTTGAAGGTTACAACTCTAACCAAGCTATGTTTTCTTAACCAACCTTACTCTTTTGTGTTTGATCCTATCCTATAAAATAAGGGTGCTATTTTTAGTTTGCTATTATTGTTAGGATTACTAAGTCATTGATAAAGTGTACATTGAACATATTTTAGACAAGCACTGACTGTTTTCTATGGATTCTAGATTAAAAAAAATCTTCTAAATTCTAGTAAAATCTTTTATCGATCATGCCATTATTTTGTGAAGATTTTTTTTTTATTTTACTTTTGTTTGTGATGGCTAAGAGGAGAGACCTTTATATTGCATTGTGAGTTATATTGCACTCATTTTAAATAAAAGTTGAAAAGGGAACATCCTCAATTAATAAGTTGATATTTAAATAATTAATAAGAAAGTACAATGGTGTGGAGTATATACATTGTAGGTATTGGCTGATGTTATATTGCACTAAGAATTAGTTAATAAAAAAAATTGGACAAACATTAAATAATAACCCAATTTCTATTCTGAAACACTTGGAAAATTAACAGGTCTAGTTTTTTTCATTATCTGATATATGATTTGTATGAGATAAGTAAGGGAAACTGTAGGTGTTACTCTTTCAATGTAAACAGAGAAGTAGGATTTTGTTTCTCAATAAAATGAGAATCTGAGGTGGCAATGAACATCCAACATAGAAATTGGACAGCTTGGAGACCAAGAAAAGACTGTTATGGTTACATCATGTATATTATTCTTTTTTATTTAATTTTATTATGTTTGTTATTCAAGCTTTTGTTCTTGTACACATCGTAACTATATAAAGTGAAGTTACTTTGAGATGTTATTGTTAGATAATGTACATGGATTTATACTGAAGTGACTTAGAAATTTCAGTACTTTTTTTTATGCTATTGCTATGCAGTTTAGAAAGACAAGTACAACTCCTATTTTGGAATAGAGAATAGAATGTACTTTTTTCGAGTAATCCCATTCTTTGAATGCTAGATTGAAGCATTTGAAACTGGCACCAATTTAAATAATCAATTAAGCTCATTTATCAAAGGAAAGAATGATAGGACTCTAGTTGGCTAGGAGTGAATTGTTAGTATGGACATATGGCACTCTAATTGGAGGGGAGAATTGTTAGCACTGGGTTTGGGGCAGTTTAAAAGGGTACATATAGCCAACCTGTCGAGTAGAGGAATGAGAAATTTAGTGACTAGAATTGTTCTTTTACACTTAGATATTTCTCTTTCTATTTCAATAACACAATCTCTAATTGTTATTCTTATAGCTTTTACTACTATGGCAATGAATATATTATTTTTTTCTTATACAAGGTGCATATTAAATTTAATGCTTCATAACTCTAAAATTCAAATAAAATTTACTTTAGTTTAATTGATAAGTATTGATATATTTTTCTTCATTCCATATACTAAATCATCATTATTTTTTTGATTCCATATGCTGGTATTGTTTTTAGCTCAAGAAAAGCAATTTGTTTTAACGTCACAACTCCTTAATTTCCAGCTATATATTTTTTTTTTAAGTTTTTATTTTCCTTATATGAAGATGAGGAATATATATATATATTTTATATGGAATAGATATTTGTATTCATAGACATTCATATGTTCTTATATAGAAAAATGCAAGTATAGCTATATGTAAAATTGTATATCTAATTTAATGCTACGATATTTGACAATGCATATAGTTTGAAGGTGTTGAGGAATTTTTTCTCTTCTTTTGGTGGCGGCTCTCTGTAGGAAGCTGCTCTTAGTCATGGCCTTTTTTTTATAAGTATTAACAATGCTAGTTGTCCAATAATTTCAAGTGCATGGCCTTCCTTATATCTTATTAGTACTCAAAGTACTCTCTCTTTCTGTGTTTAGTTATTGGGTTTTCAATATCAAGGAGGGGAGGTTCTATTTTTTGTTGGTATTCTTGTAGTGGTATTTTCAATTATTGATTGTTCTTTGACATTAAGTGACCTACATATATAAAATCGATTGGAAATGAAAGCTACCTTAACAAGCATATAGACAAACAACACACATGTTTTCTTCCTTATCTCGCCACAGCACACAAATTTCTCAGATCCTACTTCACTAAGACACACAAGGTCTCAACCTTCAATTATCACCGCAGCACACAATAATAATCTCAGAACCTACTTCACTATGGATGAATATTTAAGATATTCAAACTTCTCTAATATTTCAATAATATAAAACCAAGGTAAAAGGAATACCTCTTGCAAACAAAAATAAGAGTCTCCCGTAAAAAATTACTTGCACACCAAGTATCTTGCTTCTTCTTTTGAAGGCAGCCAACTATAAAAGTTTCAACTAAAGAGAAAAAAAAACTCAGGATTAAATAAAATAAATAAATAAAATTAAATGGGCAAGGACAATATATAGCAAAAATTTATTAGAATAACATCAGATAGAGAAACGAAACAGAGATGGAGTTAAATCTTCTTATTTGGCTAAAATAAAATTATAAAGAAAAAGACAGTGATGTAAAACTTTTAATGACATGAAAAAGAATAAAATTTGAATTTAATTGAACATAAAAAAAATTGGAAATGAATTGTTCCATAAAAATCATAGATGGAAGAGAGTAAATAAACACTAACAATAATGCCTAATACAGTTAGTGTTAATTCTCATATCAACAAAAGCCAAAAAAGATCATTTAGATAGAAGAAGATATGCATCAAGTTGTGTAAATTCACACAAAACACCAACTGAGAGAATCAAAAGAAAAGAAAAAATTCTCTACCCGTAGTCATTTTCCACTCACACAATAAACAACACACAAGTCTGAGTATTTTGTACTTATTGAGACATTCACTCAAACACCTAGAATGCATAAACTATAATCTATAACAATAAGAATAATTCTCTACCAGTAGTTATCTAAAAGCTTCGTAGAATAGATAAATGATTAAGCATATATAAACAGAGTAATGATTAAAACATGAATCAAAATGACTAAACAGATGCCTTATGTTGTTGCATAGCTTGTCATCACATTTATAAGCAAATTTTTTGGTTGGTCATAATTAGGCAAATAAAACATTCGGTGCTTCTAATTTGATTTTGACATTTATGAGAAGGTACTCATGTAGCCAATCCAAGACAGGGTTTTGGTTCCCCTTTAGATTTTCAAAATGGGAGAAAGCTTTACTCACATGTCATTATCTTCAGCATCTACCACAACCAACAAAGCTCATTCCACACTATATTTTTACTTGACAAAATATACCACTAATAAAGACCTATCTTACTCTTAAAACACACATACATATACATATATATACTTACCTGCCTCATGATGATGTTATATTACTAAGCCCACAATATATATTCTTATTAATTAATTAATGGAAATTTAAACCATAAAGGCTGTAATTATTAGCAGAGCAATAAATGTTCAACCCTTTTATATGTACCATTTTCTATCTATCTATATATCTATTCATAACTGGGTTCATTTGTTAATAATAAAATTAGATGATGCATGTACCATTTTCTATCTATCTATATATCTATTTTATAATTGTTTCCTTTTTAGATTCTTTGTATGAAAATTGTATAAGAAAATTCTTTGCAGTGTATTTATTATTATTTTCTTCTTTAACAAGTGAAATGTATGCTTGATTAATTTGTATTTATGTCTGCTAACTGTTAAGCAATCTTGCCATTCCTCTTATAATAAAAAAATCCAAAAAATAAAATATCTAATGGTTATGTTCAGATCTCAAAAATTTTATACATACATATATATATATATATAAATGGGACCACTGCTCTAAATCTGATAATCTGAAGTTGCTTTGACCAAAAATACTATGCCTTCAAAAGAAAGACAAAGAAACTAAACAGGAAAAGAAATAAAAACGACCTTGACTCAAAAAAATAAGTACAAGACATTATTCTCTGATCTAAATTGGTATATGTATTATAAAATTGTGAAATCCCACTTCCTATATGTTTGAATAAAAAATGAAAAAATAAATAAATAAATAAACCCACTTTCTGTATGTAGTATATGATAACTATTGGTCAAATGCTCAAGGTCAACTTGGCTATTATTTAATCCAATTCAGTTTTTACATACATTGTAATATTGAGAGTGAGTTTTAGAGAGCCTTGTAACGACCTGAATTTACTAATAAGGCTTGGAGCCTTGATTAGTGTGCCTGGAGGGCAATAATTGTTATATTGCATTAATTTATGTGACTTTAATGAATATTTGATTAGTATGCATGTTTAGGTGAAATAAATATGCATGTGGACCCCGTTTGTATGATAGGGGTAAATTGGTAATTTTAGCCCACTGAGGGCATATATGTGATAATTGTATTATGTGATTTGAACCACGTGAGTGTGGTGTTATTATTGTGATGCACGTGCCGAGATGGTCCTAGAGAGCTAGTTTACTCAAAAGTCACAACGGATTTTATACCCGGCTCGGGAGGAGCCTAGGGGTACCTTGGGAATTGTTATGGTTAAATTGAGACTTAGCGGGTAATGGTTATTGGTGATTGAGTAACCTGGGTAACCATTAGTTACTGCTGTGGGTAACAAGTTTAGTTGGAAAATGGTAGAATTGAAATATAAGTGAAAGGACTAGAGGGCCCTTGATGGCTTACTTAGGAAAGGATTATTTGGAGGGGTAACATGGTCATTTGGCAAAGGGTTTAGACAATTTTCAGCTGGGATTATAGGGTACACGGTTTAGGCATTGGCATATATGTTGGTTTTGATATAAATGGAAGAGAAGAAAAGCTAGAAGGAAAGCTAGGGCAATGAGAGGAAGATGAGAAGAAGGGAGCTGAAACTTGAGGAATCTAGGAGGAGGATCAAGGGGTGGGAGGCAATTAAACTTGATCATAAGCCAAGACTTTCTGAGGTAAGGATATATCACTTCTTTGTTAAGTTTCTAAGGTTGATTTTTCTCTTAGAATGTTAGTATGAATATTGAAAGTTGATGTGTGGCCAATTGGTAAATTGGGGATTTGATATGTGTTTGGGTTTCTTTGATGATGTTTCTGAGTTGTTAGATGGTTTATGTGGGGTTTTGAGTAGATTTTGGGACTTGGGTACCTGCTTGGGATGATTTGGAGTGGTGTTAACTCGGGGAAAACGCAGGGAAAAACCCATAATTCTGGGTTCGCGTAGGAGCGCCGCGGCCCTGTTCTTCGGCGCCGCGGTGCGAGGCTATTTCTAGGCAGGGGGAGGCTTCTGACTTGCTGGGTGCCGCGGCCCTACTGGGTAGGGCGCCGCGGCCCTACTGGGTAGGGTGATGCGACCCTCTTGGGGAGCGCCGCGGCACTAGTCCATTTTCAGGACTTGAAATTTTGCATTTTTGAGCTTTTACTCCGGGGGTTCGGGGGATGTTTCCAATGATTTATTTTAGGAAATTGGGAGTCCCGAGAGTGTGGAATTGGTTCCAGGAAGTGATTTTTAATTGATTAGTATTAAAGGATGTTTTATACGTGTTGTGACTAGGTCTTTGTGAAGCTCGGGTTAGAGGACCGTGCTCGCGGCTTTAGTGCATCAGGAAGCTCGGAATACAGGTAAGAAAACTGTAGCACCCGAGAATAGGGCATGGGCCCATAGTGTTATTACAGGGCGTGGCCCTAGATTGTATTATGTGCTAATGTATAACCTTGAATGATTATTTCGAAATGTATTATATGTGTGATTATAGTACAATGAGCGGCTAAGGCCGAGAGCGGCAAGGCCGAGAACGGCAATGGAGCCAAGAACGGCGAAAGGTCGAGAACGGCAGCGAGGCCGGAAGTAACACTTAGCACATGGGATGCTTACAGTCAGGGTAGGACCCAATGGATACATGAGATATCCTTACGATGAGGACCGAGACCCCAGGCTTTGGTAAGGCTTCTGGGGCGGCATGGCCGGGTTGCTTAAGTTTAATGGTTGACATGTTAATTTGTGGACTATCTGATATGATTAACTGTATATTTTGCATATGTTATGAACTGCATGAGTTTTCTTGCTGGGCATCGGCTCACAGGTGCTATGTGTTGTAGGTAAGGGCTAAGACTGAGTCAACCAGCCATGAGTACGGAGAGGGTGAAGCGACGCGTACATGTTTGGCCTGTCCGACTACTTTGGTTGGGGCTTTATTCGAGAAATGGCTGTAATAATCTATGATTTTTATAACTAATCAACTGTAGACTTATTTTAAGATGTAAATAGTTTTCAAACCTTATTTTGGGATCCCAGATGTTAAATACTAGAAGTTTTCAATGAAACAACGCATTTTTAAAGATTACTGCCTTAACTTTTACTTAATCACACTTTGGTTTTAAAAACCTCGGTTAGCGAGTTATTTGCACAAAGTTTCTTTTAAAACTCACTTAGTAACGGCTCTAAGGGAGTAGGGCGTTACAACATGGTATCAGAGCGAGCCAAGGTTTATTGGTTCTGGAGATTGACCGAACATGTACGCTCGCTATCAGTGACAAGCTCGACTCAGGGTTGGTTGGCATGAATGATTGATATGCTTGAACATATGTTTGAATGCCCTGTTTGCCTGTTTACTTATATGGAGCATGAGGAATGAGATGACATATGCATGAGATACTGTTGGGGCTGGGCCCTTGACTGTTGCATGTTGAGATTAAAGCATGCTGAATGACATTATTATGCATGTGGATGAATATTGGGATAATGGTTTGCATGCTGAGTGTATGTGGTTAACTGCCTAGATGGAATCGATATGTTATATCTGTTTATCGGATTGTATGAAGCATGATGAGTGTGGATATACTTAGTTGTGATAAAATTTGGTAGCTAAATGTATGACATTGTGGATTTGTCCTAATATGCTTTGTGTGTGCATGATAACTGTGATTATTTGGAGCTAGTTGTGGTTTGGTTCAGAGTGTGAACCACATGGCTGAGGAGTTTGGTCAGTAGAGGCAGGCGAACTCGAATTGTTTGATCCTAGTATGGTTAAGTGGACTTGACATTGTGTTGAAGGGGGGATTTTAGATAATAAGTTGGAGTTAGAGACCTCCATCTACCCCTGAAAGATGTAGTAGACGATTGCTAGTGTATGAGCAAGCGGTGGAGCTTAATAGTTGAGACGGGACAGAGGAGTAATGGATTTCTCTAGGAAAGAGCTGCTTTGTGTGCTTTGATAATAATAAGGTTACCAGTGTTAACTTATTGGGAGGATATGGACAGATAAGGGTATTATATGAAAGGCTTAAAGGGTGTTATCCTCTAGTTTTGAGGAAATTTCGGGTTGACAAAGAATTTATCAGTGGATGGGCAAAGTTAATTCCACCCTTGGCCATAGGAGGATGAGAGCCCATGACTGAAGGGTGGTGTTGAGTATTGTGCTAGAGGGATGCCTGGAAATGGAACTTGGGCTGAGGCTTAGGCATAATGGGTTGGTAAGAACCTAGATGATGAATTGTTAGAAGGGATTATAAAGACATAATTTGAACTGTGGAGACTGGTGGACTTATAAGTTTAGTTTGGACTGATAGGGTAACAACAATGTAAATCAATGGGTTTGGTGAATGGGGTAATTCATTTCGGGAAGTATATTGATGGATGTATCTGGAATTGATGTTGACCCATTTAAGGATTTGAGATCTGGAATAGTCTAAGGTATGTGGGCCGTTCTGATGTAAGAATTTATCGTCTGCATGTGGATGGCGGAGAGGGTCATGTTGTTCGAGGAACTGATGGTTGATGTATAGAGCATGAGTGCTAGAGCCGCAATGGAAGTGCTTCCTTTGATGGAGTTAGTAAAGATAGAATTGTGATAATCAAGTTGAAAGAACCCCAGATAGTTCTGTGGCTTCTGGTTTTGCCAGAAAGGGGGAAAAGTCTGATTGATAAGATGGTACTTTTATCGATAGAACGCATCAAGGGAGGATTCTCAATTTTTGAGGTAGAAGGACCCCAGTCAGTGCTTGAGCACCTAATTTGAGATTGAAAAGGTAGTTATCAAGATGGTGACAGGAACCAGGGAGGTTATTTGGTATGCATGAGGGAGAGGATGCCACCTGAGAGGAGGTCAGGTGAGGGCATGACTTCTACATAGAATGACTCGATATGTTATGATGGATTTCCCATGGTGAGGGAACGGAGAACTAGAATGCATCGATACATTCGAAGTTCAAGGCTGATTCCTTGAGGATGAGTATTTAACTGACTGGTTTATGCTTTGGTCATGTAACGAACTGGAAGAACTCGGTGTTGAGAATGTTCCGAGAGGGAGATGGACATAGAGAGGTTGCCTCAAGGGTGCTATTTGAGAGGCTGATGATAGTAACACTTATTGAGAAGAAATTTGAAACTCTGGCAGATGGATTAGGATGCAAGTGATCAAGAAGTTCATAGTATACGATAGACTTTGTCTTAAGGGAGCCTTAGCATGGGTCACAGTGAGAGAGCTAATCAGTTAAGAAATAACCATGGATTGTAGAGGATATCATCTGGAGTATGTGAATGAGACTGAGTGGAAACTGAGCTGATCAGTGGGGAAATTATTTGGGTATATAAGGAAAGATTGGGGGTACTTCAGGGTCGGACTACAGATAGGAGTGGTATCAAGAATGTTGAGAAAGATAGTAGTTGACAGAAAGAATTATTGAAGCAATCGAAGAAATTTGACCTTGGAATAGCCAGACCATTTTACTGCAGGGATTGTTAGCATCATTAGTTAAGAATGGAAAGTTTGATGTTGGGTACAAGACAGGACAATATCTCCAGGAGTTGATCTACGACTTGGTTATTACTAGCTGGAGATCAAGGAAAAAGACATTTCAGGAATTTTTATTTTGTACTGAGTAAGGTGTGAGGAGTTGGTAACAAAGATTCTCGATTGGTTCAAGCTACAGCAGCACAGGTAAGTTCTTTAGGTGGAGAATGCAAGAATGGTATAGGTAAGTCCCCTTCAAGCTCACGAGCAGTATATGTGGATTACTCCCAGACGAAAATGGTGAGCAAATGATTATTATGCTGAAGACGTTGGTACCCAGGAGGCAGGGTCACAGGTAAGGTTCTACGGAATGTTAGTTTGGGTGTCGTTAGGAGTACCCAGGGTAGAGCTACAAGAAGAAAGGACAGGCATGAGGAGAATTGATCTGAAGCCACAAAGAAGCTAATGAAGAATATCTGAAGAATAGAAAGCATAATAGGACTGGTAAGCGCGTCATCTATTGCATAAGTATCTCCGGAGACAACTACATCAGAGATGAGGAGAACAGTAAAACTTGAGGATTAGACGGAATGAGTGGTGTCAAATCAGAAAGAAATTCAGAAGAGAAGGTAAGAATTGATTGGTATCTAGCGATGCTGTAATATGTGTGTGTTATGGTTAAGTACAGAGCGATGGCATAAAGGACCTGATCTATGGTAAGGATATGGAAATGTGGGAGTGCATCACGATTTGGGCATGCCCAGGCATAAATTGACACGAGGATGGATCGAACCTTGTTGGAGGTGAAAGAATGAACATGGTTAATGTACTTGGAGCGTTAAGTTGACAGTTATGCATATTAAAAGGTGCTTGAGTATTGGGTATTAGTAAGAAAGATAACGTTGAGACCCAGATGTGGTGAAAAGTAACAGACGGATGATCAGTGTTTGAAATCCTCGATTGAGCGAGGGGAAATTTAATTGGAGGCGGAACTCCTAACTGAGAGGCGTGTGTCAGTCAAGGAATAACGCCATAGATTGTAATGGAGTGGACAAGGCAACGACTGACATTGGCGTAACGTTAGTATGTAATGACTAGCTGGTGAGTGTCACTGAACTATGGAATTGGAAGTGCTGGCTTTGGTTGAAACAGGGAGGAACCCTGCCACGGTGGTACAAGTTAAAGATACCAGGATTGGATGAAAGATCCAATTAGATCTAGCTTATGAATGGGAAATTTGAATGGATATCGTTCCACCTCCTATGGTACGTGGTACCGGGAGGGTTGGTCGGACGACGGAAATTAGTGAATTCTTTTGGACACTGAGGGGTTAAGTGATGTGGTGGTGTATCGTGAGAATAGACCACATTAGACCTTAAGTAAGGTGTTTTGACATGAAAATTTTTAACTCAGTTGATCGAGTTAATGTAGTTGGGTCAAGTGAACTGGCTTCAGGGTAGAGCGTCGATGATACGGAAGTGAGACCCTAAAGTATTTTAAATTTTGGAATGGATCTAGAGAATGAAAAGAACAGAGTGGGAATCTGGAATTACCAGTTGATTGCAAGTGAAATAGCAGTCTGAAAGTTATTCAGATATCTTAAAGAATTAAGCGCTGAGTATGCGAATACTTGAGATATTAAGGGAAGTGTAATCCCTGATATGTTTGTAATGACCCGAATTTGCTAATCGGGCTTAGGGCCTTGGTTAGTGTGCTCGGAGGGAAATAAGTGATTTAATATGCTTTAATATGTTAATGGGTGAATTAATGTGAATATATGATAGTGATGCATGTTTAGTGAGTTAAATGTGCATGTGGGCCCCATCTGGATATTAGGGGTATGAATGTGATCTATGTTATGTATATATATGAAATGTCTGTGCGGCACGATCCGAGACAGTCCTGGGGAGCGATTAGCCAGAGAGTCGCAATAGGGTTGAGATTCTGACTCGGGGCGAGTCGAGGGGTAATTTGGGTACTAGGTGTGTAATGGGATTATCGGAACATGAAAATAAATATTTGGAGATATATTTAAGGATAGAATGTCTAGGTGAGAATATTGGGGAAATTTATCATTTTGCCCTCGGGGACATTTTGGTACCCCGAGCCTTGAGGTAACCCTTTAGACTTAAGTCAAATAAAACAAAAAGGGGAAATATTTAGAAGCTATAGAAACCGACCTACTCTCTCTTCTTTCAGCTAAGGATAGTTTTATCTCTTCCTTCCTCATTCACTCTCTAAGATAAACAGAAGGAAAACTAAGGGAATCAACTTGAAGGTCTAGGGGAATTCAGCTGTGATATTATAGGAGCTTGAAGCTTAAGGCTTGAGGATTAACTACAGGGATTGAATTCAGCAAGGTAAACTTTAATTATTGGGATTATGTTGAGAATTGTTACTAGTTTGCTAGAATATGCGTACTAGTTAAGTTTGATATGTTCTTGAGTATTTTAGTTGGGTTTTGGAGCAGATTTTGATGGGGTTTTAGTGTTGATATTGAGTTGGTATGTACATGTTAAATATCTGGGTTTGATAGGTGAGTTTTGGGTGAATTAGCTTGAGGAAAGGTGTGGAAAAATGGTGGAAAATCTGGGTTTGGTGGGGAGCGCCGCGGCCCTAGGAGGGGTGCGTCGCGGCCCGTGTGCGCGCACGGCCCGTGTGCGCGCACGGCCATGGGAGGTCGAGAAGGTTCATGCACGCCACGGCGCTTGATGGGCGCGCCGCGGACCGTGTGGGGGTCAGTGTGGTGCTAGCCTCTGTTTTGAGGCTAGCCGCGGCTCTTGAGGGTGGGGCCGCGGCCCTTAGTGCCAGTTTGCATTTTTTAGGGAGTTTAGGCTTGGGAATTCAACGGTTAAGGCTCGGGATGGATTTTATCACCCGGATTGATAGAATTCAAGGTTCCGGAGGTTACGGTTGTGGCTCAAAGCTATTCATTGGATTAGAACTTGATGACTGGATTTTGGTGATGTGTTGTGACTAGGGATTTTGGCGAGGCTCCAATTAGAGGACTGTGCTCGGGACATCGGTGCTCGGAGAGCTCGGGACTCAGGTAAGAAAACCCTTGTTCCCATAGAGCTTATGTGCAGGGCTGAGCCCAATGTGTTGAGTGGATTGATATGCAGGGCTAAGCCCAATGTTTTTGAATGGATTGATGTGCAGGGTCGAGCCCAATATGTTAGAACTGCTGAGCGTAGCTCTTTATCTGCTTATGCTAGAATTCTGTACTTGTTGTTATATCATGTATGATATTATGTGAGTGATCGGCAAGAGCCGGGAATGGTGTAGACCGAGAACGGCAAGGGGCCGGGAGCAGCGTTGAGCACGTGGGGTGCGAGTTGCCAGGGCGAGTCCCTACAAGGATACCTGGGATATCCTCACGGCGTGGTCCGCGAATCCAGGGCTTGGTAAACGTTGCATTTTTGAGCTTTTACTCCGGGGGTTCGGGGGATGTTTCGAATGATTTATTTTAGGAATTTGGGAGTCCCGATAGTGTGGAATTGGTTCCGGGAAGTGATTTTTAATTGATTAGTATTAAAGGATGTTTTATACGTGTTGTGTCTAAGTCTTTGTGAAGCTCGGGTTAGAGGACCGTGCTCGCGGCTTTAGTGCATCAGGAAGCTCGGAATACAGGTAAGAAAACTGTAGCACCCGAGAATAGGGCATGGGCCCATAATGTTATTACAGGGCGTGGCCCTAGATTGTATTATGTGCTAATGTATAACCTTGAATGATTATTTCGAAATGTATTATATGTGTGATTATAGTGCAATGAGCGGCTAAGGCCGAGAGCGGCAAGGCCGAGAACGGCAATGGAGCTGAGAACGGCGAAAGGCCGAGAACGGCAGCGAGGCCGGAAGTAACACTTAGCACATGGGATGCTTACAGTCAGGGTAGGACCCAATGGATACATGAGATATTCTTACGATGAGGACCGAGACCCCAGGCTTTGGTAAGGCTTCTGGGGCGGCATGGCCGGGTTGCTTAAGTCTAATGGTTGACATGTTAATCTGTGGACTATCTGATATGATTAACTGCATATTTTGCATATGTTATGAACTGCATGAGTTTTCTTGCTGGGCTTCGGATCACGGGTGCTCTGTGTTGTAGGTAAGGGCTAAGACTGAGTCAACCAGCCATGAGTACGGAGAGCGTGAAGCGACGCGTACATGTTTGGCCTGCCCGACTGCTTTGGTTGGGGGTTTATTCGAGAAAAGGCTGTAATAATCTATGATTTTTATAACTAATCAACTGTAGACTTATTTTAAGATATAAATAGTTTTCAAACCTTATTTTGGGATCCCAGATGTTAAATACTAGAAGTTTTCAATGAAACAACGCATTTTTAAAGATTACAGCCTTAACTTTTACTTAATCACACTTTGGTTTTAAAAACCTCGGTTAGCGAGTTCTTTGCACAAAGTTTCTTTTAAAACTCACTTAGTAACGGCTCTAAGGGAGTAGGGCGTGACAAGCCTAGAGATATCTTGTACTACTGTTATGAGAGAAGCTTGAAGCTAGACTCCATTGTTGTACAGATTGAAACTTAGAATCAATAAAGAGATTGTCAAGCCCTTGGGGCTGGTTTTGGTCGTGGAGTAGAGTGGTGTCTAGCCAATACTCATTCGAACCATGTATGTGTTTGTGTTTGTGTTCCTCTTTATGTTTCATTTCTTTTTTGATTTGATTCCTTGATTAAACTAGTTTTGTCTTTAAGATTGATTATTGATCAATTGTTTTCTTGTTTATGGTGTGTTTATGTTCTTGTTTTGAGGTTGTGTTTACAACAGTATATATAATAGGCCTTGTCTATTTCCATATGAAATAATACATGGGGCTGAAGCATATTAGGAGAGATGTATCTATATATGTAAGATATTTTTTTAAAGATATGAACAATCTTATATTTACAAAATAAAATATTAAGAAAAATCAATATAGTGTATCTTTAGCTATTGATCTTGATAATTTAAACTAATAAAGCATATTAAAAGAGATGTATCTATATATACTTATAATAATGTTTGATTTTCACTACAGTTTATCAAATATATATCATCATGAGTTCAACGCCTATGGAGTTTGACTACTAAAATGTCATGTGCTAAATATCAAGTTATCAACTGCACTACTATAGCTCTATCAATAATAATTTATTTAAGTTTCCATTTAGGACTGTATTATTATTATTATTTAATTCATTTTCATTTATACAAGTGCCAAGTCCTACACTTTTATATAACATATATTTAAATACTTGTATAATGGAGACATTGTAATGACCAAATATCTATTAGGACCCAACATCTAGTTTTTGTTTGGTAAGGATGGACCCAACTATCTCTCTCTTTCACCTATAAAAGCCAAATAAGTTTTACTAAGGAAGGAAAATAATGGATCAAAAAGAAAGAAAGAGTAAAGAAAAATAAAAGTGGCAGATTTATAAGTTGAATATTGGATTGGTGCTTCGATGATTTTTATTTTTTTTGGTTGAATGAAAACATGGGCTCTTTTTCTCAGACACTGGTCATGATTTTCATAATAATCATTTTCATGCTTTTTACATTAAACAGTTGCACTGAAACACACAATGTTGATGATGTTGCTACTTTGGCAAATGCCTATGCACCTGAGAACTTAAATGTTCATCATCATGGCCTACAGTAGTTCGAAAAGGAAAAAGGGATTTTGGGGTGTACTTGACAGAGCATCATAAACAGCCCATAAAAAACAAGACTTCCAGTTTAGAAAGAAAAGAACACAGCATCAAAAACAGTCCAAAAAGAGAATTCCCATTTTAGAAAGAAAAGAAAAAACAAGACTTCCATTCCATGTAGTTCTAGAAGTTGAACACAACCAAAACCAGAATTTTACCATGATGAATCCGTGTAGTTCTAGAAGATGAAAATTTGGATGAGAAAGTCAGAGCAATGATCATCTAAGAGAAAGAGGAGGAAACTATAATCTATGATACAAATACTAATTAATAATCTCATTCTCTCTAAGTTCTCAAGATCACTCAAACAAAATACACAACTCAACAACAAAACATAAACTGATTTTCATCCCAATCCAAGTTGAATATTGCTACAAACAAATTGTTCAAAACTATCTCTTTTTCAAGTTCCTCTACCAAAATTAGATACTATATGACCAAACCAAAACAACACTCAATATTGATAACCGTATACTAACAAGTCTATGCTCCTTTCTATCTCAATTCAATATATGACATATCATATTTGACAACCACTGTCTTTTTAAGCTAGTAAACTTTGATAACCTTATACTAACAAGAATGTATCTTCTTATCTCTTCTATGTACTAATGTAAACTTTTTAAGCTAGTGACAACCACTGTCTCTAACCATCACAGCGAGCATACCACTGTCTCTAGCGTGCATACAATATAGCTAAGACTGTGTTTAAGCAGAATACCAAAAAGGATAAGTAATTTGCAAGCTATGAGTTCTAAGAGAACTTTGGCTAAAAAAGAGACTGAATATATACACATTGCATCTTTTTGTGTCAACATATTTCTTTTAATTTTAAAAATATTGAAATAGAAAGTTAGCAAAAACAAAAGGACAAACCCTATTGAGTCTTCTGAATGCTCTAAAGCCTGCCTCAACTCTGCCATTTGCTTCCTTCTAGCTCCTCAAACCAAGCCCTGAAGTGAAATTTCAACAAAATGAACATAAAACAAAGGAGGCATTTTGTGATGAATTTAACCAGATAAAACTCCACTCTAATCATATCCCAGAAAGACAAAACACATAAAACTCAACCAAAGATTTTAATTTTGAAATCTGCAAAATCTAATTTTATAGATTCTATGAGACCGTACTAAAATACATATCCCAACAATATACAAAATCGAAAACACATACGCAAAATCAAAAATTAATTTTGAAAATCACATATTTTATAGATTCTATGAGATTCAAGCTGATAAATCTAACATCTACAACTAAATACTTACCTGGCTTGCCAAGACCGAAGAGAAGAACAAATTTGAGAAACCCAACAACTGGAAATCGAAGGTTGATAGAGAGATAGAGAAAGATGAGAGAGAGAGAGAGAGCGAGTTGTTTGGAGACCGTACCAAGCTGAAGAAATGGGTCTCTTCTTTGTGTCGATATGTTGAAGGAAATGGGTCTCAGAAAGGTTGAAGGAAAGGAAATGGGTCTCAGATATGTTGTAGGAAATGGGTCTCAGAAATGTTGAAGGAAAGGAAATGGGTATCTCGGGTCTCAGAAATGTTGAAGAGAAAGGAAATGGGTGTCTCGGGTCTCAGAAATGTTGAAGAGATTCTCAGGTCTCAAAAATGAAAAAAAAAGCTAAATGGCAGGATGGTGCAATATATTACCGCCCTTTATTCATAAAGTTTCCCAATATAATACACTACCATAATACTTTTTTATTAGTATTATGTTCATGTGTTATGGAAAGGGGTATTTGGTGTAGTGATGGGAAAATAGTTATGAGGAGTATTTAAGCAAGAGATCCAAGAATCACCAAGACAATTGGGTTGTTCAGGTCTTTGAAAGTTCTTGAGCTTCTCTAGTTTTTCTTTAGAGAAGATCAATAGAGAAAAGGAAGATGAGGGGAAAAGTTTTAAAGGGGAGAAGAGAGAAGTTGTTTATAAAAAGAATTGGGAATTAATTCACCCCATGGGATTAAATTAATGACAAATCTAATAGGCAATGATTGATTTCAAATGGTGACAAAAAATAATTGATGGTACAAAGGGACAACTCAGTACTCGAGTATTGAAACCGCCAATCCTGGGGTTGACAGGTGTTTACCACTCGAGTGTGGTAGGTGGGTACATATCCCTTAAAAAAAATTGAAAAGTCTCTGCCAAGAAGATACAAGTAGAAACTTTTGAAGGGGCAAATGTTAAACCTGGTTTTAGAGATGAATAAAATAAGCTCGAGAAATCAATGAAGTATGCTTGAAAAAAGAATACTTTTGAATCCCAGGAGTAACATTCAATCAACTGATGAATAGACTATAGCAGAGCTTGGTAGTAACAGCTCAGTGTGATATCAAGAGGTTTGTATAGAGGGTCGACTTTTGAAAGTTTTAATACATCAGCTCGGAGAGGTCCAATGTATATGAGTTAGCTCGAGAGAGCATTAGAAGCCCAAAAATATCAAAATGAATATCATAATCTAAGTAGTGGTTCCATTTTTATAGGAATTATATATATATTGAGTTTATTTTTTGGATGTAGATATTATTTGTATTTTGAATTCGAATAAAATATCTTGTAATGTAATGTCCTACTAATTCAGGATTGCTACACTGTATGTTAAAAATAGTACTTAACTCATTAAGCGAGTAATTTGGACTCAAGAAGTGTAATTAAATTTAAACATTGGTTTTGGTGTTAAAAATGTTGCGTTAATGAAATCAAACTTTTCATTAAAAAGGTTAGAATATTTACAAGGGATCCTAAAGGATTTTAATAAAAAATATAGGTATCACAAAATTATAGAACTAACCGACCTAAGAAGCAAAATCAAGCAGATATCCAATGCTCTTCAAAGGCTTACCTCGAATCATGTGCAAATGGTAGTACGAGCATTGTAGAAAGCCTATTCACAACATAAACGATATGTTTATCAGGAACTAATTTTGATAACTGGCTTCAAGACAAAGCCCTAGCACTTGAGACCTCGAATTCCACTAAACAAGATAGCAGAATCGTCCTCCGAGCCTCCCAAGTTAGATCCCCAAAACCCTAGAAAAATGCACCCTATACCTGCATTAGCACCGCAGCGACCATCTTTTAAAATTTGTGACAGAGAGCATTCCCTATAAAATTTTCCCATTTTTTTTGTTGTGGCGCCCCCTCTAAAGGTCTGTGGTGCAACAACGGTCTTAGGGCAAACCCACCCTCAAAGAAACCCATATGTGTCGCGGAGCCAATGCGACATCCCAGAATCAACGTTTTTTCTATGCATTTCCAAAAACCAAAGTCCAATTCTAACAAAATTCCAACAAAACTTTCATCACCAATCAACCACAAACTAATCTTATAACCTCAATGCAACATCAAAATACACTTAAACATCCAAAAACACATCAAAATCCCAATTTTGCAAATTAGAGTTCAAAACTCATCTTTTGTCACAAACTAAGAATTTGACCTCAATTCAAGGAAATTTAAGATGATTATAACTATACAAAAAATTCTAAACCTACACCCAACCAAAGCCTATCATTAAAGAAAACTTATTAACCATAAATCCAAAAATTATCTAACAACCTAATTGTATGAAAAACTAATGAAGAGCACTTAGCAAGAGCTTGAGAAACTCTTACCTAAAATGTGAAATCAGAAATCCCAACTTATGGATGATTTCCTTAGTAGTTATACCTTACAATTAGTCTCAATTATCCACTTAGAAACCCCAAAATTCTTAAAAAATGAGTCACTTGAAGCTCATGGGTAATATGCAAATTGAGAGAAACTAGAGAAGGGCGAGAGGGTGTTTTGTACGTGAGTGAAGTCCCTTCTCACATAACCCCTAATCCACTAATCACATGGTCCCAAAGACCATTTTGCCATCCCCCTTAAGTCTCATCAAAGTATCCCTGTAGCGTCCCAAATTTGCTAATAAGGCTTAGGACCCTGATTAGCGTGCAAGAGGGTAATAAGTGGTTTATTATATTAATATATGAATTTGGTGAGTATGTGATTTGAAATGCATGTTTAGGTGAATTAAGTATGCCTGTTGGCCCCATTTGGTTGTTAGGGGCATGTTTGTAATTTTAGCCCGTTGAGGGCATAAATGTAATATTTGTGAATATTGTGATATTTACCACATGAGGGTGGTGATATATTTGAGATGCACAATCCGAGAAAGTCCTAGGGAGTGGTTTAGTTAGAAAGCACAGCGGAGTCGAATACCCGACTCGGGGCAAGTCGAGGGGTATCTCGAGCATTAGACATTTTATTGGGTTATTGGGTTATGAAAATAAATATTTGGAGTTATATTTGAAGTTAGAACGTTTAGGAGGGAATATCGAGGAAATTTACCATTTTGCCCTCGGGGACGTTTTTGGTACCCCGAGCCTTGGAGGTAACTTAAGAGACTTAAGTTAAGTGAGACAAAACTAAAGAAAACCCTCAGAACTTGGTAAACCGACCCAAACACTTTTCTCTCTCTCTCTTTTTCCCTAAACCATACCAAGGGAATCATTGAAGATTAAGCAAGGATTTGAACTCTAAACATGGGGATTAGCTCAATTTCAACTTGTGGATTCAAGCAGAGGTGAAGGTAAGCCTTGAACTGTGATTTAGCCATTAAATTTTGTAATTTATTGACTGAGTTTTAGCTATCTTGAGTTGTTGAAGTTTAAGACTGAATTTGGGATTTGATGAAGTTTCAAGTTAGCTTTTCCTTAGGTTTTATTGCTGAGACTATAGTAGAACTTCTGTGGTGATTGAATTTGGTTGTTATATTGATTTTTGGTAAATTGGCTGGGTTTTAGTAATGAAAATGGGGGATTTTTCTGGGTTCGAAGGGTCGGGCCATGGCATTGTTCTTGCTGAGCCGCGACCCTCTAGAACGGTTTGGAGACCAGGAAGGGGGGCGGGCCGCGGCGCGCATAGGCTCAAAAGGGGAGGCTGCTTTCTGGTTGAGGCGGGATGCGACATGGGACCATGGGGCCATGACTCTTAGTGGGTTTTTGGACCCCAAGAAGGTTTTAGGCTCGGGAATCCAAAAGTTAAGGCTCGGGATGGATTTTATCACCCAGGTTGATAGAATTCAAGGTCCTAGAGACTAGAATTATAACCCAAAGTTATTTAATGTATTAGAACCTTATGGATGGATGTTGTTGATATGTTGTGACTAGGTTTTCAACGAGGCTTGGACTAGGGGACTATGCTCGAGATATCAGTGCTCAGAAAGCTCGGGACACAGGTAAGAAAACTGTTGTACCCATAGAGCAGGGTGTGGCCCTATAGTTTGTATTGCAGGGCACGACCCTATGTGCTTATGATGTTGGGCGTAGCCCTATTGTGTATGCTTTTTTTTCTTTAAGTGTTTGTTAAGTTTATGCTATGTGTTGCATGTCTGTAAATGTACAGCGAGGGTTGGGAATGGTGAAGGAAAAGAACGGCAAAGGCTGAGAACGACCAGGGCCGGGAACGGCAAAGGCCGAGAATGACAAGGCCGAGTACAGCAAGGGGCCGGGACCAGTGTTAAGCACGCGAAGTGAGAGTTGCCTGGATACCTGGGATATCCTCACGGTGTATACCGCGAACCCAGGGCCTGGTAAAGCGCCTGGGACAACATGGTTGTTATGTGTTTAGCCTGTTGGTGGTTCTATTATATGCTGATTGATAGATATGCATATGTTGATTGTTTGTGTGGAGTTTTCTTGCTAGGCTTCGTCTCACGGGTGCTCTATGGTAGGTAAGGGCAAGGGGAAGGTCAACCAACCATGAGTACAGAGAGCGTGAAGCGACCTGTACATGTTTGGCCTGCCTGGCTATCACGACCAGGGCTATTTTTGGGAGATGTTTTGTATTAGTTCGAATTTTGTCGTTTAGTCGACCTTAATCATATTTTTTGAATTGTAAATATTTCCAAATAGTATTTTGGGATCCCAAATGTTTAACGCTTTATAATTTTCAGTGAATGATTACTTTTTCAACTCATATGACTTTTATTATAGTTTGGCTACACTTTTAACCTAAAACCTCGATTAGCGAGTTAATTGCACTATTTAAACAGACTTAGTAATGGCTCTAAGGATGTAGGGCGTTACAATCCCTAAGGGAAAAATTGACATTTAAATAAATTTCCCACTAACCTCAAATTAGACCATAAATCTCAAAATTAATCAACCAATTCATCAAATACAATATATTTCCCATCAAATGCTTTTATTTATCAGTACATCCCGAAATGTGTAAAATTACCAGAATACGCATTGGCTCACCCTGAGCCAGGTATTTATCCCCCCTTGTGAATTTTCCGCTAAATTGCTCGAAAGGATCGGCTACAAGAGAATATCATGAATACCCACATAATAATGTGGTCCCTGGAACCTAACACTATAAATTATAGTTATACCCTCAACGAGACTAAATTACGAAAATTCCCCATTTTAACAAAAGCGGGTCTTTAAGCACATTTAGTACACAAACAATCATATCATAATATAAATTGTGTAATGTTCATAATCACATATATATTCAATTAAAATCACATTATTTCTAATTTTTTCCTCCAAGCACACTAATCAACATACTAATGTTTATTAGGAGTTTTTGAATGCTACAAATATCCCCTCCTAACTTGAATAGCTTAGGATACTGATCTCGCATTTCTGAATCTTGCTCCCAATTCCCTTCATCAACCCTCCTATTCCTCCATAATACTTTAACCAACGAGATCTTCCTGTTTCTCAAGATTTTTCCCTTTCTACCTAGAACCTGAACTGATTTCTCCTCGTAAGACAAATTCTTCTATAAATTTAGGTCCTCGTAGCTTAACACGTGTGTAGTATTCGATACATACCGCTGAAGCGTCGATACATGAAATACATAATGTAGTCCAGAAAAAGCTAAAGGCATAGCCAGACCATAGGCTACCTACCCAACCCTTTCTAGGATCTCAAAAGTTCCTACAAACCTAGGATCAGTGTAGTTATTCTGTCTACTCTATGTGGTGTGCATTCGAGCTCTAATCTTGTCAATGGCGTCACTGGTCCTCTGTACCGCTTCACGACCCAAAGATTTCTCCTGACTAATTTCATTCCAATGGATGGTTGATCGACACTTCTTACCATACAACATCTCATATGGAGCAACTCCAATTGTTGACTAGTAACTTTTAATGTATGAAAACTCAATCAAGGGGAGATACTTATCCTGGGACCCCTCAAAATCTAATATACATGCCCTAATCATGTCCTCCAAAATCTAAATCATCCTTTTAGATTGTTCATCTTCCTTAGGATGATAAGTTGTGCTAAACTTCAACTGAGTACTCATAGCCTTCTCCAGACTCCCCCAAAACATGGAAGTAATGCTGGGATCCTTGTGATAGTCAGAATCATGTCATATGCAGGGGGAAAGACCGGGTAAAAGTTGTGACATCCCATATTGCCTAGGAAGGTCAAGTGTGATCATTCTAAGACTGTGTAGGTATGGGACTACATAGTTGAAGAGGGCTTAAATGGATTGATGGGTACTACCTATGCTAAGAAGATGCATCTTCTTTTCGGTAGCCCATCACTTGAGAACTCTAAAGTTAAGCGTACTTGACCCAGAGTAGTATCATGATGGGTGACCTCCAGGAAGCGTGGGAGTGAGGACAAAGCACACTATAAATACTCGTGTTGGTTTGCAGGGCCAATCGTTCATTCCAGGAAGCGGTGATATTGACATGGGGCATTACAAATTGTTTCAAAGCCTTGACCCAACCAGAATTATGGTTGACGTCGACGTTGGATCCCTAAGGGGGGTGATTGTGACAATCATAATCGCATGATCTATAGGGGGAAAGACTGAGTAAAAGCTGTGCAATCCCACATAACCTGGGAAGGTCAAGTGTGATGATTCTAAGACTATGTAGGTATGGGACTACATAGTTGAAGGCGGCTTAAATTGAATGATGTGTTCTACCTATCCCAACAAGATGCATCTTATTTTCGGTAGCCCATCACTTGAGAACTCCAAAGTTAAGCGTGCTTGACCTGGGTAGTCTCATGATGGGTGACCTCCTAGGAATTTTTCGCAAGAAGCGTGCGAGTGAGGACAAAGCACGCTAGAAAGACTCGTGTTGGTTTGTAGAGCCAAACGTCATTCCAGGAAGCAGCCATAGTGTAGTGGGGTGTTACGATCCCGATCTTACACTATGGATTTTGAAACCCCGTGGAAACGTACAATATCCATCACATACTGCTCAGCATACTGATCCACAGTGAAATTTGTCCTCACTAGTAAAAAGTGAGCCGACTTGATATACCGAACTACGATCACTCATACCAAGTCGTCCTGACCCACCGTTCTAGGAAATCTACCTACAAATTCCACTGTTATTTCCTCCTACTTCCACTTAGGGATACCCAATGGCTTTAATAATCATGCTGGCCTCTAGCATTTAGTTTTCACTTGCTGACAAGTTACGCATTTAGCCACGTATTCCACTACATCCTTCTTCATCCCCGACCACCAATACATAGAATTAAAATCATGATACATCTTCGTGGTGCATGGATTTGATGAAGACGGTGTGGTATGAGATTCATCCAGAATCTCCAATATGATAGTCACGAACATCGGAATACAAATCCAATCCTTGTACCTTAATATACCTCTCTCAAAAACGTTGAAGTTCTTTGCTCCTTCTACTAGGACATCCTCTCTGTGTCTTACTATTTGCAAATCACCTAGCTGAGCCTCCTTTATCCTCTGCTAATTCTAAAGTGATGTTGTCTAACTAGCCCACCACCAATTCTATCACCACTCTGCCTAAATCCTCTGCTAATTCTCTAGATATCTACTTTAAGCTATACAATTGTCTCGGGACTCTTCGACTCAGTGCATCTGCTACCATGTTGGATTTGCTTGGATGATAAAGGATCGCACAATCATAGTGCTTCACCATCTATAACCAACATCTCTGTGGCATGTTCAGATCCTTCTGGGTGAAAAATTACTTCAAACTTTTATGACTAGTGCAAATCTCAAACTTCTCCCCATAAAATTATATTGCCACACTTTCAATGCGAACACCACCGCTAAACTCTTAGTCATGCATAAGGTATCATTGCTAATAATCCTTTAGTTGTCGTGAAGCATAAGCAATCAACTTTCCAGCCTGCATAAGGACACAACGTAACCTTTGTCTCGATGCATCACAATAAACTACAAACTTCTCTTGATCTGAGGGAAGACTAAGTACCAGAGTAGTAATCTAACGTTGTTTCAACTAAGTACCATAATTTCATATTTGCTAACATTGTGACGTAGATGTCACATGAGGCAACCAAAACACACACTTCTTAAACTTGGCATATAATTTGTGCTTTCTCAATCTCTTCAGTACAAGTCAAAGATGTTACTCGTGCTCTGCGTCTGACTGAGAGTAGATCAATATATCATCAATAAATACAATCACAAACTTGTCCATGTAGTATTTTAATACCTTGTACATTAGATACATGAACACTATCGAGGCATTAGTCAATCCAAAAGACATGACCAAAATCTCATTATGCCCCTCGTGCGCAATGTTGTTTTCAGGGTATCCTAATATTTGTTCCTCAAACGGTGATAACTGGTTCGAAGATCGATCTTTGAGAACACTATTTTACCCTCTAGCTGGTCAAATAAATCATCAATCCTTGGCAGTGAATACTTGTTCTTCAAAGTCAGCTGATTCAATTCCTTATAGTCAATGCACATCCTCAATGTCCCATCCTTCTTCTTAACAAATAATACTTGTGCACCACACGATTTGAAGCTAGGTCTAATGAATCCCAAATAAAGTAACTCTTGTTCTTGGACTTTCCTGGTGCTATAGATACTTGTTCTGTTCCCGATGCAAACTCAATTTTTTGATGTGGCGGTAACTCGGATAGATCTAGGAATATGTCTAGAAACTCATAGACCAATCTGGTTTCCTCCGGTCCCACAGGTACATCCTTGGTTGTATCCACCATTCTAGCTAGGAATCCTATGCAACCTCCTTGCAATAGGTCTCTAGCCTTCAGTGTCGATATCATAGGAACACAAGGAACATTCATAGCACCCAAAACACACAAATGGATCCTTTCCCTTGGGCTTAAAGGTCACCATCCTCCTCTTACAGTCTATAGCACCCCATACTTGGCTAACCAATCGCTGCCCAAAATCATATCAAATTCCTCCATAGCTATTTCAATTAGAACCACTGACAACTCCCTACTATCAACTTCTACTAGATGAAATCTAATCCATCTCCTAGAAACCACCAATTCTCCAGTAGGCAATAAGGTTCTAAACCCCACAACACATAGATCAGAAGGCCTCACATTTTATCAATTACTCTACTAGAAACAAACGACTGTGTAGAACATGAATCGATCAATACAGTATAAGTAGAGTCATTGCTAGAAATCTTACCTATCACTACAGAGGCACTAGCCTCTACCTCCGACTAGGTCAACGTGAAAATTCGGGCAGGAGTCAAACTGTCGCCCTTCTTCTGTTATTCTTCCTTCAGTTATGGCCAATTTTTTCCTTGAAATCCCACTACAACACAAAGGAAGCATGTCTTAGCACAAAATTCTCCCAAATGGTGCCTCCTGCACCTAGTGCACTCTGAATAACTTCTTTAGGTCTCATTGCCGCCCTAGTGGCCACCAGAGCACCCCGACCCCTTGTATCTGTCTCAGGAGTAGTAAAAGTGTCTGGGGTCTTCCTCTTCCACTCACTAGGGCCTCTGCCCCTACTAGATCTTGTAAATGGAGGCACAACCCTCCAAGCATCACGCCTAGCGGTGCTCTAGTTCCAAATCATGTCTTATGCGCCCTTAGCCGTGAGGGCCTTCTCAGCTACCTAAGCATATGTAGTGACTCCAGGCACTGAGGTTGTTGTACCCAAAAAATACGAGTTGACTTACTCATCATGGTGTACAGCTGACAGACGAGCGTATGAAGAAAGCATATGTATAGAGCATCTTGCTAACTTTGCGGTGTACCGCTCATGTCAACTTGACATCATATGACAATGAGATGGTCTCCAGATCGCTTCTTGCACCACCAACTTAGTTGGAGATATGTGTAGTGTCCTCCTAATCGAAGACCGTTAAACTATTTCCTTTAAATAGTGCTAGACTTGCTAATCAAGCCATTTGGTTATAAACGTGTAACTAAGGTTAATGTAAAGGGTAAAGGTAAAAAAATTTGTTGAAACGAAACGTTGACT
Organism: Humulus lupulus; assembly: GCF_963169125.1. Classification (NCBI taxonomy): domain Eukaryota; kingdom Viridiplantae; phylum Streptophyta; class Magnoliopsida; order Rosales; family Cannabaceae; genus Humulus; species Humulus lupulus. Next base: position 80,787,148 of record NC_084801.1, read on the forward strand.
TTTATTTTAAAAGTTTAATACATACATGGGATCCCAAAATGTTACTAACACATGTTTATAAGGGTGTATACAAATCAAAAGTTACAACCGACCGACCTAAGCGAAAAAACAAGGGATATAACCCTAGTTCCTCTGAGATATCCTCGGCTGTGGTGGACGAGTAGCTAGATATGTACAAGCCGCCACTAAATCTCTCCAACTCATGGCTGGTCTAGCTTTCCTTTTCCTTACCTGCACCACATAGAATCCGTGAACCAAGGCTTAATAAGAAAATTTCAACATGTGCATGAACAGAAAATACAGATTCCAAATACATATCTAGCATGCCCAGCAGTAATAACCTTCTCATGCATGCATAAAATTACAAATAAAGGATCATTTGATCATTCTGGGCCCGCCGCTCTGGGCTCTATGACCATAAAGTCAAGTTTGGGCTATATGCCCTAGCTATGTGACCATAGAGTCACCTAAGGCCCTTTCCCTTAGCTCTGAGTAAATAGCCATAGAGCTAGCCAAGTGCTTTGTTATCCAATGACCATACGGTTGACCAACGTAATAGTACATCCTTGATTTGGCCCAAGCCTCTCGACCAACACGTAGCGAGCTATTGCCGCCCTTGACTAATAAAGTCAAGGCTTCAATCAGAAATTTGGATAACCAGACAAACATATACAAATACAGATAAGCATACTGCAGACAATACAAGTATGCATACATATAAATCATGGTATCTTAACCAATTCAATAAAAACACAGTAATAACCATGTTCCTTAAAGGGGCTGAGCCCTACCTATGAAAACAAGGAAAGCAATCATTAAACAATTATCCAGACACAGAGCATTCAAGCATATACTAAATCACATTCATTCTCAGGGGGCGAGCCTTATTCACAGATATAATTAACTACCGGGCCAAGCCTTAATCACATATATCACGTATTCGGTGTAGTTTTATTAGCTTAAGTTTGAGTACAATGTATATTAAGAACGTATGATCCTGGTTTTGAGGCCCTAGCAATAACCTAGTCACAACCAATAAAGAATCTCATCAAAATGAGCGAATAAATTCTTATGGACTAAGTCCTAGCCTTCGAGACGTTGAATTCTATTAAACTGGGTAGTAGGATCGATCCCAAGTCCTTAGGTTTGAGTTCCCGCACTCAAAACCTTCCCGAAGCTCAAAAATCCTTCAAGCGCCATGGCTCAAAACAAAAGAGTCGCGGCCCGCCCCATGTCAGAGAGCCCAAGGCTCACCTCTATTTCAACAAGTGCCGCAGCTCAAATGGAAGTTCCGCACCTCCTTCTCCTTCTTGTACATGTGATCCGCGACGCCCCAAGAACAGGGTCGCGGCTCAATATGAAAATTCAGAAATTTCCCTATTTTCTTCAAGCCAAAACCCACATAAAACCCATCCAAGCATAGCTAAATCCCCAAGGTAATGTTCCCAATCAACTCAGCATGTCAAAACACACAAAAGCCACGCCTAATTTTGACCAAAACCTCATCGAATCAAAAAATTTAGAACTGAGTTTCTAAACTCCAAAACTTAGCTCAAAACCATAAAAGCATAGAGATTTATGGCTGGAAACCGTTACCTCAGTTGCCCTAATTGTTGCTAAGCTTCTCCCCAAGCAATCCCAAGCCTAGGCTAGCCTTAATTCATCTTAGATCGCAAGAATCCCAAGGAATTTAAGTGAGTGTGTGAACGAGAGAGAGAGTTTTCAACGAATTTTTCTTCTGTTTAGGTGTTTGTGAGGTTTACTTAGACTTTAAGTAACCTTAAGAAAATCTCGAGGCTCGGTGTACCAAAAGCATCCCCGAGAGAAAATGGTCAAAATCCCTGAAATTCTCTCCTAATCTCACTACCTCCAAATTTATCTTCAAATATTTATTCCTGTTACCCCCGAGTGTACTAAATACTCAAAATACCTCTTGACTCACCCCGAGTTAGGTATTAGGTCCCGTTGTGACTTTCCCACTAAGTTGCTCCCGAGTATAGCCTCATGCCAAGTAACCCAAATATACCCACATAATAATGTGGTCTTTCACATATATAAAATATATGCACATATATTCTAAATATACTTGTAACGGGCCATAACATGAAAATTGCCCTTTTATTAAGAAACAGGTCCACAAGCATATTTAATACACCTAAACATGCAAATCTAGTAATATTATAATCTAACTCACATAATCATATAATGACACACATATATATCACATAAACACAAAAACACATAATTTGCCATCTTGACCCCCTAATGAAGGCCCTAAGCCTTATTAGGTAATTTGGGACGTTACAATATGCATCACCCAGATTGCCTTTGTGAAGCACTAAACATGACCCGTGTCAGTTCAGATTAATCCATGAATGTAACACCATGTGTTAAAAATAGTGCTTAACTCATTAAGAGAGTCATTTGGACTCAAAAAGTGTAATTGAGGTTAAACATTGGTTTTGGTATTAAAATTTTGGGATAATGAAGTCAAGCTTTTCAATCAAAACCTTTTAATATTTATGTTGACCCAAGATTTGGCCAACTGACACGGAGTCAGAATATGCTTGATATGAATGAATATATGAGGAAGAATGTAATGACAAAAGTAAATAAAACACAGTATTTTATAGTGGTTTGGCCCCAGGATCTGGTAATGATCTACGTCCACTTAGACTGATATTGATATAAAAATCAGAAGAGTGATCAAAGAACTAGGTTTCAATGAGTTTCACTGATCTCTGAAGAACAATACAATATTGCTAGGAGAATTCCTATATTCTCTAACGATTCAGAAGCTAAAAGTCCCTCCCTTGAGCTATCTCTTGCTATTTATAGGCTAAAGGGGGATTACAAAAGATTGTTACAGATATTCTTTCCTGAATAATCCGATACTCAGGAGATTGTATGAGATAAATTCGGGATTCACAAAGATCTTCCCATTAATGTTGCCTTGTATGCGGAACTATCGACCAGACTGGTCGCAGGTAAGACAGGTTCGTACTGCTTCTAATGTGTCTTCTGATCGATACTCTAGTAGAACGTTTCCAGGGATCACTTGCCACGTCACCAATGCTAATTTTCTGGATAAAATTTGCCCCCCAAGTTTATTTACCACGAGCTGTAAATAAACTTTTGAACGAACGACTCTTCGGTAACCCCGCCTGACGTGTCAGAACCCTTCGTGTGTTCTTGAAAAAAGTAACCCACTTCTGTCTAATCATGTCCTTTCGGTTCCCCAGAAAATATTTTGACGGCCATCTCGCTTCCCCATACTTTGAAAAAAGGGAAACTGATGATTATATCTTTTTAATGCCACAGACAAACTTATATAAGACATTCGAAGTCTTTATTTTCTTTTTACGCACGCCATCGTCTTCACCAGAAAACCTAAAATCCAGAGCTCTTATCGTTCCCAAAGACCGTTCCCTCTATAATTTCAGGACCCCGTCCGAGAGCTCCTTGATCTCCGAAGACCCTTCTTCCATCTTCACGATCACTTTTCTTGGTAAGTTTTCGAGTTCCCACCCTTCTAATTTTTCATGGTGCATGCTTCTGAATGTGTACTATTTGATTTTATCTGTTTCTAGTTTGAGACGCTTGTAGACAGAATATTTTGTAGGCACAATAGAGTTACGAGTTAGTTTAAAATCCAAAATCATGCCTTTTAGGACGTAAAATCAAAGTAAAAATTCGTTCTTTAAGCTAGTTGAAAAAATAAATTTTTCCCGTCCTAAAGGGAGTTGAAAAAGATTTTTCAGAAAACTTTTTACTTTCACCCTTTGATCCATTTTTCAAACTGTTCGTGTAGAAAAATTTAGCTTTTTGTTAGAATACTGTTGTATAAAAACTTAATTTTTATACTCGACCAGCGTTATTCTCAAAAGCTCTTAAAAGTTTTCTATCCTCACCTCCCCATTCTTCTGTATGCAGACTTTAATGCCAGATTTGTGGGGAGGTGAAAGGCCTATTGATGACGACCTTCTCGCCCAACTGCTCGAGGGAGAAGAACAACCAGCTGACCGTGTCCACGAGATCCCTTTTTCACGATCCTCTTCGAGACTCCATCCTTCTCCTCCAATGGCCCATTCCAAATCTTCAGGCAAGAAAAGACCCGAGTCTGAAAACAACCCAAATTCTCCTGCCCGGCCTAATTCGCAGGCAAGGGCTCCCTCGACCAGTGGTCGAGAAAATCTTGTTCCTGACCCTAATATTCAAATTAGAGCCAGCCCCCGCCATCAGAACTTGCCTGATGTCGAGTGGTATACTTCCCCGGCCAGTTCAGTGACTCTTCGGATGGTTGCTAAGTGCTTCAAGAAATTCCCACTCACAGGGGTTTCCATTATACGTCCTGCCGAAGACCAGAGGGCTAACCTCCCCGGAGGTGCAAACAGCGCCTGGTCACGGTATCATATTGAGGCGGGAGCTTATCTCCCTCTTCATCCCTTTTTTGTGGGGGTGGCCAATTATTTCGGTGTCGCCCCCTTCCAAATTACTCCAAACGGATATAGAATCCTGGCCGCACTCTATTTCCTGTATAAACTTAAGAAATGGCCAGAACCTTCGCCCCACGAGGTCAACTATCTTTTTGACCTTAAGTCTAACCCGCAACAACACAGAACAGGCTTCTTCCATTTTTGTCACCAGGAAACCAATCAAACATTCCTGAGTGACATTACGCACATCTCGAATGTGGGGCAATATAGTAAGGAGTACTTCCTTACCCCAGATATAACCAGCAACAACCTGGCCTTCACCCGAGGAGGTAAGTGCTTGTCTTCGACTGGTCGATACTTTTCGTCGATGTGTTCCCTTCCATTTTTATTAAACTGTAATCTATTTTTCAGGCCCCTGGTTACGTCGGACCCAAACACCAGACATGGTGTTGAGGTCCAATACCTTGGCCAGGATGTCCGACCCAGCAAAAAGCGTCAAGACCCTGGTAACTAAAGAAAACTTGAGGCGGTCTGGCCTCCTGGCTCCTCACCATGAAACTAGAGGGTCCATGGTGGACGAAACCACTGCCGAGGGGGTTCCCGAGCAGCAACCTCCTGTGTCTCCTCGGAGGAGGAGGCCAACGGGGATTACTATCAGGGAACCCACGGGCAATCCTTCCGCAGAAAGACCTTCTGCTCCCTAAGGCAAGGGGAAACAGAAGGCCAAAGAGCCTATTGTGGACTTGGGAGAATCCTATGATGATAATGGTAAAGTTATTTCGCTTTTAAATGGTTTGCCAATTCCCTGTCATTTGTTTGACGGGGAGGGTAACTTTACATATGCTCCAAACCTAGGGCCAGACTTCTTCATGCCAGATAATGAGTATATGACTAATAGAGTCAATAGTGTAACGGCCAGTAGTTGTAGCTCGGGTATTCACTTTGTTACCTCTTTTCTGTTGTATAATAACTTTTCATCTGCCTCTTATCTTATCATTTGCTTGTGTTTACTTGCATGCAGACATGGCCACTCCCAACATTTTTTACATGTATCAGGCTGAGGAGGAAGAGGAAGTTCCTCAACTCCAACGGAGGTCCAAGAGGAGAAGTGGTGAATCCAGCCGAGATCCTCCAGCCAAGAAGGGTCGAACAGAAGACCTTCCCAAGGACGCGCCAACTGGGCAAACTTCTGCTCATCCACCAGCTCCTACTGAGAAGCAAAATCCTCTTGCCCCGCCAAATCCTCCAGCTGCGCCCGCCAGAGAGGAAATTACTCGTGAAGAAGCTCTCGGGACCAAATTCATGAGCCGTGCCCTTCGATCAGCCAAGGATCCCTTGAACGCATTAGTAAAGGTGACCTTGTCAGAGATACAATGGTCGCGGCTGAAAGCATGGGGGCCGACCAGGTTCTGAACAGGGCCCTAAATGAAATCTCCAGTGTGAGTACTTCTTCACTTCTTAAGCCTTAGTCTTTTATTCTTCACGGCAGGCTCTAACTTTTCCCTTTATTCATAGGCCTTGCTGTCTGCTATCACTGCTCGTACCCGTGTCCAGGCTTCCATCGAGCAGGCTAAGGCGAAGGCCACTGAGAGGCATCAGGTGAAGGCAGCTGAGGAGCTTTCGGCTGTAGAGGCTAGGCATGCCAAAGAGTTGGAGGCAATGGCTCGAGAGAGGGATGCTGCGGTGACTAAGCTGTCAGAGGCTGAAGCTGCAAAGGAAGCTGCAATAAAGTCGCGATAGCAGTATCGAGATTCCAGCGTAACCCATCTTCGCGAAATCAAAAGGCTGGAAGAGATGCTCAAGCCCAAGGATGAGGCCATTGCTACTCTCAAAGGCAAAGTGAAGCAGCTGGAGCTTGACAACTCCAAAAATCTGGAGAGGTACAAGAGGACGACGCTCCGATGTTTCTACAACTTCTGGAAATATAATCAAGGTGCCGACTTCAGCTATCTTTCGGAGGAAGTCAGGACTGCCGAGTTGGCCCGCTGCACTACCCAACTGGCCGATGAGGAGGCAAGAGCGAGGATCCCCGCCTCTCAAAGCATTGTTGCTGTAGAAGAAGAAGAAGTTGTTGAGGACGCGACCAACTAGGACGCTGCTCAGGACCCTCCAGCCCCAAATGCCTCTTAAAATTTCGCCTTTATTTTTTCTTTCTTTTTGGCTACGCAACCCACGGGTCGTGATGTAAAGACAATATATTTTCGTTCTAAACTTTGCTGCACGGGCAGTAAATCTTTTTTTCTTTTACTTGAACAGTTACATCCAAGCAGCGATGCTTGCGGTGTAAAAGCTTAAATCTTGATGCTATAATATCTTTATTTATTATAACATTTGTCCGTATGACCGAACTTAGCATAGTACTTTGGCATGATTTAACAAAACATAAATTTTGAAAAATACTCTAAGTACTGTAGCATGCTTTCACTCATTTTGTTCATGTGTTTACATACCTTGCGAGTATGCTTTGCTATCGATGTGCCTTATATGCCCCCCAAGTGATCGAGGAGCTTTAGGTCCTTGGTCACTTGCCCTGACCATGGCCTGTTCGAACATTCCTGTTCGTATGAAAATTGATACTTGTAATACAGCAAAACAACACACGTAATGAACAAATACTTGTAAATGTAAATTCACAATGGTTGGCAAGAATGACTGGTTGCGCACAGTCCCTTATAATCTCGTATTAAAAATGGACTAAACATGTCTTTACGAGTGATTCTATAATAGAACCTTACATATACGAGCAGTTAGCCATACAACGTGGCTAACCCTCTTTGCCAAACTTGTAAAAATTGAAATTTAATACAAGCCAGTCCTTTAAAAAGGATTGTTTACTAATAATACTTGCGCAGGTGTTCTCCATTCCTATAGCGTGGAACGAGATCTCCATTTAAGCGTGCAAGTTTGTAGGTGCCTGGATGAAGGACTTCTTCAATCTGGTAAGGTCCTTCCCAATTAGGTCCGAGCACTCCAGCAGTAGGGTCGCGGGTATTTAAGAAAACTCGTCGTAGCACCAAATCTCCGACGTTGAATTTTCTTTCTTTAACTTTGGAGTTAAAGTACCGGGTGACTTTTTGTGTGTACGCGGCAACTTGGAGTTGAGATTTCTCTTGTATCTCATCGATTGAGTCTAGGGACTCCATCATTAGTTGGTTGTTCTGATCCTGGTCGTATGTTAGACGTCGATGTGAGGGGGGATCTAACTTGACAGGCAACATTGCCTCATATCCATAGGCTAAGGAAAATGGGGTATGTCCTGTCGCAGTTCGGTGAGACGTTCTATATGACCAGAGGACTTCAGGCAACTGCTCTGGCCATGCTCCTTTAGCTTCCTCAAGTCTTTTCTTCAAGGTGTCCTTAAGAGTTTTATTAACTGCTTTGACCTGCCCATTCGCCTGAGGGTGTGCAACTGAAGAAAAGTTTTAATGACTCCATGTCTTTTGCAGAAATCGGTGAATAAATCGCTGTCAAATTGGGTCCCGTTATCTGAAACTATCTTTCTGGGCAGACCAAATCGGTGAATAAATCCCTGTCAAATTGGGTCCCTGCCTTGGCTCCTCCTTCTTAGCCTGCGGGCAATCTTTCTTCAAGTGACTGGTGCTCCCATAAACAAAGCATGCCCTGGTCCGACACTCGCCCTGATGCCGTCGCCTGCTTCGAGGACACATCGAAAGGCTTCTTCAGCTGTCATTTCCGCCCTGGCGGCCACCCACAGAACCACGAACCCTCCTGTCAGAACCATAAGGAGCAAATGAGTCTGGTACTCTCCTCTTCTGCTCACTGGGGCCGCTGCCCCGACTAGGCCCAGAAGAAGAAGGCACTACCCTCCTGGTATCGCGCCTAGCAGCGCTATCTTTCCAGATCTGATCCTCAGCCCTCTCAGCAGTGAGGGCTTTGTCTACCACTTGCGCATAGGTAGTCTCTGGAGTCATTGTAATACTCACGTCACGGGCAATCATTACGTTCAATCCCCGTATAAACCTGTCCCTTCTGGCCGCATCAGTCGGCACTAGCTCTGGCGCAAACTTCGCCAATCTGTCGAATACCAGGGCGTACTCGGTGACGGATAACCTGTACTGAGTCAGGTTGTTGAACTCATCCGCCTTCGCAGCTCGAACAGCTACGCTGTAGTATTTCTCATTAAAAATGCTCTTGAATTCCTCCCAAGTCATAGTTGTAGTATCCCTTCGTTTCCTTACAACATCCCACCATATTCGTGCATCATTTCTAAGCATATAACTGGCACAATCAACCCTTTCCCTTCCTTCAACCCTCATGAAGTCCAGGATCACAGACATTGTACTCATCCACTGCTCAGCTTGCAGTGGGTCTGCTCCGCCCTCAAAGGTAGGAGGTTGCTGTTTTCTAAATCTTTCATACAGAGGTTCCAACCTGTTCCCAGTCACAGGTTGAACCGGAGCTGGTACCACACTCGGCAGTGGTGGTAACCCAGTGGCTGGTGGAGGAGCTGGTTGCCTCAACTGACTAAGCTCTTCCTCTATTTTCTTCAACCTAGCCTCCATCTCGGCTAAAATCTGTTGCCAGTTCTGAGGAGCAGGTGGAGGGTCCTGCCCCTGGTTGTCATCCTCGGCCTGAATGCCGCGGAGTCTCGATGATTGGCGAGGCATTACAACTAAATGCCTGCAATCAGTGACACCGCTCATCAGGCATGATAACAAGGTCCGATTTCCACCTCTCAATCTCAACAACGACCATGATCAATCGACCAAAATGACATACAAATATCATACAGCATACAACGGGCCTTGCCCTGGCATCATGCATATGTTATTTCAATCATCATGCTCCTAATAACTTAAGTAGGCACACAAAGCATTTAATCACATATTCAGATGTATTGATCAACCATACCAATCAACCCTGAGTCAAGCTTTTCAATGGCAGCGTGCGTACATGTTCGGTCAATCTCCAGAACTAATAAACCTTGGCTTGCTCTAATACCAAGTTGTAACGCCCTACTACCTTAGAGCCGTTACTAAGTGAGTTTAAAAATAGAAATCGTGCTTTTGACTGAATCTAAGTGGTTTCTAAAACCAAAAGTGTGAATAAATCAGAATTTAAGGCTGTACTCTTTGAAAATGTTTAGTTTCATTGAAAACGTTAAGTATCAAACATCTGGGATCCCAAAAATAAGGTTTACAAAAGTATTTACAATTCAAAAATAGATTTACACCAGGTTAACTATCAAAAGAATGGATTAATACAGCCATTTACAAAATGCCCCCAACCAAAGCAGTCGGGCAGGCCGAACATGTACGCGCCGCCCCCACGCTCTCCATACTCATGGCCGGTTGACTGACTCCTTGCTTTTACCTGCCACACGGAGCACCCGTGAGCCGAAGCCCAGCAAGAAAACCCAAATGGTACATAACATATGCAAATAATATAGCTGGCATAATTAACTGATAAATAGAAAAACCATCAGATTAAACAAGCACGGCCATGCCGCCCCAGAGGCCTTACCAAAGCTTGGGGTCTCGGTCCTCACCGTAGGATAACTCATGTATCCCTTGGGTCCCACCCTGGCTTTAGCATCCCATATGCTGAGCGTTACTTCCGGCCCCACTGCCGTACTCGGCCTTTGCCGCTCTTGGCCTTGCCGTTCATTCCATTATAATTACACATATAATACATTATGAAATAACCATTCAAACATACAATAGTTCATCTAAGATTACACATTTGCACACAATACAATCTAGGGCCGTGCCCTGAAATCACACAGTGGGCCCATGCCCTATTCTCGGGTGTTCCAGTTTTCTTACCTTTAGATTCGGTAGCCTTGATCACCTGACTCCTTGAGCACGATCCTACCCGAGCCCTAGCGCTTACCTAAGCAAAATTCACAAGTCAAAGTCATCACCAAACTCAAGTCACAAACCTAGTCTCGGGACTAATCCCGAGCCCCCGGGAAGTCCTAGATCCCCAAAACAAAGTGGCGGAATCGAGCCCCGAACCCTAGGTCAAAATCCCTTCACAAAAGCCCAAAAATCCCCTCTGTGAATAGTGCAGCGCTACAGCGCTCAAAAGAGGGCGCTGTAGCGCTACAAGCAGAACCACCCCACCAGAACAGGGGCTAGTGCTACAGCGCCCCCTGACTAGCGCTGTAGCGCTAGTTGCAGCCAGACCAAACCCAAAATCGCATTTTGCGATTTTCTTCTCCCATTTCAACTCCAATCTTGCCCAAACCTTTTCCAAACCCAAAAACACACATAACCACACCTCACACTCATCCCAAGCATCCCATGAACTCAATCCCAAGCTCAAGCAACCCAAAACTCAAAATCTAACACAATGAACCCAAAAACCAGAAATATACTCAAACAATCAAGGATCAAGTCTTAGAAATCATACCGTGGGTGGAATTTCGACCTTGAATTGAACCCTAGACCTCCTTGGCTTGCACCTTCACAAACTTGACCTGTTTTCCCCAAAAACCCCATCCATTTAGCTCAAAAACACAGTTCAAACCAGTCAAGCCCTAAAACAGAAAATCCCCAAGAACATACCTCAATTTCTGATGTGATCTTGCTAACCCCTTGCCAATCCTCAAGCCTAGCTTAGGATCCTTGATGCTCAGCCTACCCTAGCTCTCCACTGAGCTTGACTCCAAGAAAAATGAAGGAAATTGGTTGGGAGAGCCACAAACCGATCTTTTGGAGCAAAAACCCCTTCAGCTTTTCTCTTTTTCTTTTCTCTTCTTCTTTCTTTCTTTTTCAGCCTATAACCCCTTTTTCTACAAAATCCACTAAGTATAAAGCCCTTCTTTAATTTATCTCCTACAAGCCTAATGACCAAAATGCCCTCCCTTAATAATTCTAAACCTTTATGCCCATAAAGGGGCATTTTAGTCCTATTACCCAAATTCCCACTAATTCCTCAAGTGTTCCTAATAATTCCCGCTCGCTACCCAATACCTGATAAATCATCAAATATACATTCCTCATCCTCAAGATTAACCACAATATATTCCCAGATTCTCATTTAAACTCCCCAGGCTTAACCCAAGCCGGGTACAGATTCCCGCTTTGACTTTTCCGCTAACCCGCTCACTCTAGGATCGTCTCGAGTCATGGATCACCGATATCAACACAAAACATGCCAAAAATGGCCAGATTACAATTATGCTCAATCAGGTCTACATGCATACTAATTCACATAGTCATGCATCACAAATAATCAAATAGTCAAATAACGTGCATTAAACCATAATCATGCATTAAACTCATAAAAGTCACACACAGAATCCCATTATGCCCTCCAGGCACACTACTCAAGGCCCTTAAGCCTTAATAGTGAATTTGGGGTCGTTACAGTGCTCCTCGGCGTTCCACTTTTCACCTTTGTGATCGATGCGTTGTAGCACTCCCTGGCTTCCCTTTGGTTTCCCAAAACGCGTCCTACCCCCGCGTATGTCGGGAACTTCATGGCTAGGTGCCACAAAGAGATGACGGCCCATAGATCAACCAGTATGGGCCTTCCAATAATGGCGTTGTACACCGAAGGACAATCGACCACTACAAAAGTGGCATGTAATGTCCTTGTTGCAGGCATTGTACCCGTCGTTACTGGAAGTTTGATCAATCCGGCTAGGGCGAGTCCTTCTCCAGAGAAGCCGTATATCGTTTGATTGCAGGGCTCTAAGTCCTTCACGGACAATTTCATGTGTTCCAGTGTTGATTTATACAGGATGTTCACTGAACTTCCTGTATCGACCAGTACCCTTTTCACCATCATATTGGCCATCTCGATGTCCACGACCAGCGGATCGGAATGTGGGAACCTGACGAGTTGGGCATCGTCATCAGAGAAGGTTATCTCTCCTCCCTCTGACCGAGCCTTTTTCGGTGCACGGTCCTCCAAAGTCATCATCTCGATGTCCTGGTCGTGGCGCAGAGTCCGAGCATATCGTTCTCTGGCCTTTCCGCTATTTCCCGCGAGGTGCGGGCCTCCACAGATGGTTAAGAGTGTTCCAGCTACGGGGGCAGGCTGTAATGGTGGCGAGCGTTGGCATATGGACGCCTACTCGTTGCCACCCGGAGCTTCTCGTTGGGAATTTCCCGAGGCCCGTACGTATCTTCTCAAGTGTCCTTGTCTAATAAGGAACTCGATTTCGTCTTTTAACTGGTTGCATTCATTAGTATCATGTCCGTAGTCATTATGGTAACGACAGAACTTGGTGGTGTCTCTTTTCGAAATGTCCTTTCGAATGGGCCCAGGCTTCTTGTAAGGCACACTGGAACTAGTGGCCTAGTAAACCTCTCCCCGAGACTCAACGACGGCAGTGTAGTTAGTGAACCGAGGCTCATAACGATTACCCTTGGCTCATTTGTTGTCGGAGGTGGAAGGCTCGTTATACGGCTGTTTTCCACTGTTCTTGCCATTACTGTTGCCGTTCCTGTTGCCTTTGCCATTGCCACTAGGTTTGGACCCATTGGCGGCCTTGGCGGGTTCGGAAGCCTTCTTATCCTTGTCTGAGGGCTTTCCTTTGTCGGCAATGGCTTCTTCAAGCTTGATATAGCGATCAGCTCGATCCAAAAGTTCTTGGGTAGTTCTCACCCCTTCCTTTTGGAGACTCTTCCAGAGGGGAGAACGACGTTTTACTCCTGCAGTTATGGTCATCATCTTCCCTTCGTCCCCGATAGTCTTCGCTCCAGTTGCTGCTCGCATAAAACATTAGATGTAGTCTTTCACTGACTCCCCATCTTGTTGGCAAATTTCAACCAACTGGTTCGCTTCGGTCGGATGCACACGACCTACGTAGAACTGTCCGTAGAACTCCCTTACGAACATTTCCCAAGAAACTATGCTTGCAGGAGGGAACTTCAAAAACCATTCCAGCGCAGCTTCAGAAAGTGTTGCAGGGAAGATCCTGCACCGAGCGTCTTCGGACACTTTCTGAATATCCATCTGAATTTCAAACTTGTTGACATGGGACACTAGGTCCCCATATCCGTCAAAGTTTGGGAGCATAGGCATCTTGAATTTGCTGGGAGTTTCAGCATTAGCTATCCTTTGTAGGGAAGGAGTACCTTTCCTCCTATCGTGGTCGAAGTAAGAAGTGTTTCCCCCGACTAGCTACTGCACAGCCTGGTTGAGGGCGTCTATCTGGGCCTGCACAGCGGCAGGAATCACTGTGGCCTCTATTACCGGGGGGACGTTCTCGCCATCCCTCTCACGGCGATCGTTGAGTACATCTCTTAGGTCCTCTTCTCTTCTCCGCTGCTCGCTACCCCCGAGCCGGTTGAAGACATTATTTTGTCTGGGCTGCCCCCCAGCATCCTGTCTATTTGGTTGGTCATCTTGAGGTACCTGGCTCCTGCCTTTACCTCTTTCTTCATTCCTCCCACCGGCATTTCCTTTGCCTGAGTCGGCCTCATTATATCCGTGGCCATCTCTGAACCTCGACTAGCTATGGTGAGATCGATTGTTCCCTCGATGTCCGTTCCTGGCTGAACCGTCCCGAGCGTTAGAGGGTGGCCTGCGCTGGTCGTGGTGTCCCTGTGCATCATCGTGCCATGGGGGGCCCCGGACCGCAGATCCTAACTCTGAGTCCCTCCTGTTGCCAGGAGGGTACTGACCTCTGTTCGCTAGGTTCGGCCCATCATCCCTATGGCTTCTAGGGCTGCGAGGCTGGTGCTCGGCCCTATTCTGCCTCTGTTGTGGGGGATTACCCCGAGCAGCTTGGGATGGTGGCTGTGCCTCAGGATACAGTGGGGCATCATCATGGGGCATCTCAGGCTGCTCGGGCCTTTGCGGACTCGAAGGATGGATCGGTGGGCTTGGATTAGGACCCCTCTAGGGCGGCCCATTCACAGGTTGGTAAGGCTGCGAGGCAGGTGCAACCTGATTTCTAGCCAATAACAAGGCTGCTTCGAGGGCTGCCATGGCTTCGTTCTGGCAGCGGTCCACCTCCGCCTGCCTTTCGCTCAATTCCGCGCGCTGCCATTCAATCTCCTGCTGCTGTCGCGCCATAACTTCAGCGGCAGTCTCCTGACTGGCCCTCAGACTAGCCAGTTCTTCCTGCAAGGCGCCCAGGGTACTCTTCAAAGTTGCATCATCCATTTCCTCCTCCTCAAAGTCCAGTTGTGGCTCATCCTCTGCCATGCTTGCAGGAGGAGGAGGAGGTGGCGGGTTTGACGGTGCAGCAGCGGCCGCCTGTCCAGTTTTCTTTCCAGCTTTCGCCATTAGTTTTCTCAACAACGATAAATCAAGCTCTCAACGAAAGCACCAGAATGTTGACCCAAGATTTGGCCAACTGACACGGAGTCAGAATATGCTTGATATGAATGAATATATGAGGAAGAACGTAATGACAAAAGTAAATAAAAAATAGTATTTTATAGTGGTTCGGCCCCAGGATCTGGTAATGACCTACGTCCACTTAGACTGATATTGATATAAAAATCAGAAGAGTGATCAAAGAACTAGGGTTCAATGAGTTTCACTGATCTCTGAAGAAAAATACAATATTGCTAGGAGAATTCCTATAATCTCTAACGATTCAGAAGCTAAAAGTCCCTCCCTTGAGCTATCTCTTGCTATTTATATGCTGTACGCCCTGATTTTCCCACGGGTTGATTAGCAGGCCGAGCTTCAGACTAATCATGGTTAGTCCATAAACATCCCCCAGGTCGGAGATCCTGTCCTGAGGCCGTACCCCCTTAGCTCGAGGAATCCTCAAGGACTCGCCAAGACTCCTAAGACTGGAGCAAGGAATCGAAAGGCCGGAGGTCGGGTCAGATGCACAGCTCGTGGTACGAGCTAGATATGGAGGCCATGACCCCTTGTAAAGTCAACACATTCAAGATAAACGTGCATATATCTGACATCACATGTCCGATATGTCCCTAACTTCTCAGACACGCTGCAGGAACGTGCGTGTTCAGACACCCACGGTTGGGTTGGGCCGTGCGGCCCATTATCTCCTTATCTATCGATTTGACCATACTTATATGTCAGGTTTAGGAATTAATCATGAATGTCACAGAGTTGATATGACAAATAAGAAGGTCACGGGATGACCTCCTTACCAACTTCTAGGTGCCTTCTCCTATAAATATGGAGACCCTGGGAGTTGATAAGGGTTGAAAAAAATAGTCTCTAGAGAGATATAATTTGTAACCAAATACCCAGAATATATCAATAATATTAACTAGTGGAGTAGAAGGATTTTAACCTTTGAACCACTTAAAAAGCGTGTCTCGAGTCACCTATTTTCATTCACTAAGATCTTATATCTGTTACGGTTCTATATTTGGCACTAATCCTCTTCTCTCTTTCTCTTAATTACCTGTTGGCGAAGAACCGTGTCAACAGTTTGGTGCTTTCATTGAGAGCAAGTTCAATTAGTGCTGCTACAAACATCTAACTATGGTGACTACTCGATCTAGGCATGGCAATGAGACAGAACAACATGATGGGCAAGAGGCTCATCATACCGCCATCCCTGATAAACAAATTCCTGAAGTCCAGCAGCGGCCAGGAAAGTAGCCGGCGGGACAAGACGATACTGGTAGTTCGGCGCCCCGGCCACCTAATCCGAACCCGTGTTATTATACTGCGGTGGAGATGGAGAACGCTCAGCTGAGGAGCTAGTTAGCAACTGCTAGTCAGAAAATCTAGGATATCCTGGCCCGATTACCCCCTCTCACAACCAACGTTAACGTTGGAGAGAGGCAAGGTGAGGCTCCTAAGTCTCGCCGGGTAATCGGTCCAGGCATGGCCGTTCGGATAGACATCCAGCAGCCAACTCCACCCCTTCATCGTACCATCGAGACGCAAACCTCGGGGAAATGCCTGGGACCGGACAACAGCAATACATCTGTTCGGTTAGGACGTCGACTCCTAGCTCTCAACCATCCTCGAGGATGCCCAGGAGAGCTCGAGGAAATTCTCGGAGGAGATCCAGGGAGGGCCAACGACGTCAGCTCGTCCCCGAAGACCGTCCTGCACCACGTCCAGATCGCCCGGTGCGGGACCAGCAAGTTGGCAGGGCCGAAAGGCCCCCACCAAATTTGATCCGTCCAGACGGAACCAGGATCGCTTCTCCATTCAGGCATCCTCCATCTCCGATCAGATATCCGTCTCCTCCTCGGCCCGTCCGAGACATCCCAGCTTACGGGAGTAGTAGGAGAAACCCACCATCAGCGGGACCTTCCCGGCGTAGCAGGGCGCCGGAAGAAAGCTCAGGTCCTCACCACCAAAGACGGACTCCAAGCCTATCCAGCAAGAGTCATTGGACCGGCAACCGCCAGAATGATCTCTTTAAAGGAGACCTGCGTCAGCGACTAAGTTCGACACAAAGCCACCAGACCACCCAGGGTGGCGACCTTTGAGATCACCTCAACTCTCACAGAGAAGATCGAGCTAGAGATGGTAGCCAGGCTCGCTCAGGGGGGTGCCCGATCCGAAGTACGTAACGGAGGGAATGTCCCAAACAACCTATCTCGAGATAGGAGGGGCAATAACCCACCTAATATGTACAATGGATCCGGAGCTGTTGAACAGCCCCGGAATAACCAAGGATCTCAGGACCAAACCTTCGAGCGCCTAACTCAGATGGAGGAACTGATGAGGAAGCTCATGTCAAAAAAGGAAAATGACGAATATGATTCGGGAGACGAGATGGAACTCTTCGCCCCCAACATAGCAGCGACGGCATACCCATCTGGTTTCCGTATGCCTCACTTATCAAAGTTCAACGGGGACGGAGATCCGTCGGACCATTTAGGGATGTTCAACACCCTAATGATGGCCCATAACATTGGCCCGGAGCTGAGATGCTTAATCTTCCCTTCCACACTTACTGGATCTGCCAGACAGTGGTTCAAGCAAAGTAAAAGACAGTCAATCAGCTCCTGGAAGATCTTCTCAGCTGACTTCAAAAGGGCATTCCGCGCCTCCCAGGCCGCCCGTTTTCAGGCTGACTCCCTGGCCAATGTGAGACAGCAGCCCGGTGAGACGTTGAAGGCCTACCTGAGCAGATTCACGAACTTCGCTGCCCGAGCTAGGGACGCGGATGAAAGCTCCAAGCTCATGGCTATGAGAACCGGAATACTTGTCGGAGGAGATCTCTGGAAGGATATACAAAAGAAGGGAGTCAGTTTGGTCAACGAATTCCTTAATAGGGCCCGAGAATGGATAAACTTGGAAGAAGCTGAAGTCTCAGCCGCGGGGACCAGCCAGGTTCCCGAGCAGCCCTTGGAGTGGGGACGGAGGTCATGGTAGCGACCCCAGACGTCAAACAGAATAACAAGCCCGGCGGAAGCAAAAGAAAGGGGAATGGTGAAAACAATCAGCACAGCCAAAAGAAGAATAAGTCTGTAGACAAGTTCAAGCCCGTGTTCGCGACGTATATCGAACTCACCCAGTCAAGGGAAAGTATTTTCCTGGCCAACTCTACTCGGGTCCCCTGAAAGAGGCCGGAACCATTGAAACACCACAAGGGAAAGAGAGACACTTCCAAATTTTGCCGTTTTCATAACGACGTCGGACACAATACCGACGATTGCAGGCATCTAAAAGATGAGATAGAGACTCTCATCCGAGCCGGCCCCTTGGCTCAATACTCACGGAACAGGGTTCCAGCGAGTCGACCTACTCCGGAAGCCCCAGCCAGTCAGCCCGGGTCTCGGATAGATCAGGACGTCCCTCCTCCCGTGGTCGGAGGAGAGATATCCACCATCTCTGGAGGTCCGCATATGGCTGGCACGAGCAGAGGCGCCCAGAAGAGATACGTGAATGAACTAAAAGCCCACAACTGAGTGGAGTTCGTCCCGGAGCAGCGTCAGTCAAAATAGCAACGATTAGAAAAGCAACCGATCACTTTTACGGAGGAAGACGCAGGCCATGTCCAGTTTCCTCACAATGATCCCTTGGTTGTAGCAGTCCAGCTCGCCAACCGGAAAGTAAGAAGGGTGCTGATAGACAATGGTAGTTTGGTGAAACTTTTATTCTGGTCCTCCTTAGAAAAGATGGGTCTGATTGTCGCCGATCTAAAGGCAGACTCCATGATGCTGTATGGTTTTTCGGGAGAAGGATCGGCAGCGATAGGGACGATCGAGCTGGTGATCACCCTAGGAGAAGAGTCTCGGACAGTCTCTAGACTACTCGAGTTCGTGGTCATTGACTGCCCCGCGGCCTACAACGCCATTTTGGGCGGACCTATGCTTATAGCTTTCGAGGCTATCACTTTCATTCGACACCTCGCCATGAAATTCCCCACTTCAATAGCAATCTGCACCATCAAGGGCGATCAGCTCGCTGCCAGGGAATGCTACAGCATTTCCATGAAGGGAAAATCTAAAATCGGGCAGCTGGCTATGGCCATTCTAAGTGAAGAGGAATCCCAGGAACCCTTGGCGGCTCCAGACATTGAAAAACCTCAAAACGCCAAAGGGGAAAGTGTCGCCCTTAGTGAAGACATTGACCCCCGAATAGGCGAAGATAGATCCGAGCTCCAGGCTATTGAGGAGCTCGAGGAGGTGAACCTTGATCCACAAAATCCATCACGGATGGTCAAGCTCGGGAAAAACCTCTGTAACAAGAGGAAGATGGAGTTGATTATGTTTCTCCGGGCTAATTTAGATGTATTCGCGTGGTCGCACGAGGACATGGTAGGGATCAGCCCAAGTGTCATCATGCACACGCTCCACCTGGATAAAAGCGTTCCTGCCAAGTCTCAGAAGCAAAGACGTTAAGGAACAACCCGAGTTGAAGCCCTAGAAGAGGAAGTGACCCGACTCAAAAAGTGTGGCTTTATCCGTGAAGCCAAATTTCCAATTTGGGTCGCCAATCCCGTGCTAGTTCCAAAGCCCAACGAGAAATGGCGGACTTGTATTGACTTCTCCGACTTGAATAAGGCCTGCCCCAAGGATTGTTTTCCATTGCCAAGGATCGATCAGCTGGTGGAAGCCACGGCGGGGCACGAGCTCATGTCCTTTATGGACGCGTACTCAGGCTACAATCAGATCGCGATGAATCCGGCGGACTAGGAACACACCAGCTTCATGACCCCGACTAATGTCTATTGCTACAAGGTCATGCCGTTCGGTCTGAAGAACGCCGGAGCTACCTACCAAAGGCTAGTAAATAGAATTTTCGCATAACAGATTGGAAAAAACATGGAAGTTTAAGTTGATGACATGCTTGTCAAGTCAAAGACTGCCGACAACCATGTTTCCGACCTGGAAGAATGTTTTAACATACTATGAGAATATGGCATGAGGCTCAATCCCCAGAAATGCACTTTTGGTGTCGCATACGGGAAATTCCTAGGCTTCATAGTTAATACCCGAGGAAGCAAAGCAAACCCCGACAAGATCAGGTCACTGCTCGAGCTTCCTTCGCCTAGGTCGCGGAAAGATGTCCAGGGCTTGATAGGGAGAGTGGCCGCACTGAACCGGTTTATTTCCAAGTCAACCGATAAGTGTTTGCCCTTCTACAACCTGCTCCGAGGAAACAAGAAGTTTGACTGGAAAGTAGAGTGCGAAAGCGCATTCCTCGACCTAAAGGTGCATCTGGCTGAACCGCCTGTGCTATCCAAGCCCAAGGCCGGAGAGCCTCTTTTTCTCTACCTAGCTGTCACTCAGGATGCAGCTAGCGTCGTACCAATACGAGAAGAGGACCAAGCTCAGAAGCCAATCTACTACACTAGCAAGAGACTCCTCGGGGCAGAATCACGATACCCGCTGATGGAAAAACTGGCGTTCTGCCTAATTACGACCTCGCGAAAGCTCAGGCCGTACTTCCAATCTCACTCGATAAACGTCATGACCGATCAACCTCTAAGGCAGGTTTTGCAGAAGCCTGAAGCATCGGGACGTTTGTTAAAATGGGCGGTCGAACTCAGTCAGTTCGAGATTTTCTATACCCCACGAACGGCCATAAAATGTCAGGCATTGGTCGACTTTGTGGCAGAATGCACAGGATTCCAGGAGAATCCAGCGGAGGACTCATCTCAACTCACCTCGCCCCAATCGTTGTGGAAGATCTTTGTAGATGGTTCATCCAACGAGAACGGCTCCGTGACCGGAATCATTCTGATATCCCCCGAGGGACATTGGTTCCACTCGGCGCTAAGGTTCGAGTTCAAGGCCTCCAACAACGAGGCGGAATACGAAGCTTTGCTGGCCGGCCTAAGGATAGCCGGGGAGTTAAAGGCGAGCTCCATCCAGTGCTTCAGTGACTCCCAGCTCGTGGTTAACCAGGTTCTGGGCGAATATCAGGCACGAGGGCCCAAGATGGCCGCCTATATGGCGAAGGTAAAAACCGAGCTGTCCGCGTTTGGGCGAGGATCGATCGAACAGATACCTCGAGAACAGAACACCAATGCAGATGCTCTTACCAAAATCACCACCTCGGGAGAGATAGAGACACTGGGGCTGGTGCCAATAGAATTCTTGGAAAAACTAAGCATAGAAGGATATCGGGCAGAGGTCGAGATGATCGACGCCAGGCCGACCTGGATAACCCCCATTCATGAATATCTCGTCGAGGGCAAGCTGCCTGAGGGACGTAACAACGCGCGGCGAGTCCTATATCAAGCTCCGAGATATACGACAGTCAATGGAGTGTTGTACCAACGTGGGCACTCTTTACTGCTCCTCTGGTGCGTTCTTCCAAGTGAAGCGAAGGCCATCCTGTAGGAAATTCACGAAGGATTCTGCGGAGACCACACTGGGGGGCAAAGCTTGGCCTTAAAGGTTCTCAGGCAAGGTTATTACTGGCCAACTTTGTCCAAAGACTCGATCTCATATGTGAAAAAGTGCGACAAGTGCCAGCGATTCGCTGCAGTTGCCCGAGCTCCTCCAGTCGAGCTAAAAATGATCTTGGCCCCTTGGCCTATCCTTAGGCGAACGGCCAGGTCGAGGTTGTCAACAAGACTCTAAAGGCGAGCCTCAAGAAAAGATTAGACGAAGCAAAGGGAGCCTGGCCAGAACAGCTCCACCAGGTCCTATGGGCATACCGGACCTCGCATCGGACTCCTACGAGTCATACTCCTTTCTCCCTAACCTTCGGGAGTGAAGCAGTCCTCCCCGTGGAAGTTAAGGTTCTGTCGCATAGAGTCCAGTCCTATGACCAAGGTCGGAACCATGAGCTCCTATGCCATTCCCTAGACCTAGTTGATGAAAGGCGAGAGGATTCACAACTCCAGCTCGCCCGTTATCAGCAGAAGATCACTCGCTACTTTAACACCAAGGTCAGAAAATGCGCCTTTAGTGTTGGCGACTTGGTCCTAAGAAGAGTTTTCCTGGCCGGAAAAGATCCCAAAGATGGAGTCTTGGGACCAAACTGGGAAGGACCATACCAGGTCATCGAATTCATCAAGGAGGGAACTTATAAGTTATCTCGACTTGATGGAGTGACCGTCCCACGAACTTGGAACGCCGTCCACTTAAAGAGATATTATCAATGATCCACTTGTAAGGCCTGGAAAGCCACTTTCTATGTATTAATAAAAATAAGCCTTTTACGCATATTTGCAATTGTAATCTTAAAGTAACCACGAAATACCCTTTCCCAGTTACTTGGGGGGCATATGGTACCTGGATATAACCAGGTCTCCTTAACGACTTGGATGTTGATCCTTGTCTATGGATCGTTGCTCTTCTTAAAGAGCTCGAGATATGGATAAGGGTTAACACTAACTAAGTCCTATCCTGGATATAACCGGGTCATAAAACTTAGAAGTTGATCTAAATCTATTGATCGATTGTTCTTCTTAAAGAGCTTGAGATATGGATAAAAGTTAACACGAACTAAGTTTTCTAAATAAGCTCATGGTTTTAACCGGGTCGTAAAACTTAGAAGTTAACTTAAATCTATTGATCGATTGTTCTTCTTAAAGAGCTTGAGATAAGGATAAAAGTTAACACGAACTAAGGTTTTTAAATAAGTTCCTGGTTTTAACCGGGTCGTAAAACTTAGAAGTTAACTTAAATCTATTGATCGATTGTTCTTCTTAAAGAGCATGAGATAAGGATCGATTGTTCCTGGTTTTCACTGGGTCATAAAACTTAGACGTTGGTATAAATCTATTTATCGTTCGCTGTTCTTTTCAAAGAGCTCGAGATATAAATAGCGGTTAACACGAACTAAGTTTATTAAAAAGATATATATTGTAGCCAAAAGGATGCAAAAAAAAATATATGAGTTAAAGGTGCAACGCAAATTGTTTCGAGGTGAAAACACCTCATGCAAAGGTTGCAAAAAATACTTCAAAATATATAAAAAAAAAAGAGAGCGCTTTAAGCTCCGTCAGTCGGCCCCTTCGAGGTCGCCGTTTCATCTTGCTCCACCGCACCAGAGGCTTCCCCAGTCTCCGAAGGCGGCGCCTCTTTGTTGAGGCGAGCTTGGAACTTCACCAGCAAGCGCGCCCAGAGACCCGGTGGCATGAAAGAGAATTTAGCCTCCGGATTGTAAGCCCAACAGTGATAGAACAGATCCTGCATGGACTGCTCCGAGATGGCCTGTTCTGCCTCCAGGGCAGCCTGGATCTCAGTCTTCGCTGCCTCGAAGTCTGCCTGTGAGGTGGCAAGGGAGGTCTCGAGCTCCTGGACCTTTAGGCGGGTCTTCTCCAAGTCGACCTGGGTCTTCTCCAACTCAACCTTCGAGGTCGCCAAGGCATCCTTAGTCGACTTAACCCCCTGAAGGGTGGCCTGATGCTCGGTCCTCATGTCATCGAGCTGAGTTCTGGCCCTGATGATGCTTCGGTGAAGGGCGACGACACCCTGCGAGGAATGAAAGATAAACTGGCTCAGAGGAAAAATTAGGCAGAGTGTAATGGTAAATGCTTCAAAAGAATAGGGCAGCTTACCGTTAGGGTCATGCTCATGGAAGAATCCATAACGTCAACCGGGCTCATTGTCTCAATAGTCCGGAGATCCTTCTCGGTGAACTTGTAGATATGGCTAACGGCGTAGTTCGCCGATTCGTACACCGTTCCCCGGAAGGCCTCTGGGATCTTCTCCAGGTCCTGGGGATTGACCGGGATGCGTACATCAGAGGCCGCCGCTGACGGAGTCCCAATCTCCATTCCCACGTCCTGGGCGGCAGGCGAAACTCGCTGAGGCGGTGGAGGCATTCGTCCTGCTCCGGCAGCAGGAAGGATCGCCCCCACGACCTTGGCTGGCGGGGTTTTCTCATTCTCCTTTGCCGGAGATTTGGTGGAGACCCCAGCAGTGCTCTTGGAACCTCGAACCCTTTTCTCTCTTGGCCCGGCTGAGGGGTTCCCCCCGAAGACCACGCCCCGCAAACTATCTTCGGGCTGAGACATCTCTTCTGTCAAAAAAAAAAAAAAAAAAAAAAAAAACATGGTTATTACAAGTTAGCAATCACACAGAGATAAAGACGAAGGGTTAACGCTAAAAAGTATACGAATACTAAGGGAGCCCTACCCCCCGAGCTGGAAGAGCCTAAGACGATTATTTCTCGAACTGGCGCAAGTTCTGGGTCCGGTTCTGACTCGGGGCTAGATTCTTCTACATACTGCCTAAGCCCTGGAGCATAGATACCCCTCTGGAGTGATGGCCATGTGCGTAGGTTGGTCCCATACTCCTCGAATAGGATCGACCTAAAAGCTAGGGTATTATCTACTACTACGGTGCCCCTAGGCCGGCTCTCTTGGTGATCCAGCACGAGCCGGTCGACACAATGGAGCAGAAGTGTGTTCAAGTCCGGATCGCTCCTGTGACGATGGACAATCTGCCTAGGATTGAACCTAGCCAGCCGGGGGTCTGCAGCGGCCCTATCTAGACTCCTAAGCAAGTAAGAGTTACCTTGGCCAGAAGGACCCGTGGCTGCTCCAGATTGGATCCTCTCCTCGCCCATGCTCTGGACGACGTCCAAGGTCCTTTTCCTGCTCCTCACGAGCGGAACTTCGGCCTCCTCGTCCTCCTCATCTTCCGCGCCCGCGACCTCCTCCACGATGACAGGTCTGGTGTCCCGAGCTGGGGGCGGCCCCCTGGGCGTCTTTAGGTTCAAGGTCTGATTCGGAAAAATCAGCTTGCAGAACACCATCGTCTCGTCCGTCACGAGCGCGCGATAATCCTTCTCGCTGGGGGGCAAGCCCGCCACCGTGTCATATTGGCCCCCGAGGGTCACAGACTTTTCGGTCCTCGCGAAGATGGCTGCAAGATTAGTTTGAGTCAGAATGGAGTATGGGAGGAGCTAAAATAACGCTTAAAAGGCGAGCTAAGGACAGGAGCAACTTACGAGGACGATTGAAATAGTGGTGCTCGCAGTTCCGGAAACCAGTCGACATGAAGAACTGGTCCTTGAAATCATTAGGATGGCTAGGCAGCTCGATGACCGTCGCTGTGTTGGGAAAACGGGTTAAGTAGTAAAACCCGTCGCCTCGCCCCCGCTGGTCCGGGCTGGCTTTGAGGCAAAAGAAATATAAAATATCTGCCGGAGTGTGGACCTCCCACTCATGCTTCTGGAATAAGTACCTAAACCCTGCCAGCAGACGGTAGGAGTTGGGGGGGAGCTGAAATGGGGCCAACCCCACAAAGTTCAAGAAATCAGCAAAGTACTGATCCAGGGGAAGGAAGGCCCCTTCCTTAAAGTGTTCGCCGCTCCAGGCCGCGAACGACTCTTCGAGCGGCGAGCAGCTCCGCTCGCCCTCCGCAGCAGGTCGAGCAATGACGGAGGCTTTCCCCAGCGCGATGTTGTGAGTGAGGAAGAGTTTGTTGATCTTCGTCTGATCGGTTATCTTTGAGACGATTCTCTCTGCCTCAAAGAATGCATCTGGGGCCACCTCGATCTCCTTCTCCACTGCCGGCCCGAAACCAGGGATCGGGGAGCTAGGCATCACCGCCTTTCCTTTTTCCTGCTGGGAGGCCGAGCTTCCAACGTTCTTCTGGGGGAGATTCTTTTTTGGAGCCATCTGGTCGCCTATCGAACAAAAGAAAACACTTTAGAAAAGGCGACCCAAGCAGGTGGAAGAAGCAATTATTATTCGCACGAGCTGAGGTAAGCCCAGTTCGCGGAGGGTGGGACCACGCGGTTCAGTGAACACGCGCGTAAGCTCCCAACAGATCCCAAATTACTCGGAATTCGTGTGTCAGAGGGTTCAGAATAGAATTTTCCTTGGGGGGAAAGTTTCAAGAGGCAGAAAATTACGAAACCGCTTACGAGGCGTGTTCCCTAAGCTACCCGGTTTCGCACCCAAAATTCCCAAAACTCCTACCCAGAAATTTTCCCCAGAAAAAGTATCCTAAAACCCATATTCTAAAGCGATTTCCTACAACACATATACCCTAGCCTAAAAAGAGCTGTCACCCTCCATATCCGCAAAACCCAGAAAAACCCTTGCATGCGGCTACAGTAATTTTTTTTACCTAAGCTACAGTAGCATGTTTTCAAAGTATGCAAGGTCAGGAGACTTACTGTGTATCACTGGGAAATAAACGAGAGTGTTGCGTTGACAGGGACTTCGTCGGTGTAGTAGCTTCCAAAGCTTCGGAGAAATCCGTGCGCCTGAGCTTCTTGAACGATGAAAATGGCAGCAACCGAGTCAAGGGTTTCGTTCTTCTGGAATATGGAGAGGAAAGAGGAAAAGAGGTTGGAAAAATTTCGAATGAAAGGGTGGCCCTTGCGTAGGATGGCCACCCCCTTTTATATGCGTGGAGGATCACGTGTAGAAGGCTCTTGGATGGCCCTGATGAGGGATCCGAGGCCTTCCACTCGAAATACGAAACGACGGCTGGGCATAGGCTAGGCCATTAAATGCGGTTCTCGTAAGACGTACCGTCACCACCCACGGTGTGCCATGTATCAGGCGCCTGCATAAAGATTGGAATGCGAAGAGTTGTGGGGAAGTCTAAAAGCCCCTGCTATGGTCTTATATATGATGTCACATACCACGAGCAGGAGCTTGGGGGGCAGATGTACGCCCTGATTTTCCCACGGGCTGATTAGCAGGCCGAGCTTCGGACTAATCATGGTTAGTCCATAAACATCCCCCAGGTCGGAGATCCTGTTTAGAGGTCATACCCCCTTAGCTCGAGGAATCCTCAAGGACTTGCCAAGACTCCTAAGACTGGAGCAAGGAATCGAAAGGCCGGAGGTCGGGTCAGATGCACAGCTCGTGGTACGAGCAAGATATGGAGGCCATGACCCCTTGTAAAGTCAACACACGCAAGATAAACGTGCATATATCTGACATCACGTGTCCGATATCTCCCTGACTTCTTGGATACGCTGCAGGAACGTGCGTGTTCAGACACCCACGGCTGGGTTAGGCCGTGCGACCCATTATCTCCTTATCTATCGATTTGACCATACTTATGTGTCAGGTTTAGGAATTAATCATGAATGTCACAGAGTTGATATGACAAATAAGAAGGTCACGGGATGACCTCCTTACCAACTTCTAGGTGCCTTCTCCTATAAATATGGAGACCCTGGGAGTTGATAAGGGTTGACAAAAATAGTCTCTGGAGAGATATACTTTGTAACCAAATACCCAGAATATATCAATAATATTGACTAGTGGAGTAGAAGGATTTTAACCTTTGAACCACTTAAAAAGCGTTTCTCGAGTCACCTATTTTCATTCACTAAGATCTTATATCTGTTACGGTTCTATATTTGGCACTAATCCTCTTCTCTCTTTCTCTTAATTACCTGTTGGCGAAGAATCGCGTCAACATAGGCTAAAGGGGGATTACAATAGATTGTTACAGATATTCTTTCCTGGATAATCGGATACTCAGGAGATTGTATGAGATAAATTCGGGATTCACAAAGATCTTCCCATTAATGTTGCCTTGTATGCGGAACTATCGACCAGATTGGTCGCAGGTAAGACAGGTTCGTACTACTTCTAATGTGTCTTCTGGTAGATACTCTAGTAGAACGTTTCCATGTGTCAGCCACGTGTCCATGGATCACTTGCCACGTCACCAATGCTAATTTTCTGGATAACAATTTACAAGGAATCCAAAGGTTATAAATCAAAATAAAATTTTCACAAAATTACAAAACTAGCCGACCTAAGAGGCCGAATTGAGTTGATATCCGATGCTCCTGAAAGGTGTCTCCACCGTGGTGGCTGAGTAGAGTAAAGTATGTATGCACCGCCTCTAGAGCTCTATAAATCATAACCACATTCACGCTTATTTCAAATAGGTATCACAACTAATGTTCAGTAGATGCATACTACTCCCTTTAATGGCTCCACCACTACAACATAAATTATGCATGTAGTGTCTCTAACATCAACCCGTCTAATCAATCACAAACAACAACCGATCATTACGAAAGGTTATGACAATAGATGCTTAAATAGATCAAACATTTAACTTTGTACAGATTCAAGGAACAATCATAACCTTGTTTTATAATCAGGGGAAAGCCTTACACTCGGACCATGTGCAAGTTTTCTTACCTCAAATCCCGTGCAAATAGTAGTATGATCCTAAGTGTGATCCCTTTCAGGAGCCTTTGAGAAACCCTAGTCATAGCATAAATGATATATTTACCAGGACCTAATTCTGATAATGGGTTTCAAGACTAAGCCCTAGCTATCGGAACCTCGGATTCCACTAAACTTGATAGCAGAATCGTCCCCCAAGCCTCCCAAGCTAACTCCCCAAAAACCTAGATAAATGCACCATAAAATTGCATTTGCGTCGTGGCGTCCACCTACAGCGCCATGGCTACACATCAAACAGAGAAGACTCTTTTTAAAATTAGTGCATTTGGAGCCGCGATGCCCCCTCTCAAGGATCGCGATGCCACAACTAACAGAGAGAATTTTTTATAAATTTTTCCAATTTAGAGTCGCGATGCCCACTCTAAAGGACGACTGCACCACACCCGTGGCCGTGGCGACCGATCAGCTAACTATGTACATTCAGCCCCAGAGCTCTCCAACTCAGGACTTGTCCACCTTGCCCTTGCCCTTACCTGCACCACGTAGCACCCGTGAGCCAAGGCCCAGCAAGAAAACCATAATGCATAGCATAAGCGACAATCAACAGTCAGATAATGCACAGATCACTAAACAGATACTCAGCAAGTCACATTGTTCACATAATCAATGATATCAATTTGCATACCAATAATAAATCGTCCAGATAATAAACGTGCCATAATCAGTAGATTCAAAACAATAAACATATAAAAAAATATCCAGGGTCGACGCCCTTAGGTCGCACCCTCTATTTGCCCAACTGACTTCAGCTCGCTTCGGCTGAGCTCAATGATTATATACTTAACCTCAGCTACCTGTGGCCGAGTCGCGTCCTGTGCGAAAATATAGATTCCGAAACTCTTAGGCCATTTATCTCATGTCACCATGGAATAATACCATCATATGACATCACATACAAGTAGAGGGACCTATTAGTCCTAACAAAACCACATAACTGGGTGCAGTTTCATACAATTGATTCCGAGCACTTTGGTTAATGAAAGCGACCCTCGCGCACGATCCTTTCTGATCCCTAGCGCACACCTTGTCACAATTGTAAAAATAGAACCATCAATAAATATCAATTCCTTAACCCAACTTCAGGACCATTCCCAAGCCCTCAGGAAGCCCAATTCCATGAAACGTGGTTGTGGAATTGACCTCTGAGCCTCCGAGCAAATACACTAAGAAAAACACCCAAAACCCATTTCTGGAGGCAAGGTAGCGCTACAACGCCACAAGGTGGGCAATACAGTGCTACAAATAGAGACAAATGCCCCCCAGAAAGCCAAGCATAGTGCTGTAGCACTCTAATGCTAGAGCTACAGCACTACAAACAGCACCAGCAACTCTCTGAGTGTTTCCTTCAAATTTCCCCGAGGCAAGACTCCATAAATCCCCTCCAAACCACAACCACACTTCAAATTAAGCCTATCATCCACTACATCTCATCCAACATGGCCCAACAACATCAAATTTGGCCACATGCACCATCATACACAGAAAACAAAGTTTGAGCTTGAAGCTCAAGAGCTTAACCAGAAAACCCAGAAATTCAAATGATCAAGCCTAGAAATTATTACCTTTAATGGAGAATTCGACCCTAGGTTGCCCTCTCTGCCCTTCCAGCCTGTAGTTCCTCAAGTTCCCAAGCTCAAATCCTTGAATTCCCATCCAAAGTTCAGATTCAAAGATCAAACATAACAAAATTCAGCAATCCCAAAAAAAATTAGAAACCTTACCTTAATTGGACACAAACATCAGGTGAACATTCTAGCCGCAATTCGTGAGAGAGAGAGATAGGTTTGATGCTCTGTTTTCTTTCTTTCCTTCTCTTTCCTTTTGTTTCTATGACTTTCAACAACTTCCACTAAAAACATCAGATATAACAAGTATATCTCCTAATAGGCAAAAGAATCTTTTACCCTCCCATTTAAATTCAAGCCTTTTAGTCATTCGAGGGGCATTTTGGTCATTTGTTCCCAATTCCTGCTAACTCCTCAAGTGTTCCTAATATTTACCACTTAAATCCCATCATCTAATTAATCACCAATTATTTTCTCTGATGCCTTATAATCTTCAATATATTTTCCTAAGTTCCCAGAAATACCCCCAGGCTCCCCTCAAGCCGAGTATAAGCCCCCGCTGTAATTATTTCGCTAAACCGCTCACTAGGATCGCTTCGAGCCACAAGCTGCAAATATATCCACATAATAATGTGGTCTCAACGATTTATCGCAAATAATTACATTTATGCCCTCAATGGGCTAAAATTACAAATATGCCCTTATAATCTAAGCAGGGCCTACATGCATACTAATACTCATAATCATGCATCTCATATATCCATATAACCATGTAAGCATGCTTATCACATAATCATGCATTTAATCATTTAAATCACACATAAACCAATTATGCCCTCCTGGCACACTAATCAAGGCCCTTAAGCCTTATTAGTAATTTTTTGGGTCGTTACAACTATCCCCTCCTAATGAGAATTACATCCACAAAAATTACCTGAATAATTTGGGATACTGATCCCGCATTGCTAGCTCAAGCTCCTAGGTCGACTCCTCGACCCTGCTATTCCTCCATAATACTTTAACCAGAGGAATCGTTTTGTTCCGTAGGACCTTGTCTGTAGCGTCCCGAATTTGCTAATAAGGCTTAGAGCCTAGAATAGCATGCCTGGAGGGTAATAAGTGAATTAATATGTTAATGTGTGAATATTAATGAATATGTGATTAGAAGTTCATGTTTAGGTGAATTAAATATGCATGTGGGCCCCGTTTGGTTATTAGGGGCATGTTTGTAATTTTAGCCCATTGAGGGCATGAATGTAATATTTGTGATGTATTTGAGATATATCTGTGTTGCACGATCCGAGACAGTCTTAGGGAGTCGATTAGCTAGAAAGTCACAACGGGGTCAAATACCCAGCTCGAGAGGGGCTTAGGTGTTTTTTTGGGGGTATTATAATGTGTTCGAGAATTATTGAGTAGCGAGTAGTAATTTAATAATGCTTGGGTTATGTTGGGATTAAACAGAGATTTATAGGAGCACTCGGGGATTTAACGAGATTTGGTAAATGACTAAATTACCCTTGGGGTTACTTAAGAGTTAAGGATAGGTCTAGGGAAAAATTGTAATTTGTCCTTAAGGATGGATAGATTTCGTTGAGGATAAGTGATTCACATTCTCTTCACTTAGGCACATCTCTGTTTTTCTGTTGGAAGGCTAGAGAAAACCAGAAACTAGGAGAACAAAGTTGATTTTTCTTTGGGAGCAAAGGAGGAATCCAAAGCTGGATCTTTGGAGGTTAGAAGCTTGGAACTTAGAGGAATAATTCAAGGATTTAATCAAGCTCAAGGTAAGCTTTTAAACTTGATAAACAGGTTGAAATAATGCTGGTTGGATTGTTAGAAATTAGGCATGCATGAGTTGATTTCCAAGAATGGATTGAATGTTAGATGGGTGTAGAAATTGGTTTATGAATTATAGACTTAATTCTAGTTTTGGTTGAAGTTTGGGATGTGAGAAATGGGATTGAACTCAGGGAAAATCTGAAAGAAAGGTTAGTTTTCTGGGTTTGCAGGTCGTGTCGCAGCCCTTGATGGAGCATGCCGCGGCCCGTGTGTGGGAGAGGCCTAGAAAGGCCTCAGCTCTTGAAGCGCACCGCGGCGCTAGGCTAGGCGCCCTACGGCCTGTGTCTCCTTCCAAGGAGGCGTTTTGCCTCTGTTTTGAGGCATGTCACGGCCCTTAAGGGGTTGGGCTGTGGCCTGGTCGAAAGTGTTGACTATTTTGTGTGTTTTTGGCTTAGGAATCCAATTATTAAGGCTCGGGATGGATTTTATCACCCAGATTGATAAAATCCAAGGTTTCGGGAACTAGAGTTGTGACCCAAAGTTGTATAATTGATTAGAACTTGATGGGTGGTTATTGTTGATGCGATGTGACTATGTTTTCAGTTAGGCTTGGGCTAGGGGACTATGCTCGGGACATCGGTGCTTGGAATGTTCGGGACACAAGTAAGAAAACTATTGTACCCATAGAGTAAGGCGAGGCCCTATAGCTTGTGTTGCAGGGCACAACGCTATATCATTGTGTTGCAGGGCACAGGCCCATTGATTATGTTTATATGTGTTTAAGTATTTGTCTATTATTGCTATGTTTTCATATATGTGAATGAACGGCAAGAGCCAAGA
This sequence comes from Humulus lupulus, assembly GCF_963169125.1. Classification (NCBI taxonomy): domain Eukaryota; kingdom Viridiplantae; phylum Streptophyta; class Magnoliopsida; order Rosales; family Cannabaceae; genus Humulus; species Humulus lupulus. Next base: position 80,819,235 of record NC_084801.1, read on the forward strand.
ACGGTAAGGCCGAGTACGACATAGGGCCGGGAGCAGCGTTAAACACGCGGAGTGCGAGTTGCCAGGGTGAGACCCTATAGGATACCTGGGATATCCTTACGGTGTAGACCGCGCACCCATGGCCTAGTAAAGTGCCTGGGATGGCATGGCCGTATGTGTTTAGCCTGTTGGCGGTTTGTCTATATGTTAATTGATAAATATGCATATGTTATTTTCTTGTGTGGGTTTTCTTGCTGGGCTTCGGCTCATGGGTGCTCTATGGTGCAGGTAAGGGCAAGGGGAAAGTCGACCATTCATGAGTACGGAGAGCGTGAGGGGATGCGTACATGTTTAGCCTGCCTAGCTGCCACGACCAAAGGTATTTTTGGGAAATGCTTGTGTTAAACATAACTTTGTCGTTTACTCGACTTGATTATATTTTTGAGTTGTGAATATTTCTAAAACAGTAATTTTTTGGGATCCCAAATGTTAAACGCTTTATAAATTTCAATGAATGGAATTATTTTCAAAGTATAAGACTCTGTTTATGGTTTAACTACAATTTTGTCTTAAAACCTCGATTAGCGAGTTAACTGCACGTTTTAAACTCACTTAGTAACGACTCTAAGGAAGTAGAGCGTTACAACTTGGTATCAGAGAAAGCCAAGGTTTATGGTTCCTGGAGATTGACTGAACATGTACGCTCGCTGTCAGTGAAAAGCTCGACTCAGGGTTGGTTTGTAACAATTGACTTATATACTTGAATATGTGCCTAAATGCCCTGTTTGCCTACTATTTTATATAGAGGATGATGAATAAGTTAACATATGCATGACGCTAGGGCATGGCCCGTTGAGTGATATATGCTATTTGTATGTTATATGGATTGCTGTTGTGGTTGACTGATGTGAATTGGGAGGTGGTTTTGGATGTTGTTATGATCCCTAATTAGCGGCGTCATTGATTGCAGGCATATTATTAAGATGCCTAGACAGTCATGGAGACTCTGCGGCAGTAGGGCCGAGGATGACAACTAGGGTCAGGACCCTCCACCTGCCGCACAGAATTGGCAACAGATGTTTGCTAAAATGGAAGTGAGACTGCAACGAACTGACGAAGAACTTCGACAGTTGAGGCAGCAGGTCCCTCCTCAGGCTACTGGGTTGTCAGTTCAGTAGGTTATGGCGCCAGTACCGGTTTAGTCTGTTATGGAGAACAGAAGGGTACCTTTGTAATAGAGGTTCAGGTAGAAACATCCTCCCACCTTCGAGGGTGGACCAGACCCACTGCGGGCAGAGCAGTGGATGAATATGATTTCCTCTATCCTAGATTTTATGAGGGCGGTAGGGAATGAGAGGTTAGCTTGTGCCAGCTACATGTTCAGAGAAGACGCCCGCATCTAGTGGGATGTAGTGACTCAGAGGAGGAATGTGGCAGTTATGACTTGGGAAGAGTTCAGAAACATCTTCAATGAGAACTACTACAGTGTTGCAGTCCGAGCTGCGAAGGTTGACGAGTTCATCAACCTGACCTAAAACCGATTGACAGTTATAGAGTACGCCTTGAGATTTGACTGGTAGGCGAAGTTTGCACCGGATTTAGTGTCGACTGATGCGGCAAGAAGGGATAGATTTGTACGGGGCTTGAATGTTATGATTGCCCGTGATGTGAAGATTACTTTGGATCAAGATACTACTACATACACTTAGGTGGTGGACAAGGCCCTTAGGCTGAGGGGCTGAGGATCAGATATGGAGAGAGAGTGCTGTCTCGCACGATTCCAGGAGGACGGTGCCTCATTTTATTGGATCCAGTCGGGGTAGTGGCCCCATTGTGCAGAAGAGAAAGGCCCCATATTCTTTTGTTCCTCCTAGCTCGGATAGGAGGGCACGAGGTGCTTTTGTTGGCCACTAGGGCGGGGGTGATAATTGGAGGAGCTTTCCAATGTGTCCTTGGTGCAGGAAATGACATCAGGGAGAGTGCAGGATCAGGGACTGCTTCATCTGTGGTAGTGCCAATCATTTGAAGAAGGACTGCCCACAAGCCAGGAAAGAGGAGCCGAAGCAGGGCGACGGCCTCGCTCCTGGCAGGGTATTCACTTTGACTCAGACTGAGGCGGAGGCTAGCCGCTCAGTTGTGACAGGTCAGATTTCTACTGCTAGTTCTTTGTATACTGCATTGCTTGATTCGAGAGCTACCCATTCATTTGTGTCTACTAGAGTTATAGATCAGCTGTGTAGACGTAGGGGTGTGTATGCTAGGGGTTTTCATAATTTTTTTCCAACAGGGGAACTCGTAGTCTCTAGGAGATGGATTAGAGCATTGCCAGTAGAGATAGATGGTAGCGAGTTGTCTGTTGATCTAATCGAGTTGGAGATGGATGACTTCGATATCATTCTAGGGATGGATTGACTACAAGCGCAGGATGGTGACAATTGAACCAGAAGGAGAGGTACCCTTTCTGTTTGTGGGGATAGTTAGTGGACCGCACGTACCTATGATTTCAACATTGAAGGCTAGAGACCTGATGTGGGAAGGTTTCATAGGATTCCTAGCGAACATTGTGGATACTTCTAGGGTTGTGACGGTTGGACCGAGTGAGACCAGATTAGTGTGTGGGTTTCCAGACTTATTTCCAGCAGACCTGCCAGGGTTGCCGCCACAGCGTGAGATTTAGTTCGTTATAGAGTTGGCACCAGGGGCAAAGCCAGTATCTAGGACACCTTATAGAATGACTACAACAGAGTTAAAGGTGTTGAAGATTCAGTTGCAGGAGTTATTGGATTTGGGGTTCATCAGACCGAGTTTCTCGCCGTGGGGTGCTCTAGTGTTGTTTGTCAAGAAGAAGGATGGATCTCTTAGGATGTTTATTGACTACTGGGAGCTGAATAAATTGACCATTAAGAACAAGTACCCACTACCTATGATTGAAGATCTATTTCACCAGCTACAAGGAAAGACAGTGTTTTCCAAGATGGATCTTCGGTCAGGTTACCATCATTTAAGGATCAAAGAAGAAGACATACTAAAGACCGCTTTTCGCACAAGATATGGACACTATGAATTCCTAGTTATGTCCTTTGGATTAACGAATGGCCAGCAACTTTTATGGACATGATGAATAGGGTTTTCAAGGACTACTTGGATAAGTTTGTGATTGTGTTCATCGACGACATTCTAGTGTACTCTCATTCAGAGATAGAGCATGAGCAACATCTATGTTTGGTATTGCAGCGGTTGAGAGAGCATAGACTATATGTTAAGTTTAGCTAGTGTGAGTTTTGGCTAACGCAAGTTACATTTCTGGGTTATATCTTTAGTAAGGAGGGGATTCTAGTTGACCTAAGTAAGATTGAGGCAGTGAGAGATTGGCCTAGAACGAGCAGTGTTCTTAAAGTTAGGAGTTTTCTGGGGTTGGCAGGGTATTATCGGCGGTTTGTTGAAGGGTTCTCCAGGATAGCTACGCCATTGCCTAAATTGACAAAGAAGAAGACTAAGTATGTATGGACAAATAGGTGTGAGAATAGTATCAAGGAACTAAAGTGGGGACTGATCACCGCTCCAGTGTTGAGCCTGCCGACAGACAATGAAAAGTTTAGGGTGTGTGTTGATGCAAGCTGGAAAGGTGATAGCCTATGCATGGAGGCAGTTAAAGGAGTACGAACAGAGATATCCCATGCATGATCTGGAGTTGGCAGCGTTGGTATTTTCACTTAAGGTTTGGAGGCATTATCTGTATGGTGAGAAGTGTGAGATAGACACCGACCATAAGGGCTTGAAGTACTTCTTTACTCAGAAGGATCTGAATATGCGCCAGAGAGGGTCCCTGGAACTGGTAAAGGATTACAAATGTGATATTCTATACCATCCTGGGAAGGCTAATGTAATGGATGATGCATTGAGGCGAAAGGGCCCAAGACAGTAGTTTAGTTAGAGGAAGATATCTGATAAGCTAGCTGAGGAATTGACTAGAGCAGATATATAGAGTTGGTGGTTTGTTTGTTAGCCAACATCACTCTTCAGTCTACACTCCTTGAGAGGATCAAGGAGGCACAGGGGAAGGAATCCCAGTTGAAAGGGCACAGAGAGAACATCTTAGTTGGAGCGGTAACAGATTTTTCAATCTCGGAGATGGGATTACTGAAGTACAAGGGTCGGATCTGTGTTCCAATGGATTCTGATATCCGGCGAGAGATTTTGGATGAATCTCATACCACTCCCTATTCTTTACATTCAGTTACGACAATGATGTACCAAGATTTGAGAGCCTTGTATTGGTGGTTGGGAATGAAGAGGGATGTGGTGGATTATGTGGCCAAGTGCTTAACGTGTCAACAAATTAAGGCTGAACACCGGAAGCCAGCAAGGTTATTGCAGCCTTTAGGGATTCCATAGTGGAAGTGGGAAGATATCATCATGGACTTCGTGGTTGGTGTGCCGAAGACCGTTGGGTAGCATGATTTGGTGTGGGTAATTGTGGATAGGTATACTAAGTCTGCCCACTTTTTACCTGTCAGGACGACTTATATTGTGGAGAAGTATGCCGAGTTATATGTGAAGGAATTTGTTCGACTTCATGGGGCTCTGAGGTCGATAGTATCTGACAGGCTTTAAGGATGGATAGACTTGGCTGAGGAAAAGTGATTCACGTTCTCTTCACTTAGGCACATCTCTGTTTTTCTGTTGGTAGGCTAGAGAAAACCAAAAGCTAGGAGAAGGAAGCTGATTTTGCGTTGGGAGCAAAGGAGGAATCCTAAGCTGGAACTTTGGAGGCTAGAAGCTTGGAACATAGAGGAATAATTCAGGGATTTAATCAAGCTCAAGGGAAGCTTTTAAACTTGATGAACAGGTTGAAATTCTGCTAGTTTGATTGTTATAACTTAGGCATGCATGAGTTGATTTCTGAGAATGGATTGAATGTTTGATGGGTGTAGAAGTTGGTTTATGAGCTTGTTAGGATGTTTAGGCCATATGGTTATGAATTCTAGACTTAATACTAGTATTGGCTGATGTTTGGGATGTGAGAAATGGGATTAAAGTCGGGGAAAATTTGAAAGAAAGGTTAGTTTTCTAGGTTGGCATATCGAGCCGCGACCCTTGATGGAGTATGCCGCGGCCCGTGTCTTGGAGAGGCCTGAGATGGCCTCAGCTCTTGAAGCGTGTCGTGGCGCTAGGCTAGGCGCCCTGCGGCCCATGTCTCCTTCCAGGGAGGCGTTTTGCCTCTGTTTTGAGGCATGTCACGACCCTTAAGGGGTTAGGCTATGGGCGAGCCCTATAGCTTGTATTGCAGGGCATGACTCTATATGATTATGTTGCAGGGCACGACCCCATTGATTATGTTTATATGTGTTTAATTATGCTATGTGTGCATATATGTGAATGAACGGCAAGAGTCAAGAATGGTGAAGGCTGAGAACGGCTAGGGCTGGGAACGGCGAAGGCCGAGAATAGCAAGGCAGAGTATGGCATAAGGCTGAGAGCAGCGTTAAGCAAGCGGAGTGCGAGTTGCCAGGGTGAGACCCTATAGGATACCTGGGATATCCTTACGGTGTAGACTGCGAACCCATGGCCTGGTAAATCGCCTGGAACAGCATGGACGTATGTGTTTAGCTTGTTGGCAGTTTGTCTATATGTTAATTGATAAATATGCATATGTTATTTTCTAGTGTGGGTTTTCTTCTGGGCTTTGGCTAATGGGTGCTCTATGGTGCAGGTAAGGGCAAGGGGGAAGTCGACCATTCATGAGTACGGAGAGCGTGAGGCGACGCGTACATGTTTGGCCTGCCTAGCTGCCACGGCCAGGGGTATTTTTGGGAAATGCTTGTGTTAAACAGAACTTTGTCGTTTACTCGACTTGATTATATTTTTGAGTTGTAAATATTTCTAAAACAATATTTTTTTGGGAACTCAAATGTTAAACGCTTTATAAATTTCAATGAATGAAATTATTTTCAAAGTATAAGACTCTATTTATGGTTTAACTACACTTTTATCTTAAATCCTCGATTAGCGAGTCAACTGCATGTTTTAAACTCACTTAGTAACGACTCCAAGGAAGTAGAGCATTACATTGTCCTTCCTGTCTAAGATCTGAACCGATTGTTCCTCATAAGATAAATCAGTCTGCGATTCCAAGTCTTCATACTTTAACAAATGTGTCGTATCTAAGACGTACTTCCACAGCATAAAAACATGGAACACATCATGAACTCCTAACAACGATGGTGGCAAATCTAACCTGTAAGCCACCTGCCCAATCCTCTCCAGGATCTCAAAAGATCCAATGAATCTATGGCATAGCTTGCCCTTCTTGCCAAACCTCCACACCCTTCGCAGTGGTGAAACTCACAAAAACACGTGATCTCCAACCTGGACCTCCACGTCTCTACTCGGATCTTCTCAATAACGTCATTCGTCTTCTGAACCGTGTCCAGCCCAAAATACTTCCTGTCACCCATCTTATCCCAATGAATGGGTGATCTACATCTCCTCCCACATAACATCCCATATGGAGCCATTCCAATCGAAGATTGATAACGGTTGTTATACGAAAACTCAATCAACGAAAGGTACTTACTCCAAGATCACTCAAAATCGATCACACATGCCCTAAGCATATCCTCCAACACCTAAATTGTCCTCTAAGACTGTCCATCTGTAACGCCCTACTGCCTTAGAGCCGTTACTAAGTAACTTTAAAACGTGCAATTAACTCGCTAATTGAGGATTTAGTTCGAAAGTGTAGCTAAATTATAATAAAAGTCACATAATTTGGAAATGTAATCATTCATTGAAAATTATAAAGCGTTAAACATTTAGGATCCCAAATTACTATTTAGAAATATTTACAAGCCAAAACTATAATTAAAATCGACTAAATGACAAAATTAAGTTTAATACAAACATCTACCAAAAATACCATGGCCGTGGCAGCCAGGCAGGCCAAACATGCACACGTTGCTTCACGCTCTCCGTACTCAAGATTGGTCGACTTTCCCCTTGCCCTTACCTGCACCAAAGAGAACCCGTGAGCCGAAGCCTAGCAAGAAAACTCCACACAAGTAATCAACATATGCATAGCTACCAATTAGCATATAATAAAACTGCCAACAGAAAAAAAACATACGGCCATGTCGTCCCAGACACTTTACCAGGTCCTGGGTTCGCAGTCTACACCGTGAGGATATCCCAGGTATCCTATAAGGGTCTCACACTAGCAACTCGCACTCCTCGTGCTTAATGCTGCACCCGGCCCCTTGTCGTTCCCGGCCCTCGCTGTTCTCGGCCTTCACCGTTCCCGACCTTTGCCGTTCATTCACTGATATGCACACATAGCATAATTTAAAAAATACTTAAACATACATAAACATAATCAATGGGGCTACGCCCTGCATCACCATCACATAGGGTCGTGCCATGCAATACAAACTATAGGGCCACACCCTGCTTTATGGGTATAATAGTTTTCTTACATGTGTTCTGAGTTTTCTGAACACCGATATCCCGAACACTGTAACGACCCGAATTTGCTAATGGGGCTTAGGGCCTTGATTAGTGTGCCTGGAGGGAAATAAATGATTTAATATGTTGATATATTAATTAATGTGTATATATGATAATGATGCATGTTTGGCTGAGTTAAATGTGCATGTGGGCCCCGTCTGGATATTAGGGGTATATATGTGATAAATGCTATATATATGTGATATGTTTGTCTAGCACGATCTGAGATAGTCTTGGGGAGCGGTTAGCCAGAAAGTCACAACAGGGTTGAGAATCCGACTCGAGGCGAGTCGAGGGGTAGTTTGGGCATTTTTTATTATATGGGGATATCAGGTTGTGAAAATAAAAATATGGAGATATATTTGAGGATAGAATGTCTAGTAGGGGATATTGGGGAAATTAATATTTTGGACCTCGGGGACTTAGCGGGATTAGGTAAATGACTAAATTTCCCTTAAGTCAATTAAGGTTAGGGGTTAAGCTTAAGGGGCAGCTTGGTCATTTTATAAGGATAAAGATAGATATAGTTAATTAAGGAAACTGCTGGAACCAAAAGGAAGGATCAGTTTTTAGCTTAATCCTGTCAAGGTCGGTATATTGTCTTGGACTGTGGTGTGTGAGCTTGGGAGAATTTCAGCAGAAATCCAAGGCTTGAGGCTTGCTGTGAGAGAGCTTTGAAGGTGGAGGAGTAAAGAAGGCTAAGGATTATCAGCTGTGGTAAGGAGTTTAACCTTTAAATCTCTTGAGTTTCAGTTGAGTTGAAGTTAAAACCATGAGCTGCATGTGAATTGAGATTATAATGTTAGGTTTGGTTGTGAGTTGAGTGTCTTGGCTGTGTGAACTTATAGCAAAGTTTAGATGGTGTGGTTAGTAGACTTAAGCTTGATTTCTGGATTAAATTGTTGGGTTAAGTTGATTATGGATGAGATGGTTTGAGGAAAGTGCAGGAAAAGAAGGAAAATTCTAGGTTTGGAGGCTAGGGCCGCGGCCCGTGTGTGCGCGCACGGCCATGGGAGGCCGAGAAGTTTCATGCGCGCCGCTACGCTTGGTGATGCGCGCTGCGGCCCGTGTGGGTGTCAGTGAGGTGCTAGCCTCTGTTTCGAGTCTAGCCGCGGCGCTTGTGGTTAGGGCCGCGGCTCTTAGTACCAACCAACTAGTGTTTTTAAGGGTGTTTAGGCTTGGGAACTCAATGGTTAAGGCTCGGGATGGATTTTATCACCCGGATTGATAGAATTCAAGGTCCCGGAGGTTAGAGATATAGCTCAAAGTTATTGAATGGATTAGAACTTGATGGATGGATATTGTTAATGTGTTGTGACTAGGGTTTTGGCAAGGCTCAAGTTAGAGGACTGTGCTCGGGACATCGGTGCTCGGAGAGCTCGGGACTCAACTAAGAAAACCCTTGTTCCCATAGAGCTTGTATGCAGGGCTGAGCCCAATGTGTTTGAATTGTAGGGCGTAGCCCCTTTGATTGTATTTGGTAGTATTCTGTACTTGTTTATTATGCTTTGAGTGCAATTATGTGAATGATCAGCAAGAGCCGGGAACGGTGTAGGCTGGGAACGGCAAAGGGCCGGGAACAGCGTTGGGCACGTTGAGTGCAAGGCTGAGAACGGCAAGGGGCCGGGAGCAGCGTTGAGCATGTGGAGTGTGAGTTTCCAGGGCGTGTCCCTAAAGGATACTTGGGATATCCTCACGGTGTGAACCGCAAACTCAGGGCCTGGTAAAGCGCCTGGGACGACTAGGCCGTATGTGTTTAGCCTTGATGGCTAGTTTATATAGTTGGTGTATGTTTTGCATATGTTATCTATTTGTGGGTTTTCTTGCTGGGATTCGGTTCACAGATGTTCTGTGGTGCAGGTAAGGGCAAGGAGAAAGCTAACCAACCATGAGTGTAGCAGGCGTGAAGCGGCGTGTACATGTTTGGCCAGCCTGGCTGCCACAGCCAATGGATTTTGGGAGATGTTTGTAAATAAACCTAGATTTTGTCGTTTAGTCGACTTGGTTCAATTTATATGTTGTAAATGTTTCTAAACTTTATTTTGGGATCCCAGGTGTTAAACTTTTATGATTTTCAATGAAATGGAATTGTTTCTAAAGTTTTTCCTCTGTTTATGGCTTAATTACACTATTTGACCTAAAACCTCGATTAACGAGTTGAATGCACGTCTTAAACTCACTTAGTAACTGCTCTAAGGAAGTAGGGCATTACAAACACTAGCCCCTAGTCCAAGCCTCACGCAAAAACCTCATCACAACGTATCAACAACATCCATCCATCAAGTTCTAATCCATTAAATAACTTTGGATCACAACTCTAGTTCCCGGAACCTTGAATTTTATCTATCCGGGTGATAAAATCTATCCCGAGCCTTACTTTTAGATTCCTGAGCCTAAAACCTCATGGGGTCTAAAAAGCAACTAAGCGCCGCGGCCCCACGATCCCATGCCACGACCCGCCTCAACCAGTAACTCCAACCCCGAAAACTAGCCATGCGCACCGCGGCCCAATCCATGGTGTGTCGCGGCCCACCATTCTTCCTGGCCTCCCAACTGTTCTAGAGGGTCGCGGCTCAGCAAGAACAATGTCGCGGCCCGAACCTTCGAACCCAGAAAAATCCTCCATTTTCACCACCAAATCCAAGCCAATTTACCCAAATTCATTCTAACAATCCAATTCATTCACCACATAAGTTCAACTATAATCTCAGCAACACAACCTAACTAAAATTAATCCCAAACCTCATCTAGATACTCAAGAGTAATCCACCACCTAGCTCACATGCATAACTATGAAACACAACCAAAACTCAGCATAATTCAGTTAATTAAGTGCTAGAATCCTTACCTTAACTGATAGATTTTCCCTTGAGCTAATCCTCAATCACAGCCAACTTCAATTCTCTTGATAAACAAGCCCAAATTCTCTAACAAATCAAAGTCTTCATGCTTCCATAGCGAGAGAGAAAACTCCAAGATAGGGAGAAGGTCGGTTCACTAAGTTTCTGATTGCTTCCAAGTTTTGTTTACTTAACTTACGTCTTTAAGGTTACCTCCGAGGCTAGGAGTACAAAAAATGCCCTAAGGCAAAAATGGTAAATTTCCCCGATATTCCCTCCTAAATGTTCTAACTTCAAATATATCTCCAAATATTTATTTTCATAACCCGATAACCCCATAAAATGTCTTATGCTCGAAATACCCCTCGACTCATCGCGAGTCGGGTATTCGACCCCGTTGTGACTTTCTAGCGAAACCGCTCCCTAGGACTGTCTTAGATCGTGCAACACAGTGTATCACAATATTCACAATATATACAAATATTACATTTATGCCCTCAACCGACTAAAATTAAAAACATGCCCCTAACAACCGAAAGGGGCCCACATGCATATTGAATTCACATAAGCATGCATTTCTAATCACATACTCGTCAAATTCACACATTAACTTAATAAACCACTTATTGCCCTCCAGGCACACCAATCAAGGCCCTAAGCCTTATTAGAAATTTCGAGATGCTACAACTATCCCCTCCTCACAGAAATTTCGTGCTCGAAATTACCTGAACAACTCGGGATACTGCTCTCGCATATCCGATTCAAGTTCCCACGTCGCCTCCTCAATCTTGTTGTTCCTCTATAGCACTTTCACCAAGGCGATGGTTTTGCTCCGCAAGACTTTATCCTTCCAGTAGAGAATCTGAACCGGCTTCTCCTCATAGGCCAAATCCTGGGGTTGCTCTAAGTTCTCATAACTCAGTACATGCGTCGAATCTAATAGAGCTCGAGGCATTGCCAACCTGTAAGCTACCTCTCCAACCCGTTCCACAATCTCAAAGGGGCCAACAAACCTAGGGCTTAGCTTGCCCCGAACACCAATACATTTCACTCCTCTCAACAGTGAAACCCAAAAGAAACCCATGGTCACCGACTTGAAACGCTACGCTCCTGCGTTTCAAGTCGAGTAACTCTTCTGGCGTCTCTGGGAGGTGAGCATTCGAGCTCTAATCTTTTCAATCAACTCATTGGTCCTCTGAACCATCTCAGGACCTAAGTACCTCCTCCCACCTATATCATCCCAGTGGATAGGAGATCTACACTTCCTCCCATAAAGCATCTCATACGGAGCCACTCCGATAGTCGCCTGATAACTGTTATTGTACAGAAACTCAATCAAAGGGAGAAACTTACTCCAAGATCCCCCAAAATCTAGCACACAGGCTCGTAGCATTTCAACAGTATCTGAATCGTCCTCTTAGACTGTCCATTCATCTAAGGATGATAAGCAATACTAAACCGCAACTTCTTGCCCATAGCCTTCTGCAGACTGTCCCAAAACATGGAGGTGAAGGTGGGGTCCCTGTTGGAAACTATCGACCTCGGTGCCCCATGAAGTCAAACAATTTCCTTCACATACAACTCGGCATATTGCTCCACAGTATAAGTCATCCTAACAAGTAAGAATGGGCAAACTTGGTATACCTATCCACAATCACCCACATTGAATCGTGCTATCCCATAGTCTTCGGCAAACCAACCACGAAGTCCATGGTGATATCCTCCCACATCCACTCTGGAATACCCAGAGGCTGCAGTAACCTTGCCTACCTCTGATGTTCAACCTATACCTACTAACAAGTTAAGCACTGGGCCACATAATCCACCATGTCCCTCTTCATTCCTGACCACCAATACAAGGCTCTCTAATCTTGGTATATCTTCGTCGTACCTGGATGTAAATAATAAGCAGTGGTATGACATTCATCCAAGATCTCTTGCCGGATACTAGAATCCATTGGAACACAGATCCGACCTTTGTACTTCAGTAATCCCATCTTCGAGATAGAAAAGTCCTTAGCCGTTCCGAGTAAGACACTCTCTCTGTGTCCTCTCAACTGGGAATCCTTCCCCTACACCTCCTTGATCCTCTCAAGGATTGTAGACTGAAGAGTTATGTTGGCTAACTGACCAACCACCAACACTATACCCGCTCAAGTCATCTCTTTAGCTAAATCATCAGATATCTGTCTCGAACTGAAGAACTGAAGAATTGTTGTAATGCCCTACTTACTTAGAGCCATTCTAAGTGAGTTTAAAAAACGTGCATTCAACTCGCTAATCGAGGTTTTAGATCAAATAGTGTAATTAAGCTATAAACAAAGGAAAAACTTTAGAAATAAATTCATTTCATTGAAAATCATAAAAGTTTAACACTTGGGATCCCAAAATAAATTTGAGAAATATTTACAACATATAAACTGAACCAAGTCAACTAAACGACAAAATGTAGGTTTATTTACAAACGTCTCCCAAAATCCACTGGCTGTGGCAGCCAGGCTGGCCAAACATGTACACGCCACTTCACGCCTACTACACTCAAAGTTGGTTGGCTTTCTCCTTGCCCTTACCTGCACCACAGAGCATCTGTGAGCCGAAGGCCAGCAAGAAAACCCATAACAAATAACATACGCAAAACATACACCAAGTATACGGCCTAGCCGTCCCAAGCGCTTACCAGGCGACTCGCACTCCACGTGCTCAATGCTGCTCCCGGCCTCTTGCCGTACTCGGCCTTGCACTCAACGTGCCCAACGCCGTTCCTGGCCTATTGCGTTCCCGGCCCCTGCCGACCTCGGCCTACACCGTTCCCGGCTCTTGCCGATCATTCACATAATTGCACTCAAAGCATAAGAAACAAGTACAGAATACTAGCAATACAATCAAAGGGCAACGCCCTACAATTCAAACACATTGGGCTCAGCCCTGCATACAAGCTCTATGGGAACAAGGGTTTTCTTACCTGAGTCCCAAGCTCTCCGAGCACCGATGTCCCGAGCACAGTCCTCTAACTTGAGCCTCGCCAAAACCCTAGTCACAACACATTAACAATATCCATCTATTAAGTTCTATTCCATTAAATAACTTTGAGCCATACCACTAATCTCCGAGACCTTGAATTGTATCAATCCGGGTGATAAAATCCATCCCGAGCCTTAACCACTGTGTTCCCAAGCCTAAACACCCTTAAAAACACAAACTGGCACTAAGAGTCGCGGCCCTAACCACAAGCGTCGTGGCTAGCCTCAAAACAGAGGCTAGCACCTCACCGACACCCACACAGGCCGCGGCGCGCATCACCAAGCGCCGTGGCACGCATGAAGCTTCTCGGCCTCCCATGGCCGCGCGCGCACATGGGCCGCGGCCCTCACCTCCAACCCAGAAATCTTCATCATTTTTCTACATTTTCCTCATGTCAATTCACCCAAAACATAGCTAACAATCCTAGATAATCAACACAAACATTCCAGCTCAGTATCAACATCAAAACCCATCAAAATCTGCTCCAAAACTCAACTAAAACACTCAAGAACAAATCAAACTTAACTAACATGAAAACTCTAACAAACTAGCTGCAATTCTAAACATAATCTTTATAATTAAAGCTTACCCTTGCTGAATTAACCCTTAGAACCATACCCATATGCTCCAAGCTCCAAGCTCCCTAAATCCCAGCTGAACTCCTTAGTCCTTATTCTTGATTTCACCAAGAATTCTCCCAATCTTCAAATGGAGAGAAGAAGACAGACCACCTTGAGATAGAGAAAAGGGAAGAGTCGGTTTCTGAATGCTCTACACAATTCTAAATTTTGTTTTATTTAACTTAAGCTTTAAGGTTACCTCAAGGCTCGGGGTACCAAAACGTCCCCGAGGGCAAAATGGTAAATTTCCCCAATATTTCCTCCTAGACATTATATCCTCAAATATATCTCCAAATATTTATTTTCTTAACCCGATAACCCCGTAACACATCTAATACCCAAATTACCCCTCGACTCGCCCCGAGTCAGAATCTCAACCCTGATGTGACTTTCTGGCTAACCGCTCCCTAGGACTGTCTCGGATCATGCTGCACAAACATATCACATATATATAGCATTTATCACATATATACCCCTAACATCCAGACGGGGCCCACATGCACATTTAACTCAACTAAACATGCACCATAATCATATATTCACATTAATTCATATATTAACATAATAATTCATTTATTGCCCTCCATGCACACTAATCAAAGCCCTAAGCCCTATTAGCAAATTCGGGTCGTTACAATTGTCCTGGGCCCTTCCGACTCAATGCATCATCCACTACATTAGCCATCCTAGAATGGTATATGATATCACAATCATAATCTTTTATGAATTCCAGCCACCGTCTCTGGCACATATTTAGATCCTTCTGAGTAAAGAAGTACTTCAAACTTTTATGGTCAGTGTATATCTCGCACTTCTCACCGTATAGATAATGTCTCGAAACCTTAAGTGCAAATACCACCACTGCCAACTCTAGATCATGCGTGGGATATCTCTGCACATACTCCTTTAACTTTCTTGATGCATAGGCTATCACCTTTCTGGCTTGCATCAGCACACACCCTAAACCCTTTCTAGAAGTGTCACAATAAACCATGAATTTCTCATTGTCTGTCGGCAGACTCAACACTGGAGCGGTGATTAGTCAGCGCTTCAATTCCTTGAAACTGTTCTCACACCTGTCTGTCCACACATACTTAGTCTTCTTTCTCATCATTTCAGTCAATGGTATGGCTATCCTGGAGAATCCCTCAACAAACCGCCGATAATACCCAGCTAACCCCAGAAAACTCCTAACTTCAGGAACGCTGCTCGATCTAGGCCATTCTCTCACTTCCTCAATCTAACTTGGGTCAACCAGAATACCTCCTTACTGACAATATGGCCCAGAAACGTGACTTGTGGTAGCCAAAAATCACATTGGCTTAACTTAGCATATAACCTATGCTCCCTCAACTGCTGCAATACCAAACGTAGATGTTGCTCGTGCTCTGTCTCTAACTGAGAGTACAGTAGTTTTTCGTCAATAAATACAATCATGACTTGTCCAAATAATCCTTGAAAACCATATTCATCATGTCCATAAAAGCTGCTGGGGCATTGGTTAATCCAAAGGACATAATTCATAGTGTCCATATCTCGTGCGGAAATCGGTCTTTGGTATGTCCTCTTCTTTGATCCTAAACTGATGGTAACCTGACCGGAGTTTGATCTTAGAAAAGACTATCTTTCCCTATAACTGGTCAAATAAATCATTGATCCTAAGGCAGTGGGTACTTGTTCTTAATGTTCAACTTGTTCAGCTCCTTGTAGTCAATAGACATCCTAAGAGATCCATCCTTCTTCTTAACGAACAACACTGGAGCACCCCATTGCGAGAAACTCGGTCTGATGAACCCCAAATCTAGTAACTCCTGCAACTGAACCTTCAATTCCTTCAACTCTGCCGGAGGCATTCTGTAAGGTGTCCTGGATACTGGCTCCGCCCCTGGTGCCATCTCTATAACAAACTCGATCTCCCGTTGTGGCGAGGACCCTGGAAAATCTGCAGGAAGTAAATCTGGAAACTCACATACAAATCTGGTCTCACCTGGCCCAACTGACACAACCCTAGAAGTATCAACAATGTTTGCTAGGAATCCTATGCAACCTTCCTTCATCTAGTCTCTAGCCTTCAGTGCTGAAATCATAGGTACTCATAGTCCACTGACTGTCCCCACAAATACAAAGGGTACCTCCCCTTCTAGTTTAAAAGTCACCACCATACGCTTGCAGTCAATCATCGCCCCATAGTTCGAGGACCAATCCATCCCTGTCACGACCGAGGGGCTAGCCTCCATCTCATTTTGAGTCAAGGTGAATACTCTGGCAGGAGCAAGGCTGTCGCCCTACTTCGACTCCTCTTTCCTGGCTTATGGGCAGTCCTTCTTCAGATGATTGACACTCCCACAAGTAAAGCAGGTCGTGATCCTGAACTCTCCCTAATGTCTTCGTCTGCATCGACGACATACTGGAAAACTCCTCCAGTTGTCACTTCCGCCCTGACGGCCACTAAAAGCACCCGGTGCTCTCCTATATGAGCTAGGAGGAACAAAAGTTTCTAGGGCCTTTCTCTTCTGTTCAATGGGGCCACTACCCCGACTGGATCCAGTAAAAGGAGGCACTGTCCTCCTGGCATCGTGCCTAGCAACGCCCTCTCTCCAAAATCTGATCCTCGACCCCATCAGCTGTAAGGGCCTTGTAAACTACCTAAGCATATGTAGTGGTCTCTGGATCTAAAGTAATCTTCACATCACGAGCGATCATAACATTCAACCCCTGCACAAACCGATTCCTTCTAGCCGTATCAGTTGGCACCAAATCCGGTGCGAACTTCGCCAACCAGTCAAATCTCAAGGTATACTCAGTAACTGTCAATCGGTTCTGAGTTAAGTTGATAAACTCGTCAACCTTCGCAGGTCGGACTGCAACACTCTAACAGTTCTCGTTAAAGATGTTTATGAACTCTTCCCAAGTCATACCTAAAACATTCCTTCTCTGAGTCACTACATCCCACCAGATGCCGGCATCCTCTCTGAACATGTTGCTGGCACAAGCTACCCTTTCGTTCCCTACCACCCTCATAAAATCCAAGATGGACGAAATCATATTCATCCACTGCTCTACCCGCAGTGGGTCTGGTCCACCCTCGAAGGTGGGAGAATGCTGCTTCTTGAACCTCTCATACAAAGATTCCCACCTATTCTCCATAATAGGATGAACTGACAACCTAGTGGCCTAAGGAGGGGCCTGCTGCCTCAACTATCGAATTTCTTCCTCTGTTTAATGCAATCTGGCTTCTATTTCGGCAAACATCTGTTGCAAATTCTATGGGGCAGGTGGAGGGTCCTGACCCTGGTTGTCATCCTCGACCCTACTGTCGCGGAGTCTAGATGATTGTCGAGGCATCCCAATAATATGCTTGCAATCAACAACGCTTTTCATCAGGCATGATAAGAACATCCAAAAACCACCTCCCAATTCACATCAGCCAACCATAAATAGCAGTCCACATAACAAAAATAGCATACAACACTCATCGGTCCATGCCCTAGCATCATGCATGTGTTAACTCATTCATCATGCTCTATATAAAATGATCAGGCATGCAGGGCAATTAAACACATAATGAAACATATAATTCAATCTTTACAAACCAACCCTGAGTTAAGCTTCTCATTAACAGCGAGCGTACATGTTCGGTCAATCTCTAGGAACCATAAACCTTGGCTCACTGTGATACCAAGTTTTAATGCCCTACTGCCTTAGAGCTATTACTAAGTGAGTTTAAAACATGCAATTAACTCGCTAATCAAGGATTTAGTTCAAAAGTGTAGCTAAATTATAATAAAATTCACATAATTTGGAAATGTAATCATTCATTAAAAATTATAAAGCGTTAAACATTTGGGATCCCAAAATACTGTTTAGAAATATTTAAAACAAAAAATTATTATTAAAGTCGACTAAACGATTAAATTAAGTTTAATACAAACATCTCCAAAAAACACCCCTAGCCGTGGTAGCCAGGAAGGTCAAACATGTACATGTCGCTTCACGCTCTCCATACTCACGGTAGGTCGACTTTCCCCTTGACCTTACCTACACCATAGAGCACCCGTGAGCCGAAGCCCATCAAGAAAACTCCACACAAGCAATCAACATATGCATAGCTACCAATTATTATATAATAAAACCGCCAACAGGATATACACATACGGCCAAGCCATCCCAGCTGCGTTACCAGTCCCTGGGTTCGCGGTCTACACCGTGAGGATATCCTAGGTATCCTATGGGGGTCTCACCCTGGAAATTTGCACTCCACGTGCTTAACACTGCACCCATCCCCTTGCCATACTCGGCTGTTCCGTTCTCGGCCTTTGATGTTCTCGGCCCTCGCTGTTCTCAGCCTTCACCGTTCCCGGCCCTTGTGGTTTATTCACTAATATGAACACATAGCATAATTTAAAAAATACTTAAACATACATAAACATAATCAATGGGGCTACGCCCTACATCACAATCACATAGGGTCGTGGCCTGCAAAACAAACTATAAGGCCATGCACTGCTCTATGGGTAAAGCAGTTTTCTTACCTTTGTCCCGAGCTTTCTGAACACCGATATCTCGACCACAGTCCCTTAGTCTGAGCCTCACTGAAAACCTAGTCACAACGTATCAACAACATCCATCCATCAAGTTCTAATCCATTAAATAACTTTGGGTTATAATTCTAATCTGCCTTAACTTTTAGATTCTCGAGCCTAAAACTTCCTTGGGGTCTAAAAACCCACTAAGCGTCGTGACCCCAAGATCCCATGTCGCGGCCCGACTCAACTAGAAACTCCAACCCCCAAAACAAACCATGCGCACCGGGGCCCAATCCATGGTGTGCCGCGACCCGCCCTTCTTCCTGGCCTCCCAACTATTCTAGAGGGTCACGGCTCAACATGAACAATTCCGCGGCTCGACCCTTCAAACCCAGAAAAATCCTCCATTTTCACCACCAAAACCAAGCCAATTTACCCCAAAATCAATCTAACAATTCAATTCATTCACCACAGAAGTTCTACTATATTCTTAGCAACAAAACCAAACAAAAATTACCCGTAAACCTCATCTAGATACTCATGAGTAATGCACCACCTAGCTCACATGCATAACTCTGAAACACAACCAGAACTCAGCATAATTCAGTTAATTCTCTTGATAAACAAGCCCAAATTCTCTAACAAATCAAATTCTTCAAGCTTCCAAAGAGAGAGAGAAAATTCCATGATAGGGAGAGGGTCGATTCACTAAGTTTCTGAATGCTTCAAAGTTTTGTTTACTTAACTTAGGTCTCTAAGATTACCTCCAAGGCTCGGGGTACCAAAAGCACCCCCAAGGGAAAAATGATAAATTTCCCCGATATTCCCTCCTAAACTATCTAAACTCAAATATATCTCCAAAAAATTATTTTCATAACCCGATAACCCCATAAAATGTCTAACGCTTGAAATACCCCTCAACTCGCCCCGAGTCAGGTATTCGACCCCGTTGTGTTTTTTTATCTAAACCGCTCCCTATGACTGTCTTGGATCGTGCAACACAATATATCACAATATTCACAATAATCACAAATATTACATTTATGCCCTCAACCGGCTAAAATTACAAACATGCCCCTTACAACCAAACGGGGTCCACATGCATATTTAATTCTCCTAAACATGCATTTCTAATCACATACTCATCAAAGTCACACATTAACATAATAAACCACTTATTGCCCTCTAGGCACGCCAATCAAGGCCTTAAGCCTTATTAGCAATTTTGGGATGGTACACCATCAGTCTGAGGATGAAAGGTTGTACTAAACTTCAACTGAGTCCCCATAACCTTTTGCAAACTACCCTAAAATTTGGAGGTGAAGATAGGGTCCTAGTCGGACACTATAGACATAGGAACACCATGGAGACGTACTAACTCCCTCACATACAGCTCTGCATACTGATCCACTGTATATGTCGTCTTCACTGGGAGAAAATGAGATCACTTGGTGTATCTGTCCACCACTATCACCCACACCGAGTCATGAAGCCCTACTGTCTTGGGTAAACCTCCCACAAAGTCCATCGTAATATCCTCCCATTTTCACTCGGGAATACCCAATGGCTGAAGCAACCCTGCTGGTCGTTGATGCTCAGCCTTCACCTGCTCACAAATCAAACACCTGGCCACGTACTCCACTACGTCCTTCTTCATCCAAGGCCACCAATACAATGTCCGTAGATCCAGATACATCTTCGTGGTACCCAGATGAAGTGAGTACGGCATAGTATGCGATTCATCCAATATCTCACATCTAATTCCCATGTCGGTCGGAACATAGATCCGTCCCTGATACCATAGAAAACTAACCTCAGAAATAGAATAGTCCTAAACTACCCCCGCTAAGACATTCTATCTAACCTCCTGTAGCACTGAATCTACCAATTGACCCTCCTTAATCCGCTCTAGTAGGGTCGACTGCAAAGTAATGTTGGCCAACCGGTCCACCATCAGTTCTATTCTTGCCCTGGTCATCTCATCAGCCAACTGTCTGGAAATCTGAATAGAACCAAATAACTACCCGTAGCCTCTCCGGCTCAATGAATTTACCACTACGTTGGCTTTTTCTGGGTGGTAAAGAATGTCACAGTCATAGTCATATATCGTGTAATGGGTAAGTATTTGATAATTCGTTGGACATGACGGGATTATTTGGAAATTGGTAGAACGACTTAAGGAGTTAGCAGGAAACAGGTGGAAAATTATCAATATGCCCTTATGGGAAACTAAGAGGCTGAATTAGTATAAGGGGAAATTTAGTCCTTTATAATTAAGAGATATACTTAGTAAGTCTCTAGGAAATAGACAGAACCCACTAGAACACTCTCAAATGCTCTCTCCCTCTCACTTAAGTTCTCTCTCTTGTTTCCTAAGGGAGTTTTGAAGAATTGAAGGATAAAGCCAGGGAATTGAGCTTGAGGATTGGGGAAACTAAGGCCAGGACTCTAAGGTGCAGCTCAGGAACAACATCAACATCATTAAGGTAAGGACTCTATTGTGATTTAATGGTAGAATTTGTTGTTAGTTTAAGTGTTTTAAGATTCTAGGTCTTAGAGAAATTTTGATGAATTATGGGTTATTAGAAGGGCTTTGGGTTAGAATTTTAGGAGGTTGTGAAGCTTTGAGTGGGCTATTGTGATATGGTGGTTGAATTCTTGATCTGGTGTATAATTGGGTTGGATTTTGAAGTTGCAGCTGGGAAAACTGCTGAGCTCACCCAGGAATTTCTTAGTTCACGAGAGCGCGTCGCGACCTAGTTTATGGGCGCCGCGACCCGTGTGCCATGAAGGCCCTGGGAGGGCTACTCGCTTATGGATGCGTCGCGACCCTAGGGGGCAAGTAGCAGCCCGCCTCTCCTAGAAGCAAGTTGCACTTCTGAATTGAGGCACGCGACGAACCTTAGGGACAGGTCGCGGCCCGCCTAGGTAGTCATGGCCTAGGTTGGCTTTTCGGCTAAGGAATTTAAACCTAAGGGCTTGGGACAAATTCTACTTCCCAATTTAGTAGATTTTGAGGTCCCAGAGGCTACTATTTGTTTTCAAAACATTTAATTAGATTAGAATTTGATAGTTATCCATTGTTGCTTGTGACTAGGGTTAACATTAAGGCGCAGGACTAAGGATCGTGCTCGAAACTATTCTCTATCCATCACTCGAGACTCGAGGTAAGAATACTGCACCCAAGTGGTTGTGTACGAAACTGAGATTCCCTGTGATGGAACATATGTGCTCTGTGAATTATATATCTATTATGATTGATGTGAAAGTAGGCCTAAGGGTGCCGAGGTTGATGATTAGCGTACTTAACGCAGCTCGGCCAAAGCAAACTGTGATCAGTTAAATTACCAGAGGGCTTGGCCTAAGGGCGTCGACACCTAAATATTTGTATTACTGATTGAGTTATTATATGTCTGAAAGTACATGGTTATCATGCCTCAGTTAATACTTGCATTCTACTGATTAATCAAACTGAGTGAATTGAAGTCGCTATATGTTCTTGTTGCTATCTTTGTTTGTTGATTATGGTTTTCTTGCTAGATCTTAGCTCACTGGTGCTACATGGTGCAGGTAAAGGCAAAGGGAAGCTTGACTAACCACGAGTTAGAGAGCTTTCGAGATAGAGTGTACATCGACAACTGCTCGACTGCCACGGCTGAGGGAATTACAAGAACTAGGGCTCAAACATGTATTTTGTCTTTTAGACTGGCTACTGTTGTATTAACTTTCCAGAGTTGTTTCTGCCACGTAAACCTTATTTTTGGGATCCCACGTATCAAACTTTTATTTTAGTGAAACTAATCATTTTATGATCAAAATATTTTAACCCTAATCTGTCAAATGACTTTAGAAACACATTTATGTTCAAACGACCTCATCAATAGGTCTTGCACTATTTTAAACCCTAGTGTAACGATCTGGGTTACCCAGGGCGTTACAAACACTAAGCAAAAGCTTGAGAAACTCTTACCTCAACTGTGAAATCCAAAATCCCAACTTATGGATTATTTCATTGGCAGTTATACCTTCCAATTAGTCCCAATTATCCACTTGAAACCTTGGAAATCTTAAAAAATGAGTCACTTAAAGCTCTTGCGTTATAGGCAAATTGAGAAAAACCAGAGAAGAGAGAGAGAGATTGTGTTATGTACGTTAGTGAGAGTCCCCTTGACACATAACCCCTAATCCATTAATCACATGGCCAAAATACCATTATACCCTCCTCCCTTAAGTCTCATCAAAGTATCCAAAAGGGCAAAATGGTCATTTAACCAAATTTCTCACTAACCTTAAATTATACCTTAAATCTCCAAATTAATCAACCAATTCATCAAATAAAATTTATTTCACATTTAACATTTTCATTTATTAATAAATCCCAAGATGTGTAAAATTACCAAAATATTCCTTGGCTCACCCCGAGTCGGGTATTTATCCATTCCTTGTTAATTTTCGGCTAAATTGCTCGAAATGATCGACTCGTGCTGAATATCATGATTACCCACATAATATAGTGTTTCTCAGAACCAAAACATTAATATTATACTTGTACCATCAACGGGTCAAAATTACGAAAATGCCCATTTTTAACAAAAGCGGGTTTTTAACCACATTAAATACACATAAACATGCTTAAATGGTAATATCATAATATAACTCATGTAATTCGCATTATCATATATATATTCAATTAAAATGACTTGATTTCCAATTATGTCCTCCAGGCACACTAATCAACATAGTAATGTTTATTAGGAGTTTTGAGACGCTAGATGTAACTTCTCCTAAAATCGTTAGGAGAATGATCTGAGGCCATGTCTATAAATAAGACTAGTCATTATTCATTAATTTTTTATGCTCAATTCTTGTACTCAAAACTCAAGGGAAAGAGTTTCAAAACTATAACTCGAAAGTATCCAATAAAAGTGATTCATGGACGTAGGAATATTTTAACTACTAATCACATAAAAACCCTTGTGTTCAGATTTTATTGATCGTTTAAATTTCTCTTATTTTAGATGACGACCATACTCATGAACTTAGAATAGTCATTATGTTGCAAGAGCGAATAAACCCTTAACATAGAAAATCATAAATAAAAAATAGGAAGTTCTCTTGCTGCTATAAAAAGAAAGGCCTTTCGCAATGCCAGTCATGTAAGATTGTTACGTTTTGCTTCTTTAAGTAGTTCTTCCCTCACTCTCCTAATTTGGGCTTCTCTTTACCAAACTCTCTTCATTTAACAATAAATAGTACATATAAGAAAATCCTTAAATGATCAACAATTTACCAATTAATTAGAGGTATCTTCTATATGCAAGTGAACTTATATTAGAAGAATTATCCCACACTCATTTATCATATGTGTTGACTGCATTTTTTGCCAAAGACGTGTAGACGTCAAAACAACAAAAAACCTTCAAGAGAAAAATACGACAAAGACAATTTTTATAGTGGTTCAGCCCCAATGTGTTGGTAATACCCTAGTCCACTTAGAGTTAAGATTATGAATCTACACTCAAGATCAGATGAACCTGAGTCAACTGAGTTTCTTCAGTGCAGATGAAAAGAATACAATATTTCTCTCAAGATACAAATACTCTCTCTGGAAAATTCGAATCTGAATCCCTTTTATGATGCCATGAGCTATGTATTTATAGGCTCAGGATCGTACAAATGAAGTCCCCCATAATTGGAATATTTTGTTATTCTCACTATATTTTATTAATAATAATATTAAAAATACAACAATACACTACTTCTTCGGGATAAAATGAGAGATTCCCGCGCAGGTATGACCGATTCTTGTTGAGGCTGTTATTGGGATCTTTTGCGTAGCACTGTTCTGTTTAGTCGGTCCACATCACACCCAGGAGGGAAACTGAAGGGCCAAAACACTTCATTGGTCGGTCAAATTCTCACTGTTCGGCCAAGACAAGTGACTAGTTGGCCAAACACATTTCCGGTCGGCCAAACACTTGACTGGTCAGACAAGCACCTAACCGGTCGGACAAGCACATGACTGGTCGGATAAGCACATGACTGGTCGGTCAAGCACCTGACTGGCCGGAAAAGCACATGACTGGCCGGACAAGCACATGCTGGTCGGTCATGACACTTTCTGGTTAGTCAAAAATCTTCATCGTTCTACCGGATCACTCCTAAGCCAGATCTCCGGCCATTCCTTGCCATTTATCACTTCTATTACCATGCCATCATTTTCAAATTTTTGGGATAACATTTGTCGCCAAGTTTATTATATGATATTCTCACATAATAAACTTTTTTCTCCACTGCTGATGGCATAATAATAAAAAATCTAACTGTACATTTTCCCACCTATGCAACAAACCACGACGCCACAGCAGACCACGATCACTGTAATCGACTGCTCCCACAAGAGTCTAAGAATAAGTGATAATTTCCACTTTTTCCCTTTAAATAGACCCATAAGTGCTCATAATCTCATAAGGAAAAAGAAGAACAAAAAGCTCCCCATCTCCCTCATCTTTTTTTTTCCCTTAGCCATGCACTCCCAAAGACTCTTCTCTTTGCCGAAAATCTTCAAGGATTTCAAGAAAAAGCTCCAATTTCCTCAAGCAAATCAAAGGGTTCTTCAAGAAATCAAAACCTCTTCAAGAAATATTTGGGTAAGTCCTCTTCCTCATCTCCATTTATGTGTTTTTTTTTTCTCAAAGCTTAAGAAAAAATATGTGTAGGCCGAAACCCCCATAAGATATACTCCTTTGAATTTGTGTATGAGTCCTTGATATATAATGTGTACTGTGGCTGTTTTGATGTTGTTTAGGGTATGGGTAAATCAATTTTGTCTTCAATTTCATGGAAATTTGAAGAAAAATGAAATTTTCAACCTAAATTGCATATATGGGTTTATGGGTATTTGATGATAGATAAGGCCTCTAGAACATAATATGAATCTTTCAAATCCCACATTTTGATCTTGTCATTGTGTATTTTGGGTGAAGAAATGTGTTTGTGTCCATGGCTTTTTCCAAATGGGTATTAGGGAATGTGTTTGTACCGATCGGTCATGGCCCTTTTTTGCTTGAAGATTCAGGCATGCCCATGGCTTCTCGGACACAAAGGTGTTCGACTTGAAACTTATACCCACCGATCGGTCACCATACAACAACTATTCGGACAAACACCCATCCGATCGGGTGCCTATGCGCTGGCCCCTCGGATGCGCATATCAGCTCGGATGCATGCGCATAGCCGACCGGATGCAACGCCACGATCGCTCGGACACCACATGCTGGCTCCTCGGATGCCTTGGCGTAGCCCCTCGGAACCCCAGCGCAGCTGCTTGCTTGATGCGGCTCCTCAGAAATGCATACGGCTGCTCGAACAAAGGCCCCTCGGGTACCTTGATACCCCTCGGCACATTAGTGCTCCTCGGGTATCACCTACCTAACCGCTCGGATGCACGCACACCGATCGGTCACGGATGCCTCCGCTCGAACGCCACGCACGCACAGCTCCTCGGATGCACGCATACAACTGCCCAGATGTGCAAAGTCGACCGGCCCCCACGGACGTCTGCTTGGTCATCCTGTGGACACCATGTCGACCTACTCGGACACTTGCTTGATGCGGCTCTAACCGCAAGTGCATGCCTCGGCCCCTAGGCTCACATAAAGTTTAATGCCCAACACATGCATGCAATACCTTTACTAACTAGATAAATATTTTCTGAGTAGTAAACATTAATATTTTTCTTGAATCAATTGACTTATATTTGTTTGGTTACTCACCTCCCCTTATTTATTTTTTTTAGATGAATCAGTTCGACTATAGGGGAGGTGACAACCATACAAATTCTGAAACCTCCATTCCGCAATCGAGCGATACTTGTCAAAGCAGCGACTCTTCGTCGAAGTCTCCTAGCAGTCGCACCCCCGAGGATCGCCTTCACTGTCTTAAAAAAATCCGTCCCCGATCAGCCTTATATTTCCTCCAAGAAGAACAACTTCTCAATCAACAGGCTGAGCAGTCAGAAATGAGGGTGAAGAAATCCAACAGACTTCCTCAAGACCAAGACCCTTAGGTGGCTAGCAGGGCCACACAAAAGGTCATGGAACGTAGTGAAGTCCAAACCGCGGCTTCTTCAAGGCCGCCCCACCAGACACAAAAACCCAGCAAGCCTCAGTGAAAAATCACTCAGAAATTTACTACTGATATCTAGCGATTAGCCGTTCAAAAACCAAGAAAAGAAGGAGAAGAAACACCCTCTTGGTTTACAGTCAAACCCTCCAAACTTAACCCTTGCATGTTCGACAAACACATTCAAGCCTCGGGCCTGAAAGGGGTAACGTAATATGTCCGCGCCCTCATTAGAGAGCCAACAAGCCTGGCGGACCATACTGTGCCTAGTCTAGGTATCACGTATTCGCAGGAGCTACCATCCCGCTGCATCATTTCTTTTGGTCAGTAGCAGACTACTTCAACGTCTCTCCTTTCTAGATTGCTCCCAATGGGATTCAGGCATTATCCGCTCTATACATCCTTTACTTCCTGCAAGGTCGTGATCCTCCCACTCTTCATGAAGTGCATTATCTCTTCGACTTCAGGACTAACCCAAGCCACAAGAATACAGGTTTTTTCCACCTCTTCGTCAGGCATAAAGGGATCAAATAGCTCCATTGTATAACTCAAAAGTCAAATCCTGGAAAATACTATACAGAGTATTTTCTTACTTCAGATATCAAAGCCAACAACTTAGCCTTTACACATGCGGGTCCATTTCACCAGTCCTTGCCTACCAAGGAAATGTGTTCCCGAGCAGAAGAATTGGCTAATATGTACACTGAGGAGAAGAATGTCAAAGAGTTGTTTACCGTGGATAATCTTCAGATGGTGGGGCTGTTACCAAGTAACCAGAACATCCTAGTAGAAAGTACTACTGAGGAAGTGAATGCAACTGACTAGTCCAACGCTGACACTGAGGTAGTGACCAATCAGTTCTCTCCCGGACCGTCTCCCTACTCTCGTAGACCAGGTGACCTTATCATTAGGGAACCCTTGCAAGAGGACCAACGTAGTTGTGTCATTCCCACACAGCCTGGGAAAGGAAAGACCATTCAACTTCATAGGGACTTCAGCTCATCATCTAATGAAGAGGATGAATTCCTTGACCAAATCCTAAACTCAGGTCTAGTAGTCATAGGATGATGTTTGATTTTAAATAATTTGGTTTACGAGATTTATAGAGTTTTCTGGTAGTAGTAAAGTATTTATCTACATATTGCTATACTTTTTTCTAACAAAACTTGTTTTTACCCTTTTGCAGATTCAGAGATGTTCAAGCAATTCAACACCACCCTTGCCCAAAAGAGGAAATCTGGGGAGGGAAGTGGCTCAACTCCTCTAAACAAAGTCCCAAGGATAGCCCCGACCAGCCAGGGAAGACAATCTGAGCAGCCAATTACAATCTCGCAGCTGACCCCTTCATTGATTTCTCCCTCTGTGAGCCTAACCCCCACTCGCCTGACTGGCTTAAGTGAGCCCCTTTGCACTGCTGGTAACATTGGGAAGGAACTGCTTGACCAAACCCTTCATGATGCTTCAACGATTCAATGCTTTGAATCCTTGCCTCGGCTTAGTAATGAAGTTGTCTTGCAAAGACGGCTCACTCAACTGATGAATGTAAGTATTTTATCACAAGACAGTTTGTTATTAATCATTTTTACTTGTAGTAACTTCCTGTCTTCCTTGCAGTTTCTTATCACTATCAGCCATGCTCAGCATCGAGCAGTAGACTACAAGGAACTCATCAAGGTCTTAAATGATCAGCTAGTGGAAGTCCAGACCAAAGTAGAGACTTTAACTTCCTCAGAAAAGGATCTCAAATCCAAGGTTGAGCAGGCAAAGAAGACCGTTGCTGAGCGGGATGGGTCTTGTAACGACCCGAATTCACTAATAAGGCTTAAGGGCCTTGATTAGTGTGCCAGGAGGGCATGTTGGGATTTATGTGTGATTTTATGAGTTAAATGCATGGTTATAATTTAAATCATGTTATTTGACTATTTGTTTATCTGAGACGCATGGCTATGTGTAATAGTATGCATGTAGGCCCTGATTGTGTTTGAAGGACATAACTGTAATTTTGGCCATGATTGGGCATAGCTGTATTGATATGTGATAATTGTGTTATGAGAATTGTACCACGTGACCGTGGTGTTCTTATTGTGATGCACGTGCCGAGACGGTCCTGGAAAGCTAGTTAACTTAAAAGTCACAACGGGATTTCTATACCCGGCTCGGGAAGAGCCTAGGGGTACCTCGGGAATTTTATGGCTAAGTTGAGATTTATCGGGTAATGGTTATTGGTGATTGAGAAACCTGGGTAACCATTAGTTACTGCTGTGAGTAACAAGTTTAGTTGGAAAATGGTAGAATTGAAATATTAGTGAAAGGACTAGAGTGCCCTTGAGGACTTAGTTGGGAAAGGATTATTTGGAGGGGTAGCATAGTCATTTGGCAAGGGTAATATACAATTTTCAGCTGGGTTTTAGGGGTACACGGTTTGGGCATTTGGGGTCACTTGATGCTTTGATAGAAATTAAAGAGAAGAAAGAGGAGGAGAAAGAAGAGCTAGGGCAAGTAAAAAGAAAAGAAGAAGAAGGGTAGAAGGGCTGAATTGGGAGCTTAGGAGGAGATCAAGGAAGCTTGTTGGGAGGATTCTACACTTGAGTTATGGATTTTATACACATTTAAGTTTGTTTTCTGTGTTGGTTTGAGGAATTTAAGCATGGTTTAATTTTGAGTTTAAGGTTTGAAATTTCAGAAAATTGGAATTGGGATTTTGGTGAGCGTTAGATTGGATTTTTGGTGGAATTGTGTTGTTTAAACCATCCTAATGTTGTGATTATTAATTGGTTTTGAATTGGGAGCTTTGGGATGGCTTAAGGTGAGGTTTTAAGCTTGAAAATGGTGGGTTTTTTCTGGGTTCGAAGGGTCGGGCCGCGGCATGGTTCTTTGAGGGCCGCGGCCCTTGAAGGCTAAGATGCGCTGAGGATGGAGGGCGGGCCGCGGCATGGTCCTTGTAAGGCTGCGGCCCTTACCTGTTTCTGGGCATTTTTGTGGCCCTGTTTGGGGGCCATGCCGCGACGCTTAATGAATTTTGGGATTTTGAGAATTTAGGCTTGGGAATTTAACCTAGGGTGCTCGGGGTTGAGTCTTTTACCATATTTGGTGAAGTTCAACGTTCCGAGTACTAGAACTTGGTTTGGAAGCTCATTTAAGGATGTTTCATGTGTGTTGTGACTAGGATATTGGAGAGGCTCGTGCTAGAGGACCGTGCTCGCGGCTTGAGTGCATCAGGAGGCTCGGAATACAGGTAAGAAAACTATAACACCCGTAGGAGAGGGCATGGGCCCATAGTATGATTGCGGGGTGCGGCCCTATGTTGCGTGTTGCATGATGAGATGATTGCAGGGCGCGGCCCTATATTGCATTACATGTTAGGGTGCAGATTTAAATGAATTGATATTTGTTTGAATGTTGTTTGATTTATGCTATATATGATTATAGTGAATTGAACGGCTATGGCCGAGGACGGCAAGGCCGAGAACGGCAGCGGGGCCGAAAGTAACACCTAGCACATGGGATGCTTATGGTCAGGATAGGACCCAGGGGATACGGGTGATATCCCTACGGTGAGGACCAAGACCCCAGGCTTCGGTAAGGTTTCGGGGGCAGCATGGCCGTGTTTGCTTAGTCTAATGGTTGACTTGTTTATATGTGGATTATCTGTTATGATAAACTGTATAAATTGCATATGTTATGTTCTGCATGAGTTTTCTTGCTGGGCTTCGGCTCACGGGTGCTCCGTGTTGCAGGTAAGGGCAATGACTGAGTCAACCAACCATGAGTACGGAGAGCGTGAAGCGACGCGTACATGTTTGGCCTACCCGACTGCTTTGGTTGGGGGTTTATTCGAAAATGGCTGTAATAATCTATGATTTTATGATTTGTTAACTGTAAACTTATTTCAAGATGTAAATAGTTTTCAAACCTTATTTTGGGATCCCAAATGTTTAATACTAGAAGTTTTAAATGAAACGGCGCATTTTCAAAGATTACAGCCTTAAATTTTAATTAGGCACTCTTTTGTTTCAAAACCTCGGTTAACGAGTTCATTGCACCCTGTCTTGTCTTAAAACTTACTTAGTAACGGCTCTAAGGAAGTAGGGCGTTACAACTTGGTATCAGAGCGAGCCAAGGTTTATTGGTTCTGGAGATCGACCAAACATGTACGCTCGCTGTCAGTGACAAGCTCGACTCAGGGTTGGTTGGTATGAATGATTGACTTGACTAAATATATGTTTGAATGCCCTGTTTGCCTACTTATTTATATGGAGCATGAGGAATGAAATGACATATGCATGAGATGCTGTTGGGCTGGGCCCTTGATTATTGCATGTTGAGATTGATGCATGCTGAATAATATTATTATGCATATGGATGAATATTGGAATAATGGTTCGCACATTGAGTGTATGTGGTTAATTTTCTAAATTAAATTCATATGGTTATATCTGTTTATTGGCTTGTATGAAGCATGATGAGTATGGATATACTTAGTTGTGATAAAATTTGGTACCTAAATGTATGTCATTGTGGATTTGACCTAGTATATGCTTGTGTGTGCATTATACCTGTGGATATTTGGATCTAGTTGTGGGTTGGTTCAGGGTATGAACCATAGAGTTCAGGAGTTGGTCAGTTTTGACAGATGAACTCGTGTTGTTTGTTCCTAGAAGGGTTTTGGGGACCTGATATTGTGTTGAGAGGGGGATTCTAGATATAAGTTGGAGTTGAGATCTCCAGTTATTCCGAAAAGTAGCAGCAGAGGGTCACTAGTGTGTGAGTAAGCTGCGGAGTTTGTTAGTCGAGAAGGGATAGAAGAACAGCGGATTTCTCTGGTGAAATGACTGATTTAGATGTTTTAACAGTAAGGTTAACCGGTGTTGGTTTACTGTGAGGTATGGACGGTTAAAGGTATTATATGAAAGGTTTAAAGGGTGTTATCCTCGGGTTTTGAGGAGAGTTCGAGTTAACAAGGAATTTATCAATAGATGAGCAGAGTTAATTCCACCCTTGGTTAAGAGGATGAGAGATCCTGATTAGAGGGTTATGTTAAATGTTGAGGCAGAGGGATGCCTGGAATTGGTACTCGGGCTGGGGTACTGGCTTAATGGGTTGGAAAGAACCTAGATGATGAATGGTTAGAAGAGATTTTAAAGACATGATTTGAACTGTGGAAACTGGTGGACTTATAAGTTTGGTTTGGACTGTTGGGGCTAACAACAGCGTAGATCAATGGGTTTGGTGAATTGGATAGTTCATTTTGGGAATTTATACTGATGGATGTATCTGGAATTGATGGCGACCCATTTAAGGATTTGAGATTTGGAATAGTCTAAGGAGTTTGGGCTGTTCTGATGTAAGGATTTATCGTCTGTATGTGGATGGCAGAGAGAGCCATGTGGTTCGAGGAACTGATGGTTGATGATTAGAGCATGAGTGCTAGGCCGCAGGGGCAGTGCTTCCTTTGATGGAATTAGTAAAGAGAGAATTGTGATAATCGTGTTGAAGGGACCCCGGATAGTGTTATGGCCTCTAGATTCGCCAAGAAGGGCAGAAAGGTCTGATTGATAAGATGGCACTTTTAGTGCTAGAACGCAGCAAGGTTGGATTCTCAATTGTTGAGGTAGAAAGATCCCAGACAGTGCTTGGGCACCTAATTTGAGTTTGGAAAGGAACCTGAGTGAGAAGCTAGATATCAAGATGGCGATAGGAACCAGGGAGGTTATTGGTATGCATGAGGGAGAGGATGCCACCTGAGAGGATGCCACCTGAGAGGAGGTCAGGCGAGGGCATGACGTCTACATGGAATGACTCGGTATGATAGAATGGATTTCCCGTGGTGAGGGAACGGAGAACTTGAATGCCTCGCTACATTCGTAGTTCAAGGATGATTCCTCGAGGATGAGTATTTAACAGAATGGTTTATGCTTTGGTCATGTAACGAACTGGAAGGACTCGGTGTTGAGAATGTCCCGAGAGGGTGTTGGACATAGAAAGGTTGCCTCAAAGGTGCCATTTGAGAGGATGAGGACAGTAATACTTATTGAGAAGGAATTAGAAACTCTGGCAGATGGATTGTTGAGGATATCATCTGGAGTACGTGAAGGAGACAGAGCTGACCAGTGGGAAGGTTATGTGGGTATGCAAAGAAATATTTAGGGAATACTTCAAGATCAAACTACAGATAGGATTGGTATAAAGAATGTTGTAAAAGGTGGTTTTGGCCGACAGAAAGTCTTTTGAAGCAATCGAAGGAATTTGGCCCTGGTGTAGCCAGTATGTTATACGGTGGGGATTGTTAGCATCGTCGGGTTAGGACGAAAAGTACAATGTTGGATACAAGATGGGGCGATCTCCCCAAGAGTTGATCTATGACCTGGTTATTACCAGTTGGAAACCAAGGACAGACACATTTCGTGAATTGTCTAGCTTGCACCGGGTAGGGTGTGAGGAGTTGGTAACAAAGATTCTGGAATGGTTCACGCTACAGCAGCACAGGTAAGTTCTTTAGGCAGAGAATGCATGAACGGTATGGGCAAGTCCCCTTCAAGCTCAGGAGCAGTGCATGTGGATTACTCCCAGACAGAAATGGTGAGCAGATGATTATGCGAAAGACGTTTGTACCCAGAAGGCGGAGTCTCAGGTAGGGTTCTACGGATTGTTAGTTTGGGTGTCGTCAGGAGTACCCAGAGTAGAGCTACAAGAAGAAAGGACAGGTATGAGAAGATTTGATCTGAAGTCACAAAGAAGCTAATGAAGAACGTCTGAAGAATAGAAAGCACAACAAGACTTGTAAGCGCGTCATCTACTGCATAAGCACCTCCGGAGATTTCTACATCAAAGATGAGGAGAACAGTAAAACTTGTACAGTCCTTCGGGTACTTCGATTTCTTAGATTAGGTGAGGGGCCACCTTCTGTGTTCCCGTAAGAGTTCCTTTTTCCTTCCTGAACGTTAGTATGAAAAAGAAAGGGAATTTCTTCTGTTTGAACTCAAGTACTCAAGTGCGGCAAGGACCACGCGTCATGCTGGGTATGGTTCTGCGACCAAGACGTGTGCGTGAGGCGACTGGTTGAGTATGCGTGCGTCAGTCATCCAAGTAATGATTTGACAGTTTTTAATGGTACTCCGGGCCCGAGGTGGTATAATGATGGGAAATAAATACTTTATTCCCATCCGAGGAGTCATAAATAGGATCGTCGCTTCATCTCCAGCCGTTGGATCCGATGCACATGGAATGGGAAGATCGGGACCGTCCGTTTGAGGAATTCGAAATGACTTCTTCCCTGCTATAAAAACGAGGGAAAGGACCTTTCTTCCTCTTTACGCTTTCAAATTCTCTATCTTTCGGATTTTCAGATTTCCAAACCTTCAAACTCTCAGGCTTCCCAGCTTCCGCTCCTTCGAACTTGCCACTTCTTTTGGTAAGGATCTGGAAACTTTTCTTTTGATTTGGCAGTGGGTTTATTCGCCGAAGTTCCTGGTTTGAATCGCCATTCGTCTTTGCAGCTTTTACTTCTCGCGATCGTGCTGTGCAGTGATCCAGTTACTCCTTCAACCTCCAACTACCCGAATATCAGTAAGTATTTCTACTTTGCTCTTTTCCTCCCAAACCTTAGGTTGTTGGTAGTTGTTAGAGTAGAGGTTTCTGCCATTATCGCCTATGTGCATGTGCGAATAGGGCTTTGGTAGGCATGTGATTGATGTGAGTCGATAAGTAGCCTTTTTTGCATGCTTTGACGATTTGCGTTTGGAAAGTCGTTCCTTGTTTTGCTGTTTTAGGGCATAAGCATGAACGCCTTTAGGGTGTCTTTCTCTGGAAAAACACTTCTTTTGGTGGGCTTAGGCTCGGAGTCTGAGTCTGGTTCCTTGCTGCCCTTCGGGTGGCATCGTGCCAATCCCTCGGTAAGCTCGGTGGGAGCCTCTCCAAGCAGTTTTCGGGGAGGGTCTCCCCGACGCCTTTGATACCACTAGGGTATGACAAGGGTGCTGACTGCTTAGAGTGTTTTCTTCTTTCTTTCTTTTTTCCAGTGACGATCATCTCAAAGGAACAACTCCTTGCTGTGGGGGAGGCTGATTCTGCCCAGGAGAAGGGTTCCCCTGTCGCTGGTGCAAAGGGGAAAGGAAAGGCGAAAGTGGTCGCGGCTAGCCCACCGACTTCCAACAGTTCAATCTGGGAGATGGACCAAAAGCCGAACCTTTTCAAGAATTATGGCATGCTGGAGCTGTATTCCTCCAAGGCAGGCCTGAAGAACATCCCAGGTCTGATGTGGCACCATCTGTCGGTGCTGGGCGAGTCGGCTAGCCAGAGTCACGAGGGCTTTGGTGCCTGGAGCTGGGCACACATAGTGTGTGGGGCGCACTTGCCCCTAAGAAGTTACTTTGCCAATTTCTGTGTGAAGGCGGGGATTGCCCCCTTCCAGTTGATTCCTCCCAGCTACAAGCTCCTAGCGGGGTGGTTCATCTTTTGCAAGTCCCGGAAACTGGAAGCTCCTACCCCGGAGGAGGTGCTGTACTTCAGCGGGTTGAAGTCTCAGCCTATGAGGGGTCATTCAGACAAGGTGGGGTTTTACAGGCTGGAAAGGCATCCGGACGTGATGTGCCCCACCTGTCATACCGCGAGGGTTCCAGACCTCCGGGGGTACTGGTTCCTGACGACTGGCTTTTCGCTGAAGAGGGTGCCAGCCCTATCTTTGGACTTCAAAATCCCTGGTAAGTGCTCCTTCCTCTCCTTTTCAACTTTGTTTCTTTGCGTTTGATTTGCCTTTTGGGAGGATCTCTAATGCTTGTATTTGAATTTTGCAGAAGTCGTTCCGCGGACACCTCGATGTGCGGAGATGATAAGGAGGTCCAAGTTCTACGAAGGGCTTTCTGAGGAAGAGTTGAAAGTGGAGGGACTTGTGACCTCCGAATCTTTGAGGGAGTATGGGCTACTCGCCTCTTTCCAAAACATCGAGCCAGTGAGTGGCAGGGGGCAAAGTCAGGTGTCTGCCGACATCCGGGAGCAGATTTCCCTGGAGCTGTCCAGGGTGATCAACCAAGCAGCCCGGGACGAGAATACTTTATCTCCTAACGAAGAGGAGATCGAGGACCGCCACGCCGCGGCTTACCCTAACGAAGGGGCTTCGGGGGCTAGTACCTCCGAGAGAGGTAAGACTAGTTTTCGATTGATCCACACCCCCAGCCTGTCTGAGGTTTCCCGGACCTCTCAGATGGGGTTCGATCCCCGCTTCCTTAGGCTAGATACGCGTAGGATACCTTTTGACAGATATTGCGATAGGGTAGATGAGCTCCTTGGGTGTCTGAGTGACGGTAGTCTGCCAGAGGGTGTCATCATGGTTGACCCTTCTTCCCTCAGCATGTCATTCCCGAACTTCAAGGAGTACGGGAGCTTCCTGGAGCAGGAAGCGGTGTTTTGTTTTGCTCGGGGAAGGCCATCCACGTTTCTCGTGCATGGTCGTCCCTTTCAAACTTTTCTTTTTCTTGCTTCTTGTTCCCTACTGGCGGGCTTGCTTGTGCTTTTATGTTGTTGATTGTCTTGTCTTCCGCTTATCTTCTTTCTCATTGCTTGTTGGTTCGTTAACCTTGCTTTGTACGTTTCTTGCAGAGTATCCAGAAGCCAAGATGTTGGGGAGGGTTACTTTGCTCATTAAGAAGGCTGCCACTAGCCAAGACCCGTCCACGGGGAAAGGACGGAAGACCAAGGCTGGTAAGGGAGGTAAAGCTGCCTCCCCCAAGAAGACAAGTGGCGAGGCGCAAACGTCTCCGAGGGTAGAGAAGTCTCCTGCCGACGGGCCTTCCGAGACTATGATGGTCTCGAGTACCAGCAGCGACGGGGAAGGGCTTGTGTTCCCCGTGAAGACAACTGGGGTGAGCAAGCGTCCCGGAGAAGATGCTGAGGGCGCTAAGACGAAACGCCTTAGACACTCTTCTCCCGGTCGAAGGCAACAACAACAGCAACGACAACAACCACAACCACAACAACAGCAGCAACAAGAACAACAGAGACAATCACCAATGCCACAGCGGCAGCAACTACAACATCCAAACCAGCAGCAGCAACAAGGGCAATTACTTCCGCTGCCGCAGCAGCAAAAGCAACAGATCGGGGCCTTAATACCCCGTCTGCCTCCTCCTCCAGCCCAAAGGGAGTCCATCCTTTCGGGGTCTCCTTCTTCTCAGCCAACAAACCTTCCTCTGCCTGGCCTGAAGTTCCACTTCCCGCAGAAACCAACCCGTTTCCCCGCTGCCCTCCTGGAGGGTGTAAGACGGGCCGATAATTTTTTGAAGAGACGGTTGGAGGCTGAGAACGCCATTACCCAGGGAAGGGCAGACAACTTATCTGCCGTGAAGAGAGCTGAGTTGGCCGAGGGGGTGCTGTCTCTTCACCCGGCTGGAGCGGTTTTGGATGGCCCAGCCTTGGAGAAGAGGCTGGTGCCTAGGCTTGGACGTGCATTGGCGCCGTTCGGAGCGGAGATGATGGAGGACATGGACCTGAGCTTGTGCGAGCTCAATTATGAGATATGGGCCATCAGTAGCAGTAAGGATCCGCTGTTGCTGACACATGCCGTGAAGCAGCAATTGTCCGGGGTAAGCCGTCAGTTGTTGTGTTTTGGGATCATCTGTCTTTTGGTCCGGCTTAACTCATTCTGTTGTCTTTCCTTGCAGACCTCTATGATCGCGGAACGCTCGTTCCGGGAGGTTGGTGCAGTTCTGGTTCAGCTGGAGGAGAGCAAGCTGGCTCGCCAGGCCTTGGAGGCGGAGAAGCAGAAACTGACCCAACAGGCCTTGGAGGCTTCGGAGAAGATTGATCAGGCCCGGCGCACGGCTGAGGAAGAGGCGGACAAGAAATATCTTGCCAAATATGAAGAGTACCGGGCCAAGGCAGAGAATGAGTTTAGACAGCGGTCGGATGGGATGAAGGCCGAAAACTCCAAGCTCCGGGAAGAGTTGTCTCAAGCCAGGGTGGAGAAGGATACCTTGGAAGCCCGCTTGCAATCAAAAAATGATCTCCTCCTTAAGCAGCAAGAGGAATATTCCACTCTTCAGAGTAAGCTGCACGAGGAGGAGCAACTCCATAAGAGGAGCAGGGATCTCGTGTCTATGCTGCAGTTGGGGCTCGCCGA
The DNA here is from genome assembly GCF_963169125.1 of Humulus lupulus. Classification (NCBI taxonomy): domain Eukaryota; kingdom Viridiplantae; phylum Streptophyta; class Magnoliopsida; order Rosales; family Cannabaceae; genus Humulus; species Humulus lupulus. Next base: position 80,856,961 of record NC_084801.1, read on the forward strand.
GAAGGATAAAGAGATCGGGGCCTTGCAATTCACTGCCAGGGGGCATGTGACCGAGAAGCAATCCGTGCTGAACCAAAATAGGGAGCAGCGCAAGGAGATTGATTCTCTTAAGCGGGAGCGGGATGCTTCCAAGGCCGAGATGGACAAAGTAAGGGCTCAATTAGCTGTCGCGGAGGCACAGCTGGCAACCTCCGAGGCGGAGCGCTTGAAGGAGAAGGAGGATGCTGAGGTGATACTGAACAGGACGATTAATATATCGCATGTGGTCCTCATGCATCAACTCTGGAAAGTGAACCCGGAGGTACTAGGCTATCTGGGAGAGGATGCCGAAGCCATGAGGGAGAAGCTACTCGTATGGGATCAAGGCCCAGAGGCGTACGTCCAAACTTACAATATTGACGAACGTACTGGAGCCCCTGAGGCGGGAGATCCCGGAGAGGCGGGGACCTCTGAACCTTCCCGTGACAAAGTTCCGCCTTCCAATGAGCCGACTCCGCCAGCCTCAGTTGAAGCCGATGCCCCCGAGGCCGCGGTCGTGGAAGCTGCAGCTACCCCCAATGCTTGAAGGGGTTTTATCTTTAATTATTTTTCATTTGAGTTTTTCATTGCGGACATATTTGCCATAATTATAGCATTCTCCTTTCTTCTCTGCCGAGTTCTTTATTTATCTTTGCGCTTAGGGTAGACTTTTATACGATAGAAACTGTTGTAGGGGCGCATGAGGTTTTGGTTCCAACGGCCAAAACCTATGCACTTCCCACTTGAAGCTCTAACGGCTGATGTATTTTCCCACGTAGTTTCTAGGTTACGAAGGTTTCCTGGTTCCAACGGCCAGGCTCCTTTCACCGTATTTTAGCTTTCCTAAGGCAAATAGCCAAACCCGGGACTTGTAGGTATACTGTTCGCTGGGATTGCAAAGGTGAGCCGTTCCATGGTTTGGAACGGGAGTTCTTTTGGTGAGCGTCGCTAGACTTAAGGTTATATCTTTGCGAAGCAAAACTAACTGTTGTTGCGAACCTCATGGTGGCTGACTTCAGGGACCTGGCATGGAGCCCTGCGAGGCAAGGCTCGTTGCTGTCGGGGAAATCGCCACGCCCACTAGGTGTGATCCCGGAGCAGGGGCTTTGTGAAGCAAGGCCTGCTGTGAGTGGGGGATCGACCATGTCTGCTCCTGGAGCTGAAACTTGCAATGGTCGAGGAGCTCGCCATGCATTATTTTGTGAGATCCGGAGCTGGAGCCTGCGAAGCAGAGCTCTACAGTGATCACGGATCTTGCCATCTTTCGCCTTGCGGGACCCGGAGCTGGAGCTTGCGAAGCAAAGCTCTACAGCGATCGCGGATCTTGCCATCTTTCGCCTTGCGGGACCCGGAGCTGGAGCTTGCGAAGCAAAGCTCTACAGCGATCGCGGAGTATTCTGCAAAGGACTTGTCAGGGAGTTGGGGGTGTTTCGGCGTAGCTCTATGAACGTGCCTCAACCCCCAGTCCTGTCCATCGCTGGGCTACACAGGAGATAATTTTCACGATACATAATGGCAGGCATTTCCATGCCGATTTTCACATAAGCACATAATGCACATATGACACGTAATGCAAGCATGTTCATGGCAACAAATAAACCTAAGCTTAACAATTTAAACATTTTAAACAATTTAAAAATTTCAAACACAATGCTAGCACATAAGTGGTGTTCTGTGTACGTTTTGTTCAAGGGGCATATGGCTATGCCTTAGCCATGTATACCCCCCCAAGTGAGCGTGGGGTCCGGACCGCGTGGTCACTTGTTAAAATGCAGCTTTGAACACAGGGATAAAAATTGCAGTAAAAGTGGAGTGAATCTCTCCGTGTTTCATTAAATTAGCCTGCTAGGCGTGAGTTTTTACAACAGGGAGGATTATTTCCACATTTTTCACTTTTGCTAATTTCACCAAGGACTTCCGACTAGATGGTCCGGGGCCTACTGGTAGTAACGGCGGAGGTGCTCCGCGTTCCAGGCGCGTGGGACTTTAGATCCGTCGAGTCTCTTTAAGTGATACGTCCCATGGCCCACTTTTTCTTGGACTTCGTAGGGGCCTTCCCAGTTGGGTCCGAGGACTCCCACTCCCGGATCCTGCGTAGCAGGAAATACTCTCCGTAGGACAAGATCCCCAACTTCGAATGTACGGCTCTTGACTCTCGTGTTAAAGTGTCGGGCTATCTTGCCTTGGTACATTTTTAGTTGGACCTGCGACTGCTCCCGGAGCTCTTCGATCATGTCCAAGGACTCCTGGAGAAGGGCATGGTTCCGGGTAGGGTCGTAGGTATCTTGCCTGTGAGAGGGGATCATAGTTTCTACTGGGATGACGGCCTCGCAACCGAAGGTCATGGAATAAGGCGTGTGCCCTGTCGAAGTTCTCTCTGTTGTGCGATAGGCCCAAAGTACTCGCGGAAGTTCTTCCGGCCAGTGAGCCTTGCAGGCTTGGAGTTTTTTCTTCAACATGGTCTTTAATATTTTGTTTACAGCCTCCACTTGCCCATTAGCCTGAGGTCTGGCGACTGCGGAAAAGCTTTTGATAATTCCATGCGAAGCACAGAAGTTCGTGAAGTGTTCACTGTCAAATTGCTTTCCGTTGTCGGACACAATTTTTCGTGGAAGCCCAAAATGACACACTATATTCCTGATGACAAAGTCCAGTGCTTTTTTAGATGTGACCGTGTTCATAGGTTCAGCTTCAGCCCATTTGGTGAAGTAGTCTACCGCGACTATGGCATACTTCACTCCACCCTTTCTAGTTGGGAGGGAACCTACTAGGTCAATGCCCCAAACGGCGAACGGCCAGGGGCTGGTCATTAAGGTAATTTCTGTAGGCGGCGCTCGCAGAACCTTGGCGTACCTCTGGCACTGCTCACATTTCCTGACATAATCCACACAATCCTTCTTCATGGTGGGCCAGAAGTATCCTTGTCGAAGGATCTTTTTGGAGAGGCTCAGCCCGGAGGTATGATCGCCACAGAAGCCTTCGTGAACCTCATGGATGATGGTGCTGACTTCGGTTCCGGCAACACACCTAAGGAAGGGTATGGACAACCCCCTACGGTAAAGCTTTCCATCCATAACCACGTATCGGGGAGCTTGATATTGGAGCTTCCTTGCGTCAGCTTTATGAGTGGGGAGCTCTCCGGTGGTGAGAAATCTGAGGATGGGTCCTATCCAGGAGTGGGAATGGTCGATGATGGCTTTTATCCTTCGTGTCTCAGTACTGGGGGCTTCTAAGTGCCCGATGGGGACTAGGCCATACTGTTCAATCTCCGGGTCCGTTGCAAGCTTGGCCAGCGTGTCCGCGAGTGAGTTCTGGTCCCGGGGGACCTGGCGGATTTGGTAGCCTTTGAAATGCTGTAGTAGGCCGCGGGAGAGAGACACGTAGGCAGCCATTTTTTCGCCCTTCGTCTGGTATTCCCCGGATATTTGGTTTACCACAAGTAGGAAGTCGCTGTATACTTCGATTTTTTGGGCTTCGACTTCTCTGGCCAGTCGTAATCCAGCTATCATGGCTTCGTGTTCTGCCTCGTTGTTGGACGCTGGGAACGCGAAACGGATGGCGCTCTGGAGCTGATTCCCTTGGGGAGATATTAGGATGACCCCTGCTTCAGCTCCTTTTTCATTTGAGGCTCCGTCTACATAGACCTTCCAGGTGGGAAGTTCCGGGACAGGATCTTCCAGGAGGTCGTTCATTCCCGAGCATTCCACAATAAAGTCCGCGAGAGCTTGACCTTTTATGGAAACACGTGGTTGGTAGTGGATGTCGAACTGGCTCAGTTCCATGGCCCACTTAAGCAATCTGCCAGAAGATTCGGGTTTTTGCAAGACTTGTCGGAGAGGGTGATTGGTGAGTACTTTGATGGTGTGCGCCTGGAAATATGGCCTCAGCTTCCGCGAAGCAATTAGCAAGCAGAGGGAGAGTTTTTCGATCATTGAATATCTGGACTCGGCGTCCAATAACCTCTTTCTTACGTAATACACAGGGAGCTGGATACGGCTATCTTCCCGAACGAGAGCGGCACTCACTGCGTGCTCAGTCACGGCTAAGTATAAGAACAACGCCTCTCCTTCGACAGGTTTGGACAGAATGGGAGCTCGGGTTAAATGTTCCTTGAGGTGTTGGAAGGCTGCTTCGCATTCGGGGGTCCACTCGAACTTCTTGTTTCCTCGCAACACGTTGAAGAAAGGGATACACTTGTCAGTGGCCTTGGATACGAAGCGGCTGAGAGCAGCTATCCTTCCGGTAACACTCTGGACATCCTTATGCTTCAGGGGGGAAGGCATATCTATGAACGCCTTAATTTTCTCAGGGTTGGCTTCCACTCCACGGGAGCTGACAATGAAACCGAGGAACTTCCCAGACGAGACCCCGAAAGTACATTTCTTTGGATTCAGTTTCATTCCGTACTTTTGGATCACGGCGAAAGCTTCCTCAAGGTCGTCAATGTGGTCCCCAGAGGTCTTGGACTTTACCAACATGTCATCCACGTACACCTCCATGTTCCTCCCCAGTTGGTCCTTGAACATCCTGTTTACTAGACGCTGGTACGTCGCCCCAGCATTCTTCAAACCGAAAGGCATGACCACGTAACAGTAGACACCTTTGTCCGTGAGGAAGCTGGTGTGTTCCTGGTCCGCGACATGCATCTTGATCTGGTTGTATCTGGAGTACGCATCCATGAAGGATAAGATTTCGTACCCGGAAGTAGCGTCTACCATCTGATCGATTCGCGGAAGAGGGAAACAATCTTTCGGGCAGGCTTTGTTTAGGTCCGTGAAGTCAATGCACATTCTCCAGGACCCATCGGGTTTCGGGACCAGAACTGGGTTGGCCAACCACACGGGATAGTGTGACTCCTGGAGAAAGCCTATGGACATCAACTTGTCCACTTCAGCTTTGATGGCTTCGGCCCTCACTGGGTCTAACGGCCTCCTCTTTTGGCGAATTGGAGTTGCAGATGGGTCTATGTTGAGTGCGTGGCACGCAACATTAGGATTAATCCCCGTCATATCAGCGTGGCACCATGCCAGGATATCCTGATTATTCTTCACAGTGGCCACGATCTTATCTCGAATGGCCGACGGCAGGTTTTTCCCCACCTGAATGACTTTGGTGGGATCTCCCGGGTTGAGGATCACCTCTTCGACTTCCTCCATCGGCTCTATTGCTTTCTCGATTCCCACTCTTGGGTCGAGTTCGTCAAAGTATGCCTCCTGAGCACCCCCAATTTCTGGTAATTCTTCCGCCAAAGGAATGGCAGCAAACGTCTCCTGGACCGTGTAGACGGATCGGACGGAGACGTTATAACAGCTCCGTGCACTTCGCTGGTCTCCTCGGAGGGTGCCGATACGCCCATCGTCGCATGGAAACTTCAAGCATAAGTGGCGTATCGAGGTTATGGCACCACAATCTATTAGGACCGGTCGGCCTAGGATGGCATTATACGCCGTGGGGCATTCGACCACCACGAATGTGCTGTGCTTGAAGGCACAAGCGTCGCTTTCTCCCCTGAGAGTGACTGGAAGTTGAATTTTGCCTAATGGCATGAGTGCATCCCCATTGAACCCTTGACGCTGGATGGGGCATGGGGTCAAGTCTGTCTCGGTTAATCCGATCGCGTGGAAGGCCGCTTTGAAGAGGATGTTTACGGAGCTTCCGTTGTCGACCAGGATCCGTGAGACCTTCTTATTGGCAATTTGGGCTTCCACCACGAGGGGATCGTTGTGGGGGAAGTGCACATGTCGAGCATCGTCCTCCGTGAAGGTGATGGGAAGGTCCATCATTCAGGGACGTTGAGCGGGTGATTGAACCAAGGCGCACATCTCCCCAGTGTGTTCTAACTCCATCAAGTACCTCTTCTGGGAGTTGCGGGTGCTTCCGGCAAGGTGCGGTCCTCCGGAAATGGTGGCTACGTGTCCGTCAACGGGTGGCGGAGCAAGGCCGGGCGGATATGGGTTGCCCGGTCCTGGAGCCAACAAGGCAATGGGTGCCGGAGCGGGTGGAGCAGGAAGCGCTGGGAACTGAGACCCGGGAGCTTGGGGGTGACCGGCTCCAGGAGCGCTAGTGGTCCCCCTCTGTCCCGGGGAATATGCAGTTCCGTGAACTACCCCCTGTCTGGGATAGATAATGGGTATCCTCACCCACTGACCGAGGTGTCCCGCTCTTGCCAGGGACTCGATCTCATCCTTCAGCTGAAGGCACTCGTTCGTGGTGTGCCCCACGTCTCCGTGGAACTCACACCTCTTTTTGGAGTCTCGCGGACGCCTTCCTCCGTGAGACACTTTCGGGGGCTTCCTATAGTTGACCATATTACAGGTCGCCCGATAGACATTCTCTCGCGAGTCTATCAAACTGGTATATTCCGTGAACTTGGGCTCATAGTCCTTCCGGGGTTTCTTTGAATGGTCTCCCCGGTTGGAGTTTCTTCCGCTTCGTTTGCTCCGCGATTGGCTCAAATTACGTTCTGGGCCTTCCGCTTGCGGCTGCGGCATGCCAGGAGCGATACTACATCCGGTTTGTACAGCTCCGTACCCAGAGAAATGGGTTTGACTCGGCGTCTGAGCAGACGCAGAAGGCCCATACACACTTGGAGTGAATTGGGCTCCTGGAAGCGTGAGGGCTGGTGCGGGAGCTTGCGAAGCAAAGCTCGGCGCAGTCACGGAAGGCGTTGAAGCCGGGGGAACTCCAAAGGCCTGCTGGTAGGCATCCTCAAGGTTGATGATTCCCTGAGCTTTTGACATGAATTCGGACAGAGTTTCTGCCCGTCTCCTTTGCATTTCCCCCCATAGCAGGGAGCCGACAGTAAGGCCCGATTGAAGGGCGATCAGCTTCATGTCATCGCTGACCTTGGTCTTTGCTGCAGCTTCCATCATTCTCTGAATGAAAGCTTTGAGGTTCTCATTGGGTTGCTGTTTGATGTTGGTTAAGGAACCAACCTCCATGTCGTGGTCGCGGGCAGCAATGAACTGCCTCCTGAATGCGGACTGTAGCTCCTTCCAACTGTGGATTGATCCGGGAGCTAATCTTTTCCACCAGTCCTCCGCGGACTTGGTAAGGGTGAGTGAGAAGCACATGCATTTGGCGTCTTCACTGACACGCGCCACTTGCATCATTTTGTTGTATTTAGCTAGGTGGGTACGCGGGTCCGTCCTCCCATCATATAATTCTATGTGAGGCATTTTGAAGTTATCCGGGAGGGACGTTTCCGCGATCCTCCGAATACATGGTTCCGGGTCTTCCTCCTCAGAGTCTGACAGGGCCCCACTTTGCTTCCGGACCAGCTTGGTCAAGGCAGCAATCTGTTCCTCGAGCCTCTTCGTATCACTCTCCGGGAGGTCACGTCCCCGGAGCTTGTCATTAATATGATTTCGGAGGTCATCTCCGTGAGGCCGGGCCTTTTCTCCTTTGGCCTTTTCATACTTGGTCTCCAACCTTCTTCTTAGGTCCACCGTGGACCAACTATCTTCGGAATGCGAGTTCGCAGCCCGACCGTCCTGGTTGACGGAATCACTGGGGCAGTTGTTCCTTCCCCTAGGCCTGGGTGCCTTAGCACCGGGCCCTTTAGGCACGGAGTGCCCCCTTGGGGCTGAAGGACGTCTGGGCTTAGGAGCGCCAGAGACCTTATGCGCGCGGGGGGGGCAGTCGGCCAGGTGATTCACGCCTTTAGGAGGTGCAGGGACGTCAGCGCGTACAGGCTCTCCAACTTTTTCTTTGCCCTTGTTAGGGGCAGCTTTGGATGGTCCAGTAGCAGCTGGATCCGGCATAGCGGCATCAGCACCACCTAAAACAGAGGCGTCCTCGTCCTAGTCGCCTAGGTCTCCGAACTTGCTTTGGAGGCGCTCCATCATGCGCTGCATTTTTTCGGAGAGGCGCTCCTGCTCAGCAAGCTTGGCTTTGGTGACCTCTAGTTCTTCGACTACTTGGACCAGTTCTGGGTCCTTCTCATAGTAGCAGCCGTCCTTGTAATAACCGTCTTGGACATACTCTTCTTCGTCTTCTAGGTATGTCGTATCTTCGGTACTGACCCGATCCTGGCGCGATGTCGGGTCTTCACCTTGGTAGTCCAGGGGTTCGGTTTGCACCGCATCTTCCATCACAGTATCGGGGTTGACCCTAGCATTTTTGTCAACCGCGGATTTTCTCGAATTCACCATCTCTTTAGCACGAAGTGAATACAAAAAACGTACACAGAAAAAGGGCTGACTAACAACTTCCTACAGCTCTCAATGAAAGCACCAAAATGTTTACCGAGTTTTTCGGAAACGAATACAAACAGAATAATAAAAAGATAAGAACTGTAGAAGTGCTGAAATGTAACTAAACAAACAGTGTTTTTACGTGGTTCAGGCGTTAACGAGCCCTAGTCCACGAGTCGATGTTATTATACTTGGAAAAGTTTACAGTAAGATGGCTGGTGTATTAGAACTTCACACACTCACAATGTTTCTCTCGGGTTGTCTTGTAGAAGATGAAGCTAGAGAGATTTTAGTAGAGTTCTTGCTATGTGATTTGTTGGCCGTCCCCCTTCTTGTAAAATGAAGGGGTCTTTATAGCTAGGGTTTTGGATTAGGGTTTTTCTCTACGTACATGAGTCTTAATTACACCGGCCATAAATAGGGGATACAATTACTGTAGTAGCATGGCTACAAGACTCTATGTGGGTATATTTACGTGAAAGTATGGGGAACACACAAAGTCATCCGTCTTTTCCAAGTTGTCAGCGGAACAGTAGGCGAAAAGGTACCCTTAGGCGTGCTGGGATGTGTGCGGCTTTTACCTGTCGGGCGTGTCAGGCGGGATCCTGTGTCAGGTGGATATCATTCCAAATATGCCTCCTCCATGACTCGACCGTTTGGTTTTGTTCCGTGCGAAGCACGGAACTATTTCCGCGAAGACTACTTGAAGAGCTTCTCCTGGAAGGAGCTTCCCCGAAGAATACCCCTTCGGGAGTCCGTGAGGGTTGATGAGCCTCCGTGTCGCGTTTGCTTGGGAGAGTAATCCGGACACTAAACGGGAGAGGCGATGCCTTTCTGTCCATCCGCGAGCTCTGGTCACCTACCGTGAACGACATTGGTAATTCTGCTTCCCCGAGGGTATCAATCTAAACGCTATCTGGAAATCTGGATAACAGTATGCATGAGGGAGAGGATGCCACCTGAGAGGAGGTCAGGCGAGGGCATGACGTCTACATGGAATGACTCGGTATGATAGAATGGATTTCCCGTGGTGAGGGAACGGAGAACTTGAATGCCTCGCTACATTCGTAGTTCAAGGATGATTCCTCGAGGATGATTATTTAACAGAATGGTTTATGCTTTGGTCATGTAACGAACTGGAAGGACTCGGTGTTGAGAATGTCCCGAGAGGGTGTTGGACATAGAAAGGTTGCCTCAAAGGTGCCATTTGAGAGGATGAGGACAGTAATACTTATTGAGAAGGAATTAGAAACTCTGGCAGATGGATTGTTGAGGATATCATCTGGAGTACGTAAAGGAGACAGAGCTGACCAGTGGGAAGGTTATGTGGGTATGCAAAGAAAGATTTAGGGAATACTTCAAGATCAGACTACAGATAGGATTGGTATAAAGAATGTTGTAAAAGGTGGTTTTGGCCGACAGAAAGTCTGTTGAAGCAATCGAAGGAATTTGGCCCTGGTGTAGCCAGTATGTTATACGGTGGGGATTGTTAGCATCGTCGGGTTAGGACGAAAAGTACAATGTTGGATACAAGATGGGGCGATCTCCCCAAGAGTTGATCTATGACCTGGTTATTACCAGTTGGAAACCAAGGACAGAGACATTTCGTGAATTGTCTAGCTTGCACCGGGTAGGGTGTGAGGAGTTGGTAACAAAGATTCTGGAATGGTTTACGCTACAACAGCACAGGTAAGTTCTTTAGGCAGAGAATGCATGAACGGTATGGGCAAGTCCCCTTCAAGCTCAGGAGCAGTGCATGTGGATTACTCCCAGACAGAAATGGTGAGCAGATGATTATGCGAAAGACGTTTGTACCCAGAAGGCGGAGTCTCAGGTAGGGTTCTACGGATTGTTAGTTTGGGTGTCGTCAGGAGTACCCAGAGTAGAGCTACAAGAAGAAAGGACAGGTATGAGAAGATTTGATCTGAAGTCACAAAGAAGCTAATGAAGAACGTCTGAAGAATAGAAAGCACAACAAGACTGGTAAGCGCGTCATCTACTGCATAAGCACCTCCGGAGATTTCTACATCAAAGATGAGGAGAACAGTAAAACTTGAGGTTAGACGGATTGAGTGGTGTCAAATCAGAAAGAAATTCAGAAGACAAGGTAAGATTTGATTGGTTACGGACGATGATGGAATTTGCGTGTGTTTTGGTTAAGTAAAGAGTGATTGCATAAAGGACCTGATCTATGGTAAGGTTATGGATATGTGGTAGTGTACCACGATTGGGCACGCCCAAGAATAATTGACGCGAGGATGGATCGAACCTTGCGGGAGGTGAAAGAATGAACGTGGTTGATATACTTGGAGCGTTAATTTAACAGTTACGCATATCATAATGTGCTTGAGTCTTGGGTATTAGTAAGAAAGATAGCGTTGAGACACAGAGGTGGTGAAAAGTAACAGAAGGATGATCAGTGTTTGAAATCCTCAATTGAGCGAGGGGAGATATGTTTGGAGGCGGAACTCCTAACTGTGAGGCGTGTGTCAGTATGGGAATAACGCCATAGATTGTAATAGAATGGACAAGGCAACGACTGAGATTGGCATAACGTTAGTAGGTAATGATTAGCTGGTGAGTGTCATTGATCTATGGAATTCTAAGTGTTGGCTTGAGTTGAAACAGGGAAGGACCCTGTCATGGTGGCACAAGTAGGATACCAGGATCGAGTGAAGGATCCAGTTAGGTTTTGGTTTTGAATGAGGGTTCTGAATGGACATCATTCCACCTCCTAGGGTACGCAATGCCGGGAGGGTTGAGCGGGTGACAGAATCTGGTGTTTTCCTTTGGACCCTGAGGGGTTAGGTGATGTGGTGGCGTATCGCGGGAATAGACCACAATAGACCTTGAGTAAGGTGTTAGGACATGAAAAGTTCTAACTCAGTTGATGGAGTTAATGTAGTTGGGTCAAGTGAACTGGTTTCAGGATGGAGCATCGATGATATCGAATTGAAACCCTATAGTATTTTAAGTTTTGGAATGGATTTAGTGAACGAAAAGAACAGAGTGGGAATCTGGGATTATCAGTTGATTGCAAGTGAATTGGCAGTCTGAAAGTTTATCAGATATCTTAAAGAATTGAGCGCCGAGTAGGCGAATACTTGAGGTATTAAGGGAAGTGTAATCCCTGATGAGTTAGTCGTGGTAGCAGTTGCTGGTATCTTGATTAATGTAACACGACTTAGGACATGGCAAAAGGTGAAGGATAGTGGATACTACTATTTGGCAATGGCTTAGAGAGAAAGCCAGAGAGGTTGTTGGAATTCTTAACGCAGGAGTGTCTGCCTATGTGAAAGAATAAAATAACTTGTAAATTGCTAAATTATGGGGAAATAAAGTTCCGGAAGGAAAGAGTTGCATCTCTGCGTAATATCAGACAAGGATTTGTGTGATGTTCAGAGAAAGAAGGGGGAATTCTGACTCTTGATTCAACATAAAATTCTGAAGTTGTACTAAGGGTTAGGCCAGTGAGCCTACAAGCTGATCCCACCTAGTAGAGGTGATGACTTTTGAGTTTCTCTGGAATCAGGAATAAGACAGTGAATTGTTCATTGTAATCTAGGCAGACCCTGAGGTTTCTGCAGGGTTGCGGTGTAAACAAGAAGCTAACAAGGTATGGCTATTAGACGAGATCTTGCGGGGCAAGATTGTTACTTCCGAAAGAGTGTTGTTGGGAACCAAAGTAAGGCAGTGGACCTTGGAGATTATGGTTAGATTGCGGGTTGCTGACTGATGTGTTTGAGTAAATTTCGAGGACGAAATTTTTATGAGGAGGGGATAGTTGTAACGACCCGAATTCACTAATAAGGCTTAAGGGCCTTGATTAGTGTGCCAGGCGGGCATGTTGGGATTTATGTGTGATTTTATGAGTTAAATGCATGGTTATAATTTAAAGCATGTTATTTGACTATTTGTTTATCTGAGACGCATGGCTATGTGTAATAGTATGCATGTAGGCCCTGATTGTGTTTGAAGGACATAACTGTAATTTTGGCCATGATTGGGCATAGCTGTATTGATATGTGATAATTGTGTTATGAGAATTGTACCACGTGACCGTGGTGTTCTTATTGTGATGCACGTGCCGAGACGGTCCTGGAAAGCTAGTTAACTTAAAAGTCACAACGGGATTTCTATACCCGGCTCGGGAAGAGCCTAGGGGTACCTCGGGAATTTTATGGCTAAGTTGAGATTTAGCGGGTAATGGTTATTGGTGATTGAGTAACCTGGGTAACCATTAGTTACTGCTGTGAGTAACAAGTTTAGTTGGAAAATGGTAGAATTGAAATATTAGTGAAAGGACTAGAGTGCCCTTGAGGACTTAGTTGGGAAAGGATTATTTGGAGGGGTGGCATGGTCATTTGGCAAGGGTAATATACAATTTTCAGCTGGGTTTTAGGGGTACACGGTTTGGGCATTTGGGGTCACTTGATGCTTTGATAGAAATTGAAGAGAAGAAAGAGGAGGAGAAAGAAGAGCTAGGGCAAGTAAAAAGAAAAGAAGAAGAAGGGTAGAAGGGCTGAATTGAGAGCTTAGGAGGAGATCAAGGAAGCTTGTTGGGAGGATTCTACACTTGAGGTATGGATTTTATACACATTTAAGTTTGTTTTCTGTGTTGGTTTGAGGAATTTAAGCATGGTTTAATTTTGAGTTTTAGGTTTGAAATTTCAGAAAATTGGAATTGGGATTTTGGTGAGCGTTAGATTGGATTTTTGGTGGAATTGTGTTGTTTAAACCATCCTAATTATGTGATTATTAATTGGTTTTCAATTGGGAGCTTTGGGATGGCTTAAGGTGAGGTTTTAAGCTTGAAAATGGTGGGTTTTTTCTGGGTTCGAAGGGTCGGGCCGCGGCATGGTTCTTGGAGGGCCGCGGCCCCTGAAGGCTAAGATGCGCTGAGGATGGAGGGCGGGCTGCGGCATGGTCCTTGTAGGGATGCGGCCCTTACCTGTTTCTGGGCATTTTTGTGGCCCTGTTTGGGGGCCATGCCGCGGCATGGTTGGGCCATGCCGCGATGCTTAAGGAATTTTGGGATTTTGAGAATTTAGGCTTGGGAATTTAACCTAGGGTGCTCGGGGTTGAGTCTTTTACCATATTTGGTGAAGTTCAACGTTCCGAGTACTAGAACTTGGTTTGGAAGCTCATTTAAGGATGTTTCATGTGTGTTGTGACTAGGATATTGGAGAGGCTCGTGCTAGAGGACCGTGCTCGCGGCTTGAGTGCATCAGGAGGCTCGGAATACAGGTAAGAAAACTATAACACCCGTAGGAGAGGGCATGGGCCCATAGTATGATTGCGGGGCGCGACCCTATGTTGGTGTTGCATGATGAGATGATTGCAGGGCGCGGCCCTATATTGCATTACATGTTAGGGTGCAGATTTAAATGAATTGATATTTGTTTGAATGTTGTTTGATTTATGCTATATATGATTATAGTGAATTGAACGGCTATGGCCGAGAACGGCAGCGGGGTCGGAAGTAACACCTAGCACATGGGATGCTTATGGTCAAGGTAGGACCCAGGGGATACGGGTGATATCCCTACGGTGAGGACCAAGACCCCAGGCTTCGGTAAGGTTTCGGGGGCGGCATGGCCGTGTTTGCTTAGTCTAATGGTTGACTTGTTTATATGTGGATTATCTGTTATGATAAACTGTATAAATTGCATATGTTATGTTCTGCATGAGTTTTCTTGCTGGGCTTCGGCTCACGGGTGCTCCGTGTTGCAGGTAAGGGAAATGACTGAGTCAACCAACCATGAGTACGGAGAGCGTGAAGCGACGCGTACATGTTTGGCCTGCCCGACTGCTTTGGTTGGGGGTTTATTCGAAAATGGCTGTAATAATCTATGATTTTATGATTTGTTAACTGTAAACTTATTTCGAGATGTAAATAGTTTTCAAACCTTATTTTGAGATCCCAAATGTTTAATACTAGAAGTTTTAAATGAAACGGCGCATTTTCAAAGATTACAGCCTTAAATTTTAATTAGTCACACTTTTGTTTCAAAACCTCGGTTAGCGAGTTCATTGCACCCTGTCTTGTCTTAAAACTAACTTAGTAACAGCTCTAAGGAAGTAGGTCGTTGCAGGTCTCTTATGGAGCTGGCCGACGAAAACCAGAAACAAACTCAAATCAACAAGACGTTGACTGATCAGCTAGAAAGACTGACTCGCGAGAATGAGGAGCTAAAATGAGAGAAAGAAGCCGATCTCGCTCGTTACGAGGAGATTTGTTTCAATTGCTTCTACCAGGTGTGGAAGTTGAACAAACCCCTCAACCTTGACTTTCTCACAGAGGAGGCCAAGGTAGAAGAGCTTGCCAAATGCGAGGCAAAGGATGCTGAGGAGGTAGCTAATCCTGCTGGTACCACACCTTTTTCTCCCACGCTATCGTTCCGACCGGAAGAAGTCACTGATGCTGAGGAAGGTGTTGATCAACCTGAGTGACAACTAACCATGGAGCCTCATAGCCGACCAGTGAACCTCCATCTGACCAGATGACTCCTTACCATACTAGTAGACATTTATTTTCTATTTTGCTATTGTACTTTTTCTCGTATGGCCGAGCTATTGGCATGAACACTTCACTATTTTAGACTTGAGTTTCTTAAAAGTTTTATTACATAGATGCCTTATATTTTCATATGAGTACTTAGTTTTCTAACTTAGAAATTCTAAGCATTTCATAAGTTACTACTACGCATGCTTTCTCACATTCTTATTGCTCTAACATTTTATGAGCATAGCATTTTATTTACACACGAATAGTTGTTCTTAACTTAAAATTTTGAAAAAATTCCAAGTTACTTAAGCTTTGTAAAACAAGTTAGCTTAATGGCCCTTTTGACGTCAAAGATTTACAAGTCACCCTGAAAACAAATATCTTTGCTCGTGTTCTTATTGCTTGTGTTGAATTGTATACCAGTATACCCTATGTGCCCCCCAAGTGATTGAGGGTTAAGAAATCCTTGATCACTTACTACTTGACCAAATTTGTCTGAGCAGTTATTACTCATGAAGCACATTGAATATAAAGAGGACATTTCAGCAGTTAAACACTGCAAAAATATGCAACTATTTAAACGTTGGTCATTCATCGGATGGATACCGACCAGTTGAACACTGCCTGGTCTTTCCTCCAGAAAACCTTTTTTGTTTTAAGATGCAATGACAGTTGAACACTGCCAAAGTAAGAATATTCAACACATATGCAAAATTTGTAGCAAGATTCGACCGCGCTGCACGTGATCTCTTTATTTACTCGTAAAAAAAAGGACAAAGCGTGTCTAATTACAAGTCTCAAACAAAATAATTTTTTTCAAAATAACATGAATGTTTAGCAAATAGCATGTTCACAAACAAACTTAAATAACAAGTTAAACACTTGAGATAAAGCTACTACTCTAAAAGCAGTATTTATTGATAATATTTCCTCAAGTGCTCGCCATTCCAATAGTTCTTGATTAGCTCTCCATTTAATCGAGCAAGTTTGTAAGTAATGGGTGGCAAGACTTGCTCAATTTGATATGGTCCCTCCCAGTTTGGTCCTAGCACTCCAGCCGCCGGGCCTCTGATGAACACCTTTCTGAGAACCAAATCTCCGACCTGGAACTTTCGATCTATAACTTTGGAATTAAAATAGCGGGCCACTTTTTGATGATGGGCAACAACTCTCAAGTTTTCTTTTTCTCGTCTCTCCTCGAGAAAATCTAAAGATTCAGCTAGCAACTGGTGATTCTCCTCCTAGTCATACATGGTTCTCCGATGAGATGGGGTGTCTATTTCGACAGGCAACATGGATTCATACCCATATGCCAAGGAAAAAGGTGTATGACCAGTTGCTGTCCGAGCAGTAGTCCTGTATGACCAAAGGACTTCTGGTAATTCTTCTGCCCAAGCACCCTTAGCTCGCTCTAGACGCTTTTTTAGAGTATCCTTCAAAGTCTTATTTACGGCTTTAACTTGCCCATTGGCTTGCAGATGAGCTACCGAGGAGAAACTTTTCGTAATGCCATGCCTGGTGTAGAAATCGGTAAATAAGTCACTATCGAACTGAGTGCCGTTGTCAGAGACTATCTTCTTAGGTAGACCATAGCGACATATTATATTCTTAACCACAAAATCTAACACTTTTTTCGAGATGATCAATGCTAGTGGTTTGGCTTCGATCCACTTGGTGAAATAATCCACAGCAACTACTGCAAACTATACTCCTCCTTTCCCTTTGGGTAGTTTCCCAATCAGATCAATGCCCCATATTGTAAAAGGTCGCGGGCTCTGCATTTGCATCAAGACATTTGGAGGTGCCCTGGGTACTTTAAAAAATCTCTGGCATTTATCACACTTCTTAACATACTCCATGGAATCTTCATTCATTGTAGGCCAGAAAAATCCTTGCCGCAAAATCCTTTTAGATAGACTCTGCCCCCCAGCATGATCTCCGCAGAACCCCTTGTGCACTTCAGAAAATATATTTTTTGACTGGTCAGGTGCTATGCACCTTAGTAGAGGCAAAGAGTACCCTCTTCTATACAACACCCCATCCATCAAAATATACCTAGCAGCTTGCCTCATAACTTTCTTTGCTACATTACGATTATCTGGGAGGATTCCTTGCTCAAGGTAAGTAATGATGGGTGTCATCTAAGTGTCAACTACTGTGATGGGCATGGCTTCTTGTTCATTAATGCTCGGCTCTTCCAAGTATTCCACTGGTACTATATTCAGAGTTTCAACATCTTTTGCACTAGCTAATTTTGCTAGAGCGTCTGCGTTAGAGTTCTGCTCCTGTGGTACCAGCTTGATAGTATACTCTTCGAATTGTGCTAGCAGATCCTTGGTTTTATTCAACTACGCAATCATGCATAGGCCTCTTCCTTGATATTCCCCTAAGACTTGGTAGACCACCAATTGGGAATCACTGTTTACTTCAATCGATCGGGCACGAACATCTGTAGCCAAGCGCAAGCCTGCTAGGAGGGCTTCATACACTGCCTCATTATTAGAAGCGTTACATCCGAACCTTAATGTGCAATGAATTCGGTGCTTCTCCGGCATGACTAATATAATTCCTGCTCCCGAATGATGTTCGTTTGATGACCCATCAACAAAAAGTTGCCAGGCAGGAGGATCATCTCTCTTCCCGGTTACACGCTCATGCTGGTCGGGAATATCATCAATCCCAGCACATTCAGCAATAAGATCCGCCAAAGCCTGTCGCTTGATAGCAGACCTTGGTTGGTATTTGATTTCAAATTGTCCCAATTCAACTGCCCATTTAAGTAGCAGACCAGATGACTTCGGATTCTGTAAGACTTGATGTAGGGGCTGGTCGGTAAGTACTTTAATGGGATGTGCCTGGAAGTATGGTCACAATTTGCCTGATGCAAGTACCAAGAAATAGGCCAACTTCTCGATCACGGGATACTTGGACCCTGCTTCTATCAGTCGCTTGCTAACGTAGTACACCAGACGCTACACTTTATCTTCTTCTCGCACTAGAGCAGCACTAACAACATGCTCTATGATTGCTAACTAAACAAAGAGGTCTTCCTCATCAACTGGCTTCGAAAGAAGAGGGGGTTGAGCCAAGTGTTCCTTTATGGCTTGAAAAGCTTGCTCACATTCTTCCGTCCATTCAAATTTCTTGCTTCCTCCAAGGAAGTTAAAAAACGGGACACACTTGTCCGTTGATTTAGAGATGAACCTGCTTAGAGCAGCAATCCGCCCAGTCAAGCTTTGCACATCCTTAATTCTGGCTGGAGACTTCATTTATATGAGTGCCTTTATCTTCTCTAGATTTGTTTCAATTCATCGTGAGTTAACAATAAACCCGAGAAATTTTCCAGAACTTACTCCAAACGAGCATTTGAGGGGATTCAACTTCATGCTATACTTTCTTAGCACTGCAAAGCATTCCTCCAAATCTCGTACATGTCCTTCAACTTCCTTTGACTTCACCAGCATATCGTCTACGTACACCTCCATGTTCTTGCCAATTAAGTCACGGAACATGCCATTCACTAAACGCTGGTATGTGGCTCTCGTGTTCTTCAAGTCGAATGGCATGACCTTATAACAGTACAACCCTATGTCTGTTTGGAAACTAGTATGCTCCTCATCGGGAGGGTGCATACTAATCTGATTATACCCTGAGTAAGCATCTATGAAGGACAATGTTTCATGACCAGAGGTCGCATCCACCAACTGGTCTATTCTTGGCAAAGGAAAACATCTCCATTCCTTCGCAAAAATTCTACCAATTGTGCTTTTACTTCTAACCTCAGCCTTTTGCCAACCTTGACCCCTCTGGTCGGGTCATTCTCATCTATTGGAACCTCCTCTAACTCTTCCGTAGGTCCCACCTCACTATCATAATCCCCAAAGGAAGGATCGAAGTCCATTCCCTCACTTTGGGCAACGCTCTATTTGGTGACTTCATCACCGGATGGGGCTTATTGTTCACTTAAACCAAGAGTTCTTTCTTCGCCAAACTCTTCAAACATTCCTTCCTAATCAACTATGACTGTAATACTTTGGTCGACATCCATGTCCTCTACCTCCTCTCTATCTGCACATACAATCATGCTGTTTTCTTTAGCCCCCTTTCGTGCTTTAGCCATTGAGGCATTATAACATTCTCTAGCTTCTCTCTGGTCTCCTTGGACGCAACCTATGCCTACACTAGTCGGGAACTTCATAGAAAGGTGCCATATAGAGACTGCCACATGCAAGGTTGTGAGTATTGGTCGACCAATAAACACATTATAGGCGGACGGGCAGTCGACTATCAAAAACTCTTTCATAACTGTCTCATGCTTAGGAGCATCCCCCGTTGTGACTGGTAACTTGATTGTTCCAGATGGTGACAACCCTTCTCCAGTAAATCCATAAATGTCTTGAGAGCATGGCTTCAAGTCATTGATAGATAGTTTCATCCTTTCAAAGGATGATTTGTAGATATTGTTTACAGAATTCCCCGTGTCAACTAGGCATCTCTACACCTTCATATTTGCTATTTGGACTGTCACGACGAGAGGGTCATTATGAGGATATCTCACATGTCGTGCATCATCTTTAGTGAAAGTGAGGGACTCACTTTCGTACCATGGGTTCTTCGAAGATCGCTCCTCTACTGTCATGACCTCGAACGTTGATGCTGCGTCCAACTCATGTCGGAGTGTTCGAGCATATCTCTCCCTTGTCTTGTTTCTATCCCCATCCAGATGTGGACCTCCGGATATGGTGTCTAGAGTGAAGTCCACAGGCTCGGGTTGCAAAGGTGGGGACCGGTGTTGCTTAAACCTAGGATTATTGTTACTTCCCTCTCCTTGGGTCTTTTCTGCTCGATATTTTTTCAATTTCCCCGACCGAAGGAGAAACTCTGTCTCGTCCTTGAGATGATTGCATTCATTCGTGTCGTGACCATAGTCTCCATGGAAACGACAGAACTTATTCAAATCTCTCTTACTCATCTCCTTCTTGATGGGTGGGGGTTTCCGGTAGGGGACCTTCTGATGACTTGCGAGATATATCTCCACTTGGCTGGCTGAAAGAGTGGTGTAATTGGTGAACCGAGGTTCATACTTAGTTGGCTTGTCATTTGGTCCCGACTTAGCCTTCTTTTCATTGTGGCGGTCAGACCCGTTATTTCCACGTTTCTTACCACCACTTTGATCATTTCCACCATTCTTGGGAGGATCAGTCGATCCGCTCGGATTGTTCAGGCCTTTCTCTCTCTTCTCGATCGCGTCATCCAATTTCATATATTTATCCGCCCGGTCAAGAAATTGTTGTAATGTTGAAATTGGGTTGCGATGAAAATTTTCCCACAAAGGACTCCGATAGATTATGCCAGAAGAAATGGCCACCATCTTCCCCTCATCTCCAACCGCGGTTGCTCGGTTGGCTTCTCTCATGAACCTTTGTATGGAGTTTTTGAGAGATTCATCTTTCCCTTATTTAATATCTGCCAAGTGATTGGCATAAATTGGAGGGGTCCGAGCAACGCTGAACTGCCTACAAAACACTTTCCTGAAACTTTCCCAAGAAGTGATGGAGTTTTCCAATACCACTCCAAGCAGCTCCATTTGGTCTTCGAATTTCCCCACATGCCTTGTCGGATCTTCCTTTTCGGTATAAATTGGCAGTACCGGTGCTTTGTACTTCGCTTTTGGCTGGGCTGCTCTAATTCGAGCACAGAACGGGCTGCCACTCCTATGGTCTACTGGATCGATTGCAGAAGGTCATTTCGACAGACCTTGAACTGCTGCTGTTAGAGCATCAAGCAGGGCTTGGTTGCCTGTGGCCACTGCTTGGGACTCATTCTCGGGAACGCCTGGTCCGGCGCTCCTATCCGGCGCACCATCATCAAGTATTTCTACTTGACTGGTAGGCCAGTTTGGATCTCGCCCTTCAACCGGGACGATCCTTCTCCTGTTAGCAATGACATCTCCTAGATCCTTTTGAGAGGTATGCCTCCCTAACCGATCTAACACCGTGCTCCGAGTTTTTTCGGAAGGCCTGCCATGCGGGACATGCTCCTTGTCACTGCGCTGCTGGTTGGGATGCAGTGGTGGCCTTCCTGACTATGTTGGGCAGTCTTTTCCTCCTCGCTGGTTGTTGTCATTCTTCTCCTTCGACTGATCATTGTGATGACTATCAGATTCATCACGACCATGCCCGTCTTTGAAGTGCGAAGTTTCTTTACCTCGAGGAGCTCTATTTTGCTCCTGCTCAGGTGGAGTTTTCTTACTGCCTGACTTTTTACATCCAGATCAGGAAGTCTGTGATCGGTGGCTTCTTGTGGGGGTTCTGGACTTCAATCTTTGGGTTGAGGCAGTGTCCGATCGGACCCCATCTTCTTCTCGACAAGGTGGGTTACTACCGCTTCTATTTGGTCCTCGAGAATTGGGCCTGTCAGTGTTTTTTCGACCAGCTTCTGTGGTCCTTGCTCCTTGGGTGGCTGCTCCTCGTGCTGCAGCTTGGGCATTGGCCTTGGGCCAGCTGCGTAACTGCCTCTAGAGTGAGTGTAGCCTCGCGATGTCACCTATCGGCCTCCTCCTTCCGTAACCTGATCTCTTCGCTCCTGGCGTCCATCTCCCGTCTTTGCTGCTCAAATGCAGCTCTCTGTCTAGCCATTTCTTCAGCGAACAACTCCTGTCGGGCGTTGAATTGTGCCATTTCCTCCTAGAAAGCCTCCATGGCTTCCTGGAGTTGTTCAACCTCTGGAGTCACGTCCTCGAGTAGGACTCTAGGCTCAGTCTCATGGTCTTGATGATCACGACCTTCTGATCTAGCAGGCTCTCTAAAGGAACCTGGCTTCTTGGAGGCGGCATTGGGGTTCTTAGGCGCCATGATGCTACAGTTATTGTCCATGTTTCTCTTCAGGCTCTCAATGAAAGCACCAAAATTTTGACCGCATTTTTGGCCAACGACGTGTAGACGTCAAAACGACAAAAAACCTTCAAGAGAAAAATATGACACAGACAATTTTTATAGTGGTTCAGCCCCAATGTGTTGGTAATACCCTAGTCCACTTAGAGTTATGATTATGAATCTACACTCATGATCAGATGAACCTGAGTCAACTGAGTTTCTTCATTGCAGATGAAAAGAATACAAGATTTCTCTCAAGATACAAATACTCTCTCTAGAAAATTCGAATCCAAATCCCTTTTATGATGCC
Source organism: Humulus lupulus (assembly GCF_963169125.1). NCBI lineage: Eukaryota > Viridiplantae > Streptophyta > Magnoliopsida > Rosales > Cannabaceae > Humulus > Humulus lupulus. The sequence goes on from NC_084801.1 coordinate 80,878,867, forward strand.
ATGAGCTTTGTATTTCTAGGCTGAGGATCGTACAAATAAAGTCCCCCATAATCAGGATATTTTGTTATTCTCACTATATTTAATTAATAATAATATTCAAAATACAACAATACACTACTTCTTCGGGATAAAATGAGAGATTCTCGTGCAGGTATGACCGATTCTTGTTGAAGCTGTTATTGGGATCTTTTGCGTAGCACTGTTCTTTTTAGTCGGTCCACATCACACCCAGGAGGGAAATTGAAGGGCCAAAACACTTCACTTGTCGGCCACATTCTCACTGGTCGGCCAAGACAAGTGACTGGTAGGCCAAACACATGTCCGGTTGGCCAAACACTTGACTGGTCGGACAAGCACCTAACCGGTCGGACAAGTACCTGACTGGCCGGACAAGCACATGACTGGTTGGACAAGCACGTGACTGGTCGGTCAAGCACCTGACTGGCCGGACAAGCACATGACTGGTCGGTAAAGCACCTGACTGGTCGGTCATGACACTTGACTGGTCAGTCAAAAATCTTCATCGGTCCACCGGATCACTCCTAAGCCAGATCACCCAGCCATTCCTTGCCATTTGTCACTTCTATTTCCTCGTCATCGTTTTCAAATTTTGGGGATAACAATATGACTTTTTTGCTTGTTTTAAAGACTTGCCTAGCTACCATATCCACACATTGAGTTGTAATTTACACACTAGGAGATCGAAACTTTCTTGAAGGAACTCAACATAATCAAGTTAATAATACTTCCCATCTAGGACTTATTAGGTATAAATCTCATCTCTCTTTATTATATATTCAATTTGATCAAAATAATGTATAGATATATATGGAGAACAAATTAAATAGTCACAAAGACACAATACATGTGGGATAGATTTCCTAAGACCAAAAGGAAATTAAGGTGGAGGCAAAGCATTGTTATAAATATCATGGACTTCTTGAATTTTAAAAATCTTAGGTTTGTGTTAAAAGGATCCACGGTGTAGGGGTAGAAGAAAAGAACTGGGCTACAAATTGAATAGAAGGATGAAATTTATTTACTCACTCGTGAAATACAGAAATCAAACAAAGCACAAAGTGAAAGACATCAATAACCCCGTAATTGAAGCATTGTTATAGAAACGGGCACCTTGTGAAGTATAAAGAGAGTTTGAAATCATAAAATAATGAAAGCCACCATTACAAAGCACATGTTCTCTAAAACGAAACAAATTCAAGACAGGAGGAATCCAAATAATTTGTAACAATTAAAAATAACTCATAACCCATAAGAATATTCCATAATTAATCCAATAACCCATAACAATATTTTCAGAGTTAATCCAATAAAACCATAGACTTCATTCTAGATCCTTCTGAGGTGACGATCATAAATATATTTTTCCTGAAGGCAACTCACAATAAATATATTAAACTAATAAAGTTGTAAAAGAAGTTAAGTTTTAGCGAATAACACAATTGACTCATGGCCCAAAAAACCAAAACTACAACATTTATAAATTAAAAATATTAATCGTGCTTGACCTAGAGTAATCCAATGATGGGTGACCTCCTAGGAAGTTTTCCCAAGAAGCATGCGAGTGAGGACAAAGCACGCTGGAAAAATTTGTGTTGGTTTGTAGGGTCAGTCGTCATTCCAGGAAGTAGCCATAGTGACATGGGGCGTTACAAATTGTATCAGAGCATTGACCCAGCCTGAAGTGTGGCCGACGAGGACATCGGACCCCTAAGGAGGGTGATTGTGACAATCAGTATCCCATGATTTATAGGGGGAAAGACGGAGTAAATTTGTTCAATCCCACACCGCCTGGGGAAGGTCAAGTGGGATGATTCTAAGACTGTGTAGGTATGGGACTACATAGTTGAAGAGGGCCTAAATCGATTGATGGGAACTACCTATGCCAACAAGATGCATCTTTTTTTCAGTAGTCCATCACTTGAGAACTCCATAGCTAAGCATGCTTGACCTAGAGTAGTCTCATGATGGGTGACCTCCTAGGAAGTTTTCCCAGGAAGCGTGCGAGTGGGGACAAAGCACGCCAGAAGGACTCGTGTTGGTTTGTAGGGTTTGTCATCATTCTAGGAAGCAGTCATAGTGACATGGGGTGTTACATAAGGTAAAGACTCATTTAAAAAAATTTCCACATAAAAGGTTTAAACAATCATTAAGTTCATAGAAAAGTTACAGTATGATCCCATAATGTTGTTTAAGACATATTTACAACTCAAAAGTCATTATACAGTCGACATAGGCAACAAAATCAGACATTTACACGTGTTCCTCAAAATTACCCCAGCCATGGCGGCCAGGTAGGCCAAACAAGTACACACCGCTCCATGTCCTCCAACTCATGCTTGTTCGGCCTTTCCCTTGCCCTTACTTGCAACATTGAGCATCCGTGAGAAAAGGCTCAGCAAGAAAACCTCACCAATATAGCAAATTATAATTCATTTCAATAAGTGCATAATCAAAAAAACACAATAGACAATTCACATGAATCAATCACAATTCACAATAGCGGCCTAAGCTCATCAAGGATCGTTACCAGGGACCAAGTTCACGATCCTAACCGAGCTGGCGAGTACAACACCCTTAGATGGCAATGCCATGGCAACCTGCATTCAGCGTGCTTATTAGCGATTCTGGCCCTTGAAAACCCTAGACCTTGCTAATACCGGCCCTTGTCGCTCAGTCATAACTTGTATATAACAAAATAGTTGAATACATCTACACATAACACTAAGCACAATATAAGCACAGATAATCGGGCCATGCCCTTCTCTACTTGCACAGACAATTTTCTTACCTAAAATCTGCAAGCCCTGGGTAAGCGGCCTAAATACGGACCCCGTTCTAGTCGTCTGAACCATGATATAGTCACAGGGTCTCGAATTCTACTAAACCTGGTAGTAGGATCCTTCCCAAGCTCCTAAGTTTGAGTTCGCGAGCTTAAAATCCCTAATTGGACAACATTCTCTATTTGAGCCACGACGCTCCTAGGGTGCACCGAGTCCCTCTACGAGTGAGAGAGAAAACTTAGGCATTTTCCTGGACATGCGTCTCAGCGCGCCTTGCCGAACATCACGGTGCTAATGTAGTTCTACAAACCCCTTAGGCCTTTGAGCTCATGCTGGCTACGACGCTTAAGAACAGCGTCGCGGGGCGACTGTAACGACCCAAATTCTCTAATAAGGCTTAAGGGCCTTGATTAGTGTGCTAGGAGGGCAGGTTGGGATTTATGTGTGATTTTATGAATTAAATGCGTGATTATGATTTAAAGCATGTTATTTGGCTATTTGTTTAACTGAGATGCATGGCTATGTTTACTAGTATGCATGTAGGCCCGGATCGTGTTAGAAGGGCATAATTGTAATTTTGGCCAGGATTGGCATAACGGTATTGATATGTGACAATTGTATTCTGTGAATTGTACCACGTGGGTGTGGTTGTATTATTGTGATGCACGTGCCGAGACGGTCCTAGAGAGCTAGTTAACTCAAGAGTCACAACGGGATTTCTATACCCGGCTCGGGAGGAGCCTAGGGGTACCTCGGGAATTTTAAGGTTAAATTGAGATTTAGCGGGTAATGGTTATTGGAGATTTAGTAACCTGGGTATCCATTAGTTACTGCTGAGAGTAACAAGTTCTAGGTAGAAAATGGTAGAAATGAAATAGAAGTAAAAGGACTTAAGTGCCCTTGAGGTTTAGTTGGGAAAGGATAGGCAAGGAGGGGTAAAATGGTCATTTGGCTGGGAAATTAGATAAATGGCAGCTGGTTTTATGGGGTACACGGTTTGGGGCTTAACCATTTTGGTCTTGATAGATTTTGAAGAGAAGAGAAAAGAGAGGGAAAAGCTAGGGCATGAGGAAGAAGAAGAAGAAGAAGAGAAGGAGAAGTTGGAGACCTAGGAGATGAAGGAAGCTTAGGGATGGATTCCCCATATGAGGTAAGGAATTTTATACTCATTTAAGGCTTGATTATGTTATGGGTTAAGAATTTGAGCATGGGTTAAGTTTGATGTTTGAGTTTTTATTTTTTCTGAAATTGAAATCAAGGATGTGGATTTTGGGGATTTGATTGGGTGTTTAGATGTCTTTGGTAATGTTATGGGTTGTTGGATGGTTTATTTGGAGTCTTGAGTTGGTTTTGGGGCTTAGGTGTGAGTTTGAGTTGATTTGGGAAGGTTTTAGCTCGGAGAAAACGCAGTAGAAAACCCAGAATTCTGGGTCTGCGAAGGCGTACCGCGACACAGGTTTTTCGTGCAGCGGCAAGGGAGCCTCTGAATGATGGGTGCCGCGGCACAAGGCAAATTTTAGGGCATCATTTTTAGGCAATTTTAAGCCTTTGCTCCGGGGGTTCGGGGGATGTCTCCGGGGTGTTGTTTTAAGGTTTTAGAGGCCCCGGGAGTGTGGGATTGGTCCCGGGAAGTGGTTTTGGGTTGATTAGTAATGAGGGATGTTTCTTGTGTGTTGTGACTAGGTTCTTTGAGAGGCTCGTGCTAGAGGACAGTGCTCGCGGCTTTGGTGCATCAGGAGGCTCGGAATGCAGGTAAGAAAGCTATAGCACCCGAGAATAGGGCATGGTCCCAGATCGTATTATGTGCAAATGTTTAACCTTGAACGAATCATGATGTGTGTGAATGATTATTTCGAATGTACTATATGTATGATTATCATGAAATGAACGGCAAGGGCCGAGTACGGCGTAGGCCGGGGCGGCCGTGGGGCCGAGTACGGCGTAAGCCGGGGCGGCCGTGGGGCCGAAAGTAACACACAGCACATGGGATGCTATAGTCAGGGCGGGGCCCGGTGGATACATGTGTTATGCTATATTCAGGGTGGGACCCAAGGGATACATGAGTTATCCTCGCGGTGAGAACCGATACCCCAGGCTTCGGTAAGGCTCTGTGGCGGCTTGGCCGTGTTTGCTTAGTCTAATGGTTGACTTGTTTATCTGTGGATTATCTGTTATGATAAACTGTATAAACTGCCTATGTTATGTTCTGCATGAGTTTTCTTGCTGGGCTTCGGCTCACGGGTGCTCTGTGTTGCAGGTAAGGGCAATGACTGAGTCAACCAACCATGAGTACGGAGAGCGTGAAGCGACGCGTACATGTTCGGCCTGCCCGACTGCTTTGGTTGGGGGTTTATTCGTAAATGGCTGTAATAATCTATGATTTTATGATTTCTCAAACTGTAACCTTATTTCAAGATGTGATTAGTTTTCAAACCTTATTTTGGGATCCCAAATGTTTAATAATAGTAGTTTTAATGAAACGACGCATTTTCTAAGATTACAGCCTTAACTTTTAATTAGTCACACTTTTGTTTCAAAACCTCGGTTAGCGAGTTCTTTGCACACTATTTTGTCTTAAAAAAACTCACTCAGTAACGGCTCTAAGGAAGTAGGGCGTTACAGCGACCACGCAAACCCAGTTTTTCCAGCACTTCTCCTGTGTTTTCCTCCGAACCAAAGGCACCAAATCTCACCCCAAACATAACCTAAAACCATAATTGAGTCCAGGACTCACATTAACACACATGGACATTTTATTTATCCCCAAAACAAATCATAGATCCTAACTTAATTTTACAAATTAAGCTGAAACTAAACTCAACTCAAAACCTAACTTAGCCACATAATTTCACAAAAAAAAACATGTCTTAAACCTTATACCTAAATAATGATTTGGACCCCCAGTTGTCACGAATCCTGCTCCTAGCTTGATTCCCCAATTCACAACCTCAAATTTAAGAGCTTCCTCCTCAAAATCCGCAAAGCCTCCCAAGCCGAGAGAGAGAGAGAGATGAACGTGAGAGAGACAGAGTGTGTGTGGGAGAGTGTTCTCTTTTCCCTTCAGCCTTTGTTTTTTTCCCAACTTCTACTGAAGTCTAGAGCCTAACTAAGTCTATCTCTTGGCACAAATGACCAAGAGAGGCCCTAAATTAATCCTTATCTTAATTGCTCCCAAGGGTGATACCGTTATTCGCCACGTTTCTCGCTAATTCCTCAAATTCTCCTATAAATTCTCAATCAATCCCGACATACCCAAATTATTGCCAAATAACTACCCGTTACCCAGTAAACCCCGAATAAGTAGTACATTCCCAAAATACTTCTAGGCTCACCTCGAGCTGGGTATTTGACTACATTGTGACTATTCCGCTACTCGGCTCACTAGGACCGCCTCAAACCGAATATCGCAAATATACCCACATAATAATGTGGTATCAGTCGTAACACACATAATTTAAAATATGTCCTTATTAACAAGAACGGGCTCAAATGCATATTTAATACACATATATCATGATTAGTTCAACTAATAATACAATTAATTTTTGTATTGCCCTCCCTGCACACTAATCAAGGCACTAAGCCTTATTAGTAAATTTGGGACGTTACACTATAAGGCAAGATTAGCGGCCAAAGGTTTTTAAAAAAAAGGGCATAGATTATTTTTATGCCTGGGCAACAATAGCATGGATGGAACATCCTCCTAAACCTGGACCATTATACTATTTACTTTAAATTGTATCGGACTTGCTAATCAACTCAATTGGTTATAAACGTATAACTAAGATTAACGTCAAGGGTTAAGGTTAAAAATTGTTGTCAAGGAACTATTGGCTTTAATTGTAAAATGTTTCATACATACATGGAATCCCCAAAATATTAAAAGAAGTGTTTAGAAGGGTGTATATACATCAATAGTTACAACCAGTCCACCTAAGTGACAAAGTTAGGGCTACAACCCTAGTTCCTCTGAGATATCCTCGATCGTGGTGGACGAGCAGCCGCATATGTATAGGCCGCCACCAAAGCTCTCCAACTCATGGTTGGTCAAGCTTTCTGTTTTTGTTACCTTTACCACATAGCACCCGTGAGCGAAGTGTCATCAAGAAAACATAAACATGTGCATGAACAGAAAATAAAAATTTCCAAATACTTATCTAGCATGCGCAGCAGTAATAACTTATTTGTACAGGCCTGCAATTACAAATAAATATTCATTTGATCATTAGCGGCTGCTGCCCTAAATAGTTGAACATAGAGTCGACCCCGGGGCGCTATGCTCTAGCTATGTGACCATAGAGTCACTTGGGGCCCTCGCCCTTAGCTCTAGGTAATTAGCCAAAGAGCTAGCCAAACACTTTTGTTTTAGAACAACCATTGGGTTGGTCAACGTAATAGTACGTTACTAATTTCGGCCTAAGCCTTTCGACGAGCACGCAATGCGCTATTGCCGTCCTTAATTAATAAGTCAAGCCCTGAACAAGGTATTCAGATACAGATACAAAAATAGATGTAGATAAGCATACTTCAGACAATACAAGTTTTCATACATATTAATCACACAACATCATCAAGTAATCACAAACATAGTAATAACCATGCTCCTTAATGAGGCCAAGCCCTAGCTACGCAAACCCTAAGAATAATCATGTAACACTTAATTAAGTACAGAATATCCAAGTAAGTTTAATCAACCATCAAAATGATAACTTAGTCATGTTCATTCTCAGGGGCCTAAGCCCAATTAATATTTATAATTAACATTTGGGCAAAGCTCAAATCACATATTGCATGTTGTGTTCTTACCTCATGTCCGAGTGTAGCGTAAAATAAAAACGATCCTCGAGCAAGATCACATTTTTGAGGCCCCTAGCAATAACCTAGTCACAACTATAATATAGGATTTCATCAATAATGAGCAAATAAAGGCTTCCAGAGAGAGTCCTAGCCTTCGGGACCTCGAATTCTACTAAACTGAGTAGTATAATTGATCCCGAGCTCATAGGAATAAAATCCTTTCATTAAAAACCCAAAGTGGCCAAAACAGTCTAGGCGGGCCCCGACCTACCCTTGAGGGTCGCAGCATGCCCCCAAGTTAGAGGCCCCCTTCTTCTTGAGAATGGGACACGGGTTGCAACCTCCCCTTGAGGGTCGCAGCGTGCCCACTTAACAGAGGCCCCCAAGGGCCCTGAGTTCGGTTGGGCCGCAGCACAACAAGAATAGGGTCGCGACGTGACCCTGCGATCCTAGAATATCTCCATTTTTCTCCATCCAAACTCAATCAAAACCACCTTAAATTCACCCTAAAAAAAAAATTCAATCCTCATAATAGATTTAATATCTTCCCAGCAACAAAACCCAACTAAAAGCTCGATGAAAAACTCATCAAAACTCATTAATCCAACCTTTGAGCCACAAGCTAAACTCTAACTGAATTCAGTAAAACTGAGGTTACACCCTTACCCCAAATGTCATTTAAGTCTCCCTTGCTGTAGCCAATCCAATTCCCAAGTTCAAGCCTTCAATCTCCAAGTTTTCAACCAAAAATCCCTTGGTTGTCTCAAGAAAATAATAGAGAATGAGGGAGAGATAGAGGTTCAGTTTGTGAGAAGAGTGCTTTTGTGTTTTATGTTCGTTTCCTTAAGGCTTAAGTTACTTAAGCTAATCCCGAGGCTAGGGGTACCCAAAAACGTCCCCGAGGGAAAAATTGTCAAAATCTCCTGTATCCCCTCCTAATCTCACTAACTCCAAATATATCCTCAATTATTCATTCCCGTTTCCCGATAACCCGATATTCTGCTAAATACGTAACTTGACTCGCCCTGAGTTGGGTATTAGGTCCCATTCTGACTCTCTCGCTAACTTGCTCCCTAGGATCGTCGCGTGCCAAATAACCCAAATAAAGTCACATAATAATGTGATTACTCACATATATATGATATATATGCACATATATACAATTATGCCCATAACAAGCCAAATTACGGAAATTGCCCTTCTAATAAAAACGGCCCACATGCATATTTAATATTCCTAAACATGCATAACTAGTTATATTATCATATAACTTACATAATCATACACAAATATATCATATAAGCATGTAATTCCATATATTTCCATCCTGGCCCCCAAATCAAGGCCTTAAGCCTTATTAGGTAATTTGGGATGTTACAATTATCCCTTACAAAAATTTTATCCTCAACATTTTACCTAAATAGCTCAGGATACTGAGTCTTTATATCTGCCTCCAGCTCCTAGGTCACTTCCTCGACCTTGTTGTTCCTCCATAATACCATACCTTAACTAAAGGTATAGTTTTGTTCCTCAGGAATTTGTCCTTCTTGTCTAAAATCTAAACAGGCAGCTCCTCATAGGATAAGTCCATCTCTAGTTCCAGATCCTCATAACCCAATACATGAGTCCCATCTGATACATACATTCTCAACATGGAAATATGGAATACATTTTTCATGCTAGACAGTGCAGGGGTAAGGCCAACTTGTAAGCCACCTGACCAATCCTCTCCAAGATCTCGAATGGTCCCATAAACCTAAGGCTCAACTTACCCTTCTTCCTGAATCTCTTCACCCCTCTTAGTGGTGAATGGGCGATTCACACTTCCTACCATACAACATTTCATAAGATGCCACTCCAATATTAGACTGGTAGCATTTGTTATAGGAAAACTCTATCAGAGGCAAATATTTACTCCAGGACCCTTCAAAGTCCAATACATATGCTCTCAGCATGTCCTCAAATATCTGGATAGTCCACTCAAACTGACCATCGGTTTGGGGATGTTAAGTTGTAATGAACTTCAACTGCGTACCCATCACCCTCTATAAACTTCCCCAAAACTTGGAAGTGAAGATAGGGTCCCTATTAAATACGATAGACCTCAGGGTCCCATGAAGGCGAAATATCTCTTTATCATAAAGATCTGTATACTGGTCAACCATGTAATTCATCCTCACTGGTAGAGATTGAGCTAATTTCATATATCGATCCACGATGACCCAAATTGAATCATGCTGGCCCACTGTCTTGGGCAATCCTACCATGAAATCCATCATGATGTCCTCCCACTTCCACTATGGGATATCCAATGGCAGTAACAGCCCTGATGGTCTCTAATTCTCTGCCTTGACTTGCTGACAGGTCAGACACCTTGCCACGCATTCAGTCACGTCCCTCTTCTTTCCAGGCAATCTATATAAAACTTTAAGATCCTGGTACATGTTCGTGGTGCCTGGATGTAGAGAATAAGGGGTAGTATGAGATTCATCCAGAATCTCCCATCTGATCCCAGTGTCCATTGGAATGTAGATCCAATCCTTGTATCTCAACAAGCCCATACATGACACTGTATAGTCCTTAGCTACTCTAGCAAGGACGTCCCCTTTAATCTGCCCCAACTTTGGGTCATCTAACTACATCTCCTTAATCCTCTCCAAATGAATAGACTGTAGGGTGATGTAGGCTAACTGGCCCACCACTAACTCAATTCCTGCTCTAGTCATATCGTCAGCCAACTCCCTCGAACCCTTCCGGCTTAAGGGATTTCCTACTGCGTTTGCTTTCCTAGGGTGATAGAGAATCTCACAATCATAATCCTTTACCAGCTCTAACCAACGTCTTTGCCTCATGTTCAGATCCTTCTGGGTGAAGAAGTATTTTGAACTCTTGTGGTCAGAGTATATCTCACACTTCTCACCATATAAGTAGTGTCACCCCACCTTCAATGAAAAGACCACTGCTACAGGTTCTAAATTATGTGTAGGGTACCTCTGCTCATAATCCTTCAGTTGACATGATGTATAGGCAATCACCTTCCCTGTCTGCGTAAGAACAAAACCCAGGCCCTGGTTTAAGGAATCACAATAAACTACAAACTTGTCCTTATCTATAGGAAGACTCAGAACCAGAGCGATGTTTATACTCTTCTTGAGCTTCTGGAAGCTGTCTTCACACTTGTCTGACCATATAAACTTTTGATTCGTGTGTGTCAACTCTGTCAGTGATGACGCAATATTGGAAAACCCCTCCACAAAGCGTCTGTAATACCCTGCCAATCCCAAGAAACTCCTAATCTCTGAAGCATTCTTTGGTCTTGGGCAATCTTTGACCACCTCAATCTTCACTGGATCCACCTTAATTTCATCCTTACTGACTATGTGACCTAAAAAAGTCACATGTGGCAACAAAAACTTGCATTTCTTGAATTTTGCATATAGCCTGTGTTCACTCATCCTCTGTAGTACCAATCTGAGGTGCTGCTCGTGTTCTGTCTCTTACTCGGAATATATTAGTATATCATCGATAAAGATGATCACAAACCAATCCAGGTAATCTTTGAACACCCTGTTCATCAGATCCATATATGTTGCTGGGGCATTAGTCAGTCCAAATGATATCACCAAAAACTCATAATCCCCGTACCTGGTGCAAAAAGTTGTTTTCGGTATATTCTCCTCCCTGATTCTTAACTGGTGATAACCAGATCGAAGATTTATCTTGAAGAATACCATCCTACCCTGCAACTAATCAAATAGATCATCAATCCTTGGTAAAGGATACCTATTCTTGATAGTCAACTTGTTCAGTTCTTTATAATGGATACACATTCTAAGAGAACCATCTTTCTTCTTCACGAAGAGAACTGGTGCGCCCCATGGCGATAAACTGGGCCTGATAAAACCCAAGTCTAGTCACTCCTGTAGTTGAACCTTTAGTTCCTTCAACTAAGTTGGAGCCATCCTATAAGGTGCCCTAGACACTTACTCTATCTCTGGCGCCAATTCAATCACAAACTCAATCTCCCTGTGTGGAGGTAACCCTAGCAAATCCTCCAAAAACACGTCCACAAACTCACAGACTAATCGGATCTTTACTTGTCCCACTTGCACAACCTAAGTTGTATCCACCACACTAGCTAAGAAACCTACGCATCCCCCCTGCAATAGGTCTCTAGCTCTAAGTACAGATATTATAGGTATACAAAAGGGTCCTCACCCTCAGGCTCAAAGGTTACCATCTTCTTCTTGCAATCTAGCGTTGCCCTATACTTCTCTAGCCAATCTGTAACGCCCTACTTCCTTAGAACCGTTACTAAGTGAGTTTTAAATCAAAACTTTGTGCAATTAACTCGCTAACCGAGGTTTTGAAAACAAAAGTGTGACTAAGCAGAAGTTAAGGCTGTAATCTTTTGAAAATGCTTTACTTTATTGAAAACTTCAAGTATACAACATCTGGGATCCCAAAATAAGGGTTGAAAACTATTTACAACTTAAAATAAGTTTACAGTTGATTAGTTATTAAAATCACAGATTATTACAGCCATTTTTCGTAAATACCCCCAACCAAAGCAGTCGGGCAGGCCAAACATGTACGCGTTGCTTCATGCTCTCCGTACTCATGGCTGGTTGACTCATTCTATGCCCTTACCTGCAACACAGAGCACTCGTGAGCCGAAGCCCAGCAAGAAAACTCATACAGTTCATGACGTGTGCAAATTAAACAGTTAACATATCCAGTAATCGACAGATAAACAGGTCAGCCATGAACTAAGCAAACATGGCCATGCCGCCCCAGTAGCCTTACCAAAGCCTGGGGTTTCGGTCCTCACCGTAAGGATATCCCATTTATCCACTGGGTGCCACCCTGACTATAAGCATCCCATGTGCTAAGTGTTACTTCCGGCCCCGCTGCCGTTCTCGGCTTCCTTGCCGTTCTCGGCACCTTTGTCGTTCTCGCTACTATAATCACATATAGTATAATTCAAATAACATTCAAACGTATATCAATTCAATCAAAACTATATCATAACATATAATACAGTTTAGGGCTGCGCCCTGCATTAATACTATGGGTCCAAGCCCTGTCCTACGGGTGTTAGAGTTTTCTTACCTGTATCCCGAGCTTCACAGTGCACCATAGTCACGAGCACGGTCCTCTAGCACGAGCCTCACTGAAATCCTAGTCACAACACACATAAAACACTTTTAATACTAACCAACCCAAAACCACTTCCCGGGACCAATCCCGTACTTTCGGGACTCCCAAAATCCTAAAACAATTCATTGGAAACATCCCCGAGCGCCCAGAACAAATGCCCAAAATTGCAAAATATCCCATCCTGAAAAAGGCGTAGCACCGCGGCGCTACCCGCAAGGGCCGCAACGCCCAGAGAAGTCAGAAAGTTCCCCTGACTATAAACAGCCTCGCGCCGCGGCGCCCAAGAACAGGGCCGCGGCGCTCCTTCGCGAACCCAGAAATCTGGGTTTTCTCTTGCATTTTTCCCGAGCTAAAACCCCTCCAAATCATCCCAAACAATTACCTAAACCCCAAGATCAATTTAAAACTTCAAATGAACCATCTAACAACCCATAAACACTAGTATCAAGATCAAAAACACAATCACACCCAAAAATCCACACCTTTGATTTCAACCTCAGAAAATTTAAACCCATAGCTCAAAACTTAAACCATGCTTCAGATTTCCTAAACCACAACAGAAAAAAATCTTAAAATTGCATAGAATCCTTACCTTAAGTGGAGAATTCACCCTTTGCTTCCTTGATTCATCTCCAAGTCTCCAAATTTCAGCTCCTTCTCCTATTCTTCTTCTTCTTGCCCTAGCTTTTCTTCTTCTTGTTTTTTTTCTTTTCCTCTCTTCTAATTTTATCAAAACCAAACAATGACAAGCCTAAACCGAGTACCCCATATAACCTGTATCGCCCTACTTCCTTAGAGCCGTTACTAAGTGATTTTTAAGACAAAACAGTGTGCAAAGAACTCGCTAACCGAGGTTTTGAGACAAAAGTGTGACTAATTAAACTTTAAGGCTGTAATCTTAGAAAATGCGTTGTTTCATTTAAAACTGCTAGTATTAAACCTTTGGGATCCCAAAATAAGGTTTGAAAACTATTTACATCTTGAAATAAGTTTACAGTTGATAAATCATAAAATCATAGATTATTACAGCAATTTTCGAATAAACCCCCAACCAAAGCAGCCGGGCAGGCCAAACATGTACGCGTCGCTTCACGCTCTCCGTACTCATGGTTGGTTGACTCAGTCTTCGCCCTACCTGCAACACGGAGCAACCGTGAGCCGAAGCCCAGCAAGAAAACTCATGCAGCACATAACATATGCAAATATATATGGTTAATCATATCAGATAATACAAAAATAAACAAGTCAACCATTAGACTAAGCAAACATGGCCATGCCGCCCCAGAGCCTTACCGAAGCCTGGGGTAACGGTTCTCACCGCGAGGATAACTCATGTATCCCTTGGGTCCCACCCTGAATATAGCATAACACATGAATCCACCGGGCCCCGCCCTGAATATAGCATCCCATGTGCTAGGTGTTACTTTCGGCCCACGGCCGCCCCGGTTTACGCCGTACTCGGCCCCTGGCCGCTCATTTCATCATAATCACACATATAGTACATTCGAAATAATCATTCACACACATCATGATTCATTTAAGGTTAAACATTTGCACACAACACAATCTGGGGCCATGCCCTGCAATCACACTATGGGCCCACGCCCTATCCTACGGGTGTTATAGTTTTCTTACCTGTATCCCGAGCTTTCCGATGAACCACGGCCACGAGCACGGTCCTCTAGCACGAGCCTCCCCGAAATCCTAGTCACAACACACATAAGACACATTTAACAACCTTAAATGAGCCTCCAAGCCAAGTTCTAGTACTCAGAACGTTGAACTTCACCAAACATGGTAAAAGACTGAACCCCGAGCACCCTAGGTTAAATTCCCAAGCCTAAATTCTCAAAATCCCAAAATCCTTTAAGCGCCGCGGCATGGCCCAACCATGCCGCGGCATGGCCCCCAAACAGAGCCACAAAATACCCAGAAACAGGTAAGGGCCGCGGCCCTACAAGGATCATGCCGCGGCCCGCCCTCCATCCTCAGCACAACTTAGCCTTCAAGGGCCGCGGCCCTCCAAGAACCATGCCGCGGCCCGACCCTTCGAACCCAGAAAAACCCACCATTTACTCTCTAAACCTCACCTTAAACCATCCCAAACACATATCTCAATCTCAAAACATCATAACCCAACTCAATAACACAATCATACTCAAAATCCACCCATTTGATCTCAACTTAAGAGATCTAAACCCATAAACCAAAACATAAACCAAAGCTTGAAAAAGCTTAAACCATGCTTCAAATTTCACAAATCAAAACATAAATCAAACTTAATTATGCATAAATTCCTTACCTTAAGTAGAGAATCCATCTCTAAGCTTCCTTCATCCTCTAAGTCTCCAATTTCAGCTCCTCCACTCATCTTCTTCTTCTTCATGCCCTAACTTTCCTTCTCCTTTTTCTTCTCTTCTAATTTATCAAAGCCTCAAATGACCAAGCCCCAAACCGTGTACCCCTTAATACCCAGCTTCCATATATCAAATTCCCAGCCAAATGACCATTTTACCCCTCCAACTACTCCTTTCCCAACTAAGTCCTCAAGGGCACTCTAGTCTTTCCACTTATATTTCAATTCTACCATTTTCCAACTAAACTTGTTACTCACAGCAGTAACTAATGGTTACCCAGGTTACTCAATCACCAATAACCATTACCCGCTAAATCTCAATTTAACCTTAACAATTCCCAAAGTACCCCTAGGCTCCTTCCGAGCCGGATATAAAATCCCGTTGTGACTTTTGAGTAAACTAGCTCTCTAGGACCGTCTCGGCACGTGCATCACAACAATAACACCACACTCACGTGGTACAAATCACAGAATACAATTATCACATATGTGCCCTCAGCGGGCTAAAATTACCAATTTACCCCTATCATGCACACGGGGTCCGCATGCATAATTATTTCACCTAACATGCATACTAACCACGTAGTCATGCACCTCAATGTTCAATTAGTCATATAACATGCTTTAAATCATAACCATGTATTAAACTCATAAAATCACACATAAATTCCATTATGCCCTCCTGGCACGCTAATCAAGGCCCTTAAGCCTTATTAGCGAAATTGGGTCGTTACAACTATCCCCTCCTCATAAGAATTTTGTCCTCGAAATTTATCCAAACACATCAATCAGTAAACTCGCAACTCTGACCCTGAATCCCAAGGTCCACCGCCTTAACTTTACTTTTTAACAACACTCTTTCAAGAGCAACAATCTTGCCCCACAAGATCTTGTCTAATAGCTGTGCTCTCGATAGCCCCTTGTTAACCCTGCAACCCTGCCGAAGCCCAGGGTCTGCCTAGAGTACAATGACCAATTCATTGTCTTATTCCTGATTCCAGAGATACTCAAAGTCATCACCTCTACTGGGTGGGATCAGTTTGTAGGCCCCGCCGGCCTAACCCTTAGTACAACTTCAGAATTTTAGGCTGAATTAAGAGTCAGAACTCTCCCTTCGTCCTCTGAACACCTTACAGATCCTCGTCTGTTATTACGCAGAGACGCAGCTCCTTCTTTCCGGAACTTTATTTCCTCATAACTTAACAATTTACCAGCTCTTTATTCTCTCAAATAGACAGACACCCCTGCCTTAAGAAGTTTCAACGCCATCTTTGGCTTTCACTCTGAACTAAAGCCAAACTATAGTATTCACTATCCTTCACCTCTTACCAAGCCCTATGTCGCGTTACATTAACAAGACACCAGCTACCGCCCCCACGGCTAATTCCTCAGGAAACACACTTCCCTTAATTCCTCAAATGTTCGCCTACTCAGCACTTAATTCTTTAAGATATCTGATAAACTTTCAGACTGCCATTCCACTTGCAATCAGCTGATAATTCCAGATTCCCACTCTGTTCTTTTCGTTCTCTAAATCCAATCCAAAATTTAAAATACTATAGGGTCTCAATTCGATATCATCGACGCTCCATCCTGAAACCAGTTCACTTGACCCAACCACATTAATTCCATCAACTGAGTTAAAACTTTTCATGTCCAAACACCCTGCTCAAGGTCTGAAGTGGTCTATTCCCATCATACACTACCACATCACTTAACCCCTCAGGGTCCAAAGGAAAACACTAGATTCCGTCACCCGCTCGACCCTCCTGGTACAATGTACCCTAGGAGGTGGAATGATATCCATTCAGAATTCTCGTTCATAAACCAAATCTAATTGGATCCTTTATCCATTCCTGGTATCCCAACTTGTACTACCTTAGCAGGGTCCTTCCCTGCTTTAACTCAAGCCAACACTTTAAATTCCATAGATCATTGACACTCACCAGCTAATCATACCTACTAGCGTTACGCCAAACTCAGTCGTCGCCTTGTCCACTCTATCATAGTCTATGGCGCTATCCCCTGACTGACACACGCCTCACAGCTAGGAGTTCCGTCTCCAATTATAACTCCCCTCGCTCAATCGAGGATTTCAAATACTGATCATCCGTCTGTTACTTTTCACCACCTCTGTGTCTCAACGTTAACCTTCCTCACTAATACCCAAGGCTTAAGCATCTTATGATATCAATAACTGTCAATTTAATGCTCCAAGTGTATCAACTGTGTTCATTCTTTCTTCTCCCGCAAGGTTCGATCCAACCTCGTGCCAGATGCGCCTGGGCGTGCATAATCCGTGATGCACCCCTACAAGTCCATGTCCTCATCATAGATCAAGTGCTTTATGCCATCACTCTTTACTTAATCATAACACACACTCAAATTCCATCATCGTCCGTAACCAATCAAATCTTACCTTGTCTTCTGGATTTCTTTCTGATTTGACACCACTCAATCCGTCTAACCTCAAGTTTTACTGTTCTCCTCATCTCTGATGTAGTCGTCTCCGGAGGTGCTTGTGCAATAGATGACGCGCTTACCAATCTTGTTATGCCTTCAATTCTTCAGACATTTTTCATTAGCTTCTCTGCGACTTCAGACCAAATCTTCTCATACCGGTCCTTTCTTCTTGCAGCTGTAATCTGAGAACTTCTGACGACACCCAACTAACACTCCGTAGAACCTTACCTGAGACTCTGCCTTCTGGGTACTAACGTCTTCAGCATAATAATCAGTTGCTCACCATTTTCGTCTGGGAGTAATCCACATGCACTGCTCGTGAGCTTGAAGGGGACTTGCCCACACCGTTCATGCATTCTCTGCCTAAAGAACTTACCTGTGCTGCTGTAGCTTGAACCAATCCAGAATCTTTGTTACCAACTCCTCGCACTCTAGCCGGCGCAAACTAGACAACCCACGAAATGTCTCTATCCTTGGATTCCAACTGGCAATAACTAGGTCGTAGATCAACTCTTGGGGACATCGTCCCCTCTTGTATCCAACATTATACTTTTCGTCCTAACCCGACGATACTAGCAATCCCCGCAGTATAACACTCTGGCTAATCCAAGATCAAATTCCTTCGATTTCTTCAATAGACTTTCTGTCGGCCAAAACCGTCTTCTACAACATCCCTTATACCAATCCTATCTGTAGTCTGACCTTGAAGTATTCCCTAAATCTTTCTTTGCATACCCACATAACTTTCCTACTGGTCAGCTCTATCTCCTTTACGTACTCCAGATGATATTCGCAACAATCCATCTGCCAGAGTTTCTAATTCCTTCATAATAAGTATTACTATCCTCGGCCTCTCAAATGGCACCTTTGAGGCAACCTCTCTATGTCCATCTCCCTCTCGGAACATTCTCAACACCGAGCCCTTCCGGCTCGTTACATGCCCAAAGCATAAGCTCGTCAGTTAAATACTCATCCTTGAGGACTCAGCCTCGAACCTCGAATGTATCGATGCATTCCAGTTCTCCGTTTCTCGCACCATGGGAAATCCATCCTAACATCTCGAGTCATTCTACGTAGAATTCATGTCCTCACCTGACCTCCTCCCAGGTGGCATCCTCTTCCTCATGTGCATACCAATTAACCTCCTGGTTCCTGTCGCCATCTCGATAACTACCTTTTCGATCAGGCTTCTTTCCAATCTCAATCTAGGTGCCCAAGCACTGTTGGAGTCCTTCCTACCTCGACAATTGAGAATCCAACCTTGCTGCGCTATAGCAATAAAAGTACCATCTTATCAGTCAGAATTTTCCCCCTTTATGGCAAACCAGACACCATAGGACTATCCGGGGTTCCTTTAACTCGATTATCACAAATCTATCTTTACTAACTCCATCAAAGGAAGCACTGCCCTTGCGGCTCTAGCACTCATGCTCTACACATCAACCATCAGTTCCTCAAACAATATGGCCCTCTCCGCCATCCACATGCAGACAAAACTCTTTCCTCAAAGCAGCCCAAATGCCTTAGACTATTCCAGATCTCATGTCCTTAAATGGGTCGCCACCAATTCCAGATACATCCATCTGTATAAGTTTCTGAAATGAACTATCCAATTCACCAAACCCATTGATCTACGATGTCGTTAACCCTAACAGTCCAAACCAGACTTAAACATTTGCCCGTCTCCACGGTTCTAATCATGTCTTTAAAATCTCTTCTAACCATTCATCATCTAGGTTCTTTCCAACCCATTAAGACAGTACCTCAGCCCGAGTACCAATTCCAGGCATCTCCCTGCCTCAACGTTTAATACAACCCTCTAACTAGGATCTCTCATCCTCTTAACCAAGGGTGGAATTAACTCTGCTCATCTATTGATAAATTCCTTGTCAACTCGAACCTTCCTCAACACTAGAGGATAACACCCTATACCCCTTTCATATAGTACCCTTAACTGTCCATACCTCACAGTAAACCAACACCGGCAACCTTACTGTTAAAACCTCGAAATTAGCTATTTCCCCAGAGAAATCCGCTGATCACTTATCCCATCTCGACTAACAAACTCCACAGCTTACCCACACACTAGTGACCCTCTGTTACTGCATCCAGGGATAACTAGAGATCTCCACTCCAACTTATATCTAGAACCCCCTTTATAACACAATATCAGACCCCCAACCCCTCTAGGGACCAACAATTCGAGTTCATCTGTCAAAGCTGACCAAACTCCTGAACTCTGTGGTTCCTACTCTGAACCAAACCGCATCCAGATCCAAATATCCACAGATGTCATGCACACACAAGCATAATTAGGCCAAATCCACAATGTCACACATTTAGCTACCAGATTTAACATCACTAAGTATATCCAGGTCTCAACATGCTTCATACAAGCAAATAAACGGATATAACTAATGAATTAATTCAGAAAATTAACCACATACACTCAATATGCGAACCATTATGCCAATATTCATCCATATGCATAATAGTATTATTCAGCATGCATCAATCTCAACATGCAATAGTCAAGGGCCAGGCCCTATCAGTATCTCATGCATATGTCATCTCATTTCTCATGCTCCACATAGATAAGCAGGCAAACAGGGCAATCAAACATATATTCAAGCATATTAATCATTCATACCAACCAACCCTGAGTCGAGCTTGTCACTGACAGCGAGCGTACATGTTCGGTCGATCTCCAGAACCAATAAACCTTGGCTTGCTCTGATACCAAGTTGTAACGCCCTACTTCCTTAGAGCCGTTACTAAGTGATTTTTAAGACAAAACAGTGTGCAAAGAACTCGCTAACCGAGGTTTTGAGACAAAAGTGTGACTAATTAAACTTTAAGGCTGTAATCTTAGAAAATGCGTCGTTTCATTTAAAACTGCTAGTATTAAACCTTTGGGATCCCAAAATAAGGTTTGAAAACTATTTACATCTTGAAATAAGTTTACAGTTGATAAATCATAAAATCATAGATTATTACAGCCATTTTCGAATAAACCCCCAACCAAAGCAGTCGGGCAGGACAAACATGTACGCGTCGCTTCACGCTCTCCGTACTCATGGTTGGTTGACTCAGTCTTCGCCCTACCTGCAACACGGAGCACCCGTGAGCCAAAGCCCAGCAAGAAAACTCATGCAGCACATAACATATGCAAATATATATGGTTAATCATATCAGATAATCCTAAAGTAAACAAGTCAACCATTAGACTAAGCAAACACGGCCATGCAGCCCCAGAGCCTTACCGAAGCCTGGGGTAACGGTTCTCACCGCGAGGATAACTCATGTATCCCTTGGGTCCCACCCTGAATATAGCATAACACCTGAATCCACCGGGCCCCGCCCTGAATATAGCATCCCATGTGCTAGGTATTACTTTCGGCCCACGGCCGCCCTGGCTTACGCCGTACTCGGCCCCAGGCCGCTCATTTCATCATAATCACACATATAGTACATTCGAAATAATCATTCACACACATCATGATTCATTTAAGGTTAAACATTTGCACACAACACAATCTGGGGCCATGCCCTGCAATCACACTATGGGCCCACGCCCTATCCTACGGGTGTTATAGTTTTCTTACCTGTATCCCGAGCTTTCCGATGAACCACGGCCACGAGCACGGTCCTCTAGCACGAGCCTCCCCGAAATCCTAGTCACAACACACATAAGACACATTTAACAACCTTAAATGAGCCTCCAAGCCAA
The DNA here is from genome assembly GCF_963169125.1 of Humulus lupulus. Taxonomy (NCBI): domain Eukaryota; kingdom Viridiplantae; phylum Streptophyta; class Magnoliopsida; order Rosales; family Cannabaceae; genus Humulus; species Humulus lupulus. Next base: position 80,900,174 of record NC_084801.1, read on the forward strand.
GTTCTAGTACTCGGAACGTTGAACTTCACCAAACATGGTAAAAGACTGAACCCCGAGCACCCTAGGTTAAATTCCCAAGCCTAAATTCTCAAAATCCCAAAATCCTTTAAGCGTCGCGGCATGGCCCAACCATACCGCGGCATGGCCCCCAAACAGAGCCACAAAATACCCAGAAACAGGTAAGGGTCGCGGCCCTACAAGGACCATGCCGCGGCCCGCCCTCCATCCTCAGCACAACTTAGCCTTCAAGGGCCGCGACCCTCCAAGAACCATGCTGCGGCCCGACCCTTCGAACCCAGAAAAACCCACCATTTTAATCTCTAAACCTCACCTTAAACCATCCCAAACACATATCTCAATGTCAAAACATCATAACCCAACTCAATAACACAATCATACTCAAAATCCACCCATTTGATCTCAACTTAAGAGATCTAAACCCATAAACCAAAACATAAACCAAAGCTTGAAAAAGCTTAAACCATGCTTCAAATTTCACAAATCAAAACATAAATCAAAATTAATTATGCATAAATTCCTTACCTTAAGTAGAGAATCCATCTCTAAGCTTCCTTCATCCTCTAAGTCTCCAATTTCAGCTCCTCCACTCATCTTCTTCTTCTTCATGCCCTAACTTTCCTTCTCCTTTTTCTTCTCTTCTAATTTATCAAAGCCTCAAATGACCAAGCCCCAAACCGTGTACCCCTTAATACCCAGCTGCCATATATCAAATTCCCAGCCAAATGACCATTTTACCCCTCCAACTACTCCTTTCCCAACTAAGTCCTCAAGGGCACTCTAGTCTTTCCACTTATATTTCAATTCTACCATTTTCCAACTAAACTTGTTACTCACAGCAGTAACTAATGGTTACCCAGGTTACTCAATCACCAATAACCATTACCCGCTAAATCTCAATTTAACCTTAACAATTCCCAAAGTACCCCTAGGCTCCTTCCGAGCCGGATATAAAATCCCGTTGTGACTTTTGAGTAAACTAGCTCTCTAGGACCGTCTCGGCACGTGCATCACAACAATAACACCACACTCACGTGGTACAAATCACAGAATACAATTATCACATATGTGCCCTCAGCGGGCTAAAATTACCAATTTACCCCTATCATGCACACGGGGTCCGCATGCATAATTATTTCACCTAACATGCATACTAACCACGTAGTCATGCACCTCAATGTTCAATTAGTCATATAACATGCTTTAAATCATAACCATGTATTAAACTCATAAAATCACACATAAATTCCATTATGCCCTCCTGGCACGCTAATCAAGGCCCTTAAGCCTTATTAGCGAAATTGGGTCGTTACATAACCCAGCTGCAATTTGTCTAAACCCCTTGCCAAATGACCATTTTACCCCTCCTTACCTATCCTTTCCTAACTAAACCTCAAGGGCTCACTTGTCATTTCCTATCCATTACAATTCTACCATTTCTCCATTTAAACCTGTTACTCTCTATGGTTACTAACAGTTATATAAATTACCAAATTACTAGTTACCATAATCTCTCAAGAACTAGGCTCCTCCCGAGCCAGGTATAAAATCCCGTTGTGACTTTTGAGTTAACTAGCTCTCCAGGACCGTCTCAGAACGTGCATCACAATAATAACACCACACTCAAGTGGTACAAATCACATAATACAATTATCACATATATGCCCTCAGCGGGCTAAAATTACCAATTTACCCCTATCGTACAAACAGGGTCCACATGCATATTTATTTCACCTAAACATGCATACTAACCACATAATCATTTAAATTCACATAAATTAATGCAATATAACAATTATTGCCCTCCAGGCACACTAATCAAGGCTCCAAGCCTTATTAGCAAATTTAGGTCGTTACAACTATCCCCTTCTCATAAAAATTTCGTCCTCGAAATTTACCCAAACACATCATTCAGCAAACCCGCATCTCTGACCATAATTTCCAAGGTCCACCACCTTTACTTTATTTCTCGACGACACTCTTACAAGAGTAACAATCTTATCCCACGAGATCTTGTCTAATAGCCATACTTTCGTTAGCTCTTTACTTGCACTGTAACCCTGCTGAAGCTTCAGGGTCTGCTTAGATTACCATAATCACCTCAATGTCTTATTCCTGATTCCATAGATTCCCAATAGTCATCAACCTACTAGGGTGAGATCAATTTATAGGCCCCTGGCCTAACCCTCGGTACTATTCCAGACTTATATTGAATCAGGAGTTAGAACTCCTCTTTCTTTCTCTGAACAAAATACTAATCCTCGACTGCTATTACTTAGAGATATACAAATCTCTCTACCTGGAACTTTATTTTCCCAAGATTTAACAGTTTACAAGTTCCTTTATTCTTCCAGATAGGCAGACACTCCTGCCTTAAGAATTCTAATAACCTCTTTGGCTTTCTCTCTGAACCAATGCCAAACTGTAGTATCCACTATCTTTCACCTCTTACCATGTCCCATGTTGTGTTACCTTAACAAGACGCCAGTATTGTCACCATGACTAACTCATCAAGGATTGCACATCTCTAAATATCTCAAGTACTCGCATACTCAACGCTTAACTCCTTAAGATATCTGATAAGCTTTCAGACTGCTATTCCACTTGCAATCAACTGATAATTCCAGATTCCCACTCTATTCTCTTTATTCTCTAGTTCCTTTCTAAAATTTAGAATACTATAGGGTCTCAGTTCAGTACCATCGACGTTCTACCCGGATACCAGTTCACCTGAACCAACTACATTAACTCATTCAGCTGAGTTAAAACTTTTCATTTCCAAACACCTTACTTAAAGTCTAATGTGGTCTATTCCTACGATAGACCACCACATCACTTAACCCCTCAGTGTCCAAAGAAAACACTAAATTCTGTCACCCGTTCAACCCTCCCGGTACAGCGTACCCCAGGAGGTGGAATGATATCCATTCAGAATTCTCATTCATATGCAAAATTCTAACTGGATCCTTCACTCAATCCTGGTATCCTAACTTGTACCACCATGGCAGGGTCCTTCCCTGCTTCAACCAAAGCCAACACTTTGGATTCCATAGTTCAGTGACACTCACCAGCTAATCATTACCTACTAACGTTATGCCAATCTCAGTTGTTGCCTTGTCCATTCCATTACAATTTATAGCGTCATTCCTTGACTGCCACATGCCTCCCAGTTAGGAGTTCCGCCTCCAATTAAATTTCCCCCTCGTACAATCGAGGATTTCAAACACCAATCACCCATATGTTACTTTTCACTAAATCTGGGTCTCAACGTTATCTTTCTTCCTAATACCCAACACTCAAGTACCTTATGCCATGCATAACTGTCAACTTAACGTTCCAAGTATATCAACCATGTTCCATTCTTTCACCTCCCGCAAGGTTCGATCCATCCTTGCGTCAATCTGAGCCTGGGCGTGCCCAACCTGTAATGCACCCCCATAGTTCCATATCCTCATCATGGATTAGTTCCTTTTGGCTATCCCTCTATACTTAACCATAACACACCCATATATCTGCATCACCAGGTACCAATCAACTCCTACCTTATCTTCTGAACTCTGATTTAACACCATTCATTCCGTCTAACTTCAAGTTTTACTGTTCTTCCCGTCTCTAATGTAGCTGTCTGTAGAGATATTTATGCAATAGATGAGGAGCTTGCCAATTCTATTATGCTTTCTGTTCTTCAAACGTTCTTCATTAGCTTCTTTGTGACTTCAGATCAAATCTTCTCAGACCTGTCCTTTCTTCTTGTAGCTCTACTTTGAGTACAACTCACGAAACCCAAACTGACACTTCACAGAACCATACCTGTGCTGCTGTAGCTTGAACCAATCTAGAATCTTTGTTACCAACTCCACACACCTTACTCAGTACAAAATAAAAGTTCCTAAAATGTCTCTTTCTTGATTTCCAGCTGTTAATTACCAGGTCATAGATCAACTCCTAGAGACATTGTCCCATCTTGTACCCAACATCAAACTTTTTATTCTTAACCGACGATGCTAACAATCCCCGCAGTATAATGCTCTGGCTACTCCAATGGTCAACTTCTTCGATTGCTTCACTAGATTTTCCTGTCAGCCAATAACATCTTTTACAACATTCCTGATACCAATCCTATTTGTAGTCCGACCTTGAAGTACCCCCAATCTTCCTTTACATACCCATATAATTTTCCCACTGGTCAGCTCAGTTCCACTCAGTCTCATTAACATACTCCAGATGATATCCTCTACAATCCATGATTATCCCTTAACTGATTAACTGTCTCACTGTGACTCATGCCGAGGCTCCCATAAGACAAACTCTGTTGTTATTAGTATGCACTTCTTGATCACTTGCATCCCAATTCATCTGCCAGAAGTTTCTAATTCCTTTTTAATAAGTGTTACTACCTTCAGCCTCTCATATAGCACCCATGAGGCAAACTCTCTATGTCTAACTCCCTCTTGGAACATTCTCAATACTGAGTTCTTCCAGTTCGTTACATGACCAAAGCATAAACCAGTCAGTTAATACTCATCCTCGAGGAATCCGCCTCGAACATTGAATGTATCGATGCATTCTAGTTCTCCATTCCCTCACCATGGGAAATCAACCCTAACATGTCGAGTCATTCTATGTAGAAGTCATGCCCTCACCTGGCCTCTTCCCAGGTGGCATCTCTTGCCTCTGATGCATAGCAGATAACTTCCCTGGTTCCTGTCACCATCCTGATAACTACCTTTTCAATCAGTCTTCTTTCCAATCTCAAATTAGGTGCCCTAGCACTGTCTGGGGTCCTTCTACCTCAAAATTGAGAATCAGCCCTTGCTGCATTCTATCAATAAAAGTACCATCTTATCAATCAGACTTTTCCCCCTTTCTGGCAAGACCAGAAGCCACAGAACTATCCGGGGTTCTTTTACCTCGATTATCACGAATCTATCTTTACTAACTCCATCAAAGGAAGCACTGCCATTACAGCTCTAGCACTCATGTTGTATGCATCATTCATCAGTTCTTCGAACCACATGGCCCTCTCCACTGTCCCCATACAGATGGTGAGTACACACATCGGAGAGGCACAAATACCTTAGACTATTCCAGATTTTAAATCCTTAAATGGGTCATCATCATATTCAACTGCATCCGTCTGTATCAATTTCCCGAAACGAATTACCCAATTCGCAAAGCCCAAAAATTTACACTATTGCCACTATATCATTCCAAACCAATCTTATAAGGTCTCCATTCTCCACAGTTCAGATCATGCCTTTATAACCTCTTCTATTGATTCATCATCTAGGTTCTTTCCAACCCATCACACCCATGCCTTAGCCCAAGTGCCATTACCAGGCATCCCTCTAGCACAATACTTAACACAACCCTTTAGTCACGGGCTCTCATCCTCTTATAACTGAGGGTGGAATTAACTTTGCCCATTCACTAATAACTTCTTTGTCAGCCCGAACTTTCCTCAAAACCAAAGGATAACACCCTTTGAGCCTTTCATATAATTTCCTTATTTTTCCATACCCTCACAATGAACCAACACTGGTAACCTTACAGTTAAAGCATACAAAGTAGCTATTTTCCCAGAGAAATCCACTGTTCTTCTGTCCTATCTCAACTAATAAAATCCATAACTTACTCACATACTAGTGACCCTCTGCTGTTGCTTTCAGGGATAAATGGAGATCTCTAACTCCAACTTTTATCTAGAATCCCCCCTTTCAACACAAAATCAGATCCACTTAACCATACTAGGAACAAACAATTTGAGTTCAACTGCCACTACTGACCAAACTCCTCAGCCCGGTGGTTCATACTCTGAACCAAACCATAACTAGATCCAAATAACCACAATTAGCATGCACACATAAAGCATATTAAGCCAAATCCACAATGCCATACCTTTAGCTACCAAATTTTAACACAACTAAGTATACCCAAGTTTCATCATGCTTCATACAAGCCAATAAACAGATATTACATATGGATTCAATTTAGACAACTAACCACATACATTCAATATGCAAATCATTATCCCAATATTCATGCACATGCATAATAATGTTATTCAGCATGCTTTAATCTCAACATGCAATAGTTAAGGGCCTAGCCCCAACAGTATCTCATGCATATGTCAACTCATTCCTCATGCTCCATATAAATAAGCAGGAAAACAGGGCATTCAAACATATGTTCAAGCATGTCAATCATACATACCAACCAACCCTGAGTCGAGCGTGTCACTGACAGCGAGCGTACATGTTCGGTCAATCTCCAGAACCAACAAACCTTGGCTTGCTCTGATACCAAGTAGTAACGCCCTACTTCCTTAGAGCCGTTACTAAGTGAGTTTTAAATCAAAACTTTGTGCAATAACTCGCTAACCGAGGTTTTTAAAACAAAAGTATGACTAAGCAGAAGTTAACGCTGTAATCTTTTGAAAATGCTTTACTTTATTGAAACTTCAAGTATACAACATCTGGGATCCCAAAATAAGGGTTGAAAACTATTTACAACTTAAAATAAGTTAGTAGTTGATTAGTTATTAAAATCACATATTATTACAGCCATTTTTCGTAAATACCCCCAACCAAAGCAGTCGGGCAGGCCAAACATGTACGCGTCGCTTCATGCTCTCCGTACTCATGGCTGGTTGACTCATTCTATGCCCTTACCTGCAACACAGAGCACCCGTGAGCCGAAGCCCAGCAAGAAAACTCATACAGTTCATGACGTGTGCAAATTAAACAGTTAACATATCCAGTAATCCAAAAATAAACATGTCAGCCATGAACTAAGAAAACACGGCCATGCCGACCCAGAAGCCTTACCAAAGCCTGGGGTTTCGGTCCTCACCGTAAGGATATCCCATTTATCCACTGGGTCCAACCCTGACTATAAGCATCCCATGTGCTAAGTGTTACTTCCGGCCCCGCTGCCGTTCTCAGCTTCCTTGCCGTTCTCGGCACCTTTGTCGTTCTCGGCTCATTAGCCGTTCTTGGCACCTTTGCCGTTCTCGCTACTATAATCACATATAGTATAATTCAAATAACATTCAAACGTATATCAATTCAATCAAAACTATATCATAACATATAATATAGTTTAGGGCCGCGCCCTGCATTAATACTATGGGTCCAAGCCCTGTCCTACGGGTGTTACAGTTTTCTTACCTGTATCCCGAGCTTCACAGTGTACCATAGTCACGAGCACGGTCCTCTAGCACGAGCCTCACCGAAATCCTAGTCACAACACACATAAAACACTTTTAATACTAACCAACCCAAAACCACTTCCCGGGACCAATCCCGTACTTTCGGGACTCCCAAAATCCTACAACAATTCATTGGAAACATCCCCGAGCCCCCAGAACAAATGCCCAAAATTGCAAAATTTCCCATTCTGAAAAAGGCTTAGCGCCGCGGCGCTACCCGCAAGGGCCGCGGCGCCCAGAGAAGTCAGAAAGTTCCCCTGACTATAAACAGCCTCGCGTCGCGGTGCCCAAGAACAGGGTCGCGGCGCTGCTTCGCGAACCCAGAAATCTGGGTTTTCTCTTGCATTTTTCCCGAGCTAAAACCCCTCCAAATCATCCCAAACAATTACCTAAACCCCAAGATCAATTTAAAACTTCAAATGAACCGTCTAACAACCCATAAACACTAGTATCAAGATCAAAAAAACAATCACACCCAAAAATCCACACCTTTGATTTCAACCTCAGAAAATTTATACCCGTAGCTCAAAACTTAAACCATGCTTCAGATTTCCTAAACCACAACAGAAAAAAATCTTAAAATTGCATAGAATCCTTACCTTAAGTGGAGAATTCACCCTTTGCTTCCTTGATTCATCTCCAAGTCTCCAAATTTCAGCTCCTTCTCCTCTTCTTCTTCTTCTTGCCCTAGCTTTTCTTCTTCTAGTTTTTTTTCATTTCTTCTCTTCTAATTTTATCAAAACCAAACAATGACAAGCCTAAACCGAGTACCCCATATAACCCAGCTGCAATTTGTCTAAACCCCTTGCCAAATGACCATTTTACCCCTCCTTACCTATCCTTTCCTAACTAAACCTCAAGGGCTCACTTGTCATTTCCTATCCATTACAATTCTACCATTTCTCCATCTAAACCTGTTACTCTCTGTGGTTACTAACAGTTACATAAATTACCAAATTACCAGTTACCATAATCTCTCAAGAACTAGGCTCCTCCCGAGCCAGGTATAAAATCCCGTTGTGACTTTTGAGTTAACTAGCTCTCCAGGACCGTCTCGGAACGTGCATCACAATAATAACACCACACTCAAGTGGTACAAATCACATAATACAATTATCACATATATGCCCTCAGCGGGCTAAAATTACCAATTTACCCCTATCGTACAAACAGGGTCCACATGCATATTTATTTCAGCTAAACATGCATACTAACCACATAATCATTTAAATTCACATAAATTAATGCAATATAATAATTATTGCCCTCCAGACACACTAATCAAGGCTCCAAGCCTTATTAGCAAATTTAGGTCGTTACACAATCCATACCCCGAATTATATCAAAGGCAGTCATCACCAACTCTATTAAGTTAACTGACAACTCCTTGCCATGCACTATAATTGGTAGTGTTCTAACCCATCTCTTAGAAACCACTAAGTCCCCAATAAGCAGCATAGTACCAAACCCCACAGGATAAAAGTGACATGGTCGACACAATCCATCTATATTCCTACTAGCAACAAAAGAGTGTGTAGCACCCAAATCAATCAAAATAGTAGACAAGGTTCCAGCACTAGAAAGCTGACCTGTAACCACCGAGGGACTAGCCTCATCCTCTGTCTGGGTCAAGGTGAACACCCAAGCTGGAATCGGGCTCTTCCTTTCTAGTTATCAGGCAGTCCTTCTTCAAATTTCCCACACCGTCGCAAACAAAACAGGCCTTTGCCTGACTTTCCCCAATATGGCGCCTCCTGTATCGGGTACACTCCGGTAATTGTAGCGACCCAAATTTGCTAATAAGGCTTGGGGCCTTGATTAGTGTGCCTGGAGGGAAATAATTGTTATATTGTATTAATATATGTGAATTTAATGAATATGTGATTAGAGTGCATGTTTAGGCGATTAAATATGCATGTGGGCACCGTTTGGCTGTTAGGGGCATATTTGTAATCTTAGCCCATTGAGGGCATAAATATGATATATGTTATATAATGGTGATATATTTGCGATGCACGTTCCGAGACGGTGCTAGGGAGCAGTTTTGCTAAAAGTCACAACGGGGTCAAATACCTGACTCGGGAGGAGCTTAGGGGAATTTTAGGAATATAAAAAGGTGTTCGGGAATTATTGAGTAGCGGTTAGTGATAGTACTAGTTTAGATATGTCGGAATTAAAATGAGGATTTTTAGACATACTCAAGGATTTAGTGGGATATATTAAAAAACTAAATTGCCCTTGGTGGCATACAAGGACTTGGGGTAACTTAAGGGGCAATTGGGACTTTTTGGCAGCTGGTTATGATGAGACAAGGACTGGGAAATTTTTGAACGTTTTAGAAAGGCAAAGGAATGAAAAAAAAAATAAAACTTCTCAGCTCTCTCTCTCTCCCATGCGGTTTCCTCTTCCTCTCCTTAATGATTGAGAGCTTGCTGAGTCTTTAAGATTTTGGACTAGGAAGTTGAAGGATTTTGGCTGCTGTGACTAGGGGAGTTTGCTCAAGGGTGTGTTGAGCTCAAAGGTAAGGAATTGATCTCTATTTTCTTTACGTTTCCAAGCTTGACTATGAGAGTTTGGGAATGGAAGCTGAAAGCTGGATTTGTGGCTGGTTAGTGTGAGAGTTCAACTTGGTAATCAGAAGGGGCTTAGCTTGGAGTTGAAATTGAAGGAAGCTTAAGGTCGAATTCTTAATAAGAATTCCATGGATTTCTGAGGTTAAGCTCTGTTATGGTTTAAGGTTTATAAAGTTTTAAACCAATTTGTGAATCATGGGTTTGAATGTGTGTCAAGGCTTGTTGTTAATTATTTTGAGTTGTTAGATAGTCTATATGGGGTTTTGGATTGAATTTGAGACTTAGGTATGCTTTGGTATTGATTTGGGAGTGTTTTGGCTCGGGGAAAATGTTGGGAAAAACCCAGATTTCTGGGTTTGCGTATGGGCGCCGCGGCGGTAGGATGCATCAGGGGAAGGGCACCACTCTGGGCGCCGCGGCCCTTAGGGGTTAGTGCCACGGCGCTAGGCCATTTCTGGGCAGGGGAAATTTTTAGTTTTTAGGCTTTTGCCCAGGGGGCTCGGGGATGCTTCCGCTACCTTGTGAGGGGAAATGGGAGGTCCCGAGGGCTCAGGATTGGTTCTGAGAGATGGTTATAATTGGTTAGTAATAATAGTGTTATGTGTGTGTTGTGACTAGGTTTTCAGTGAGGCTCGGGTTAGAGGATGGTGCTTCAGAAGCTCGGGACACAGGTAAGAAAACCGTTGTACCCATAGTGCAGAAGAGGCTCCATAGTTGTGGTGTGGGGCATGACCCTATATGATTATGTGCAAGGCATATCCCATTGATTATGTTAATGCATGTTTAATAGTTTGATTAATTATGCCATGTATGCAAATATGTGAATGATCAGCAAGAGCCGGGAACAGTGAAGGCCGAGAACGGCAAGGGCCGAGAACGGCGAAGGCCGAGAGCGGCAAGGGGCCAGGAGCAGCGTTTAGCACGCGGAGTGCGAGTTGCCATGGTAAGACCCTAAAGGATACCTAGGATATCCTTACGGTGTAGACCACGAACCCAGGGCCTGGTAAAGAACCTGGGATGGAATGGTCATATGTGTATAGCCTATTGATGGCCTGTTTATATGTTGAGTGATTTATATGCATATGTTATCTATTATTGTGGGGTTTTCTTGCTGGGATTCGGCTCACGGGTGCTCTGTGGTGCAGGTAGGGGCAAAGGGAAAGTCAGCTAACCATGAGTACGGAGAGCTTGGGGCGACGCGTACATGTCTGGTCTACCTGGCTGCCACGACTAGGGGTATTTTTGGGAGATGTTTTGTACTGAATTTTGTTTTGGTGTTTTGTCGACCTAAAACATATTTTGAATTGTAAATATTTATAAACGGTATTTTTTGGATCCCTAATGTAAAACACTTATAATTTTCAATGAATGGTTACATTTTCAAATTATGTGATTTTAGTACAATTTAGTTACACTTTTGAGCTAAATGCTTGGTTAGAAAGTTAAATGCACCTCTTAAATTCACTTAGTACTGACTCTAAGGTAGTAGGGCATTACAGTAATGCTCGTTAAGTCTCACTGTCAACCGGGTACACCCGAGCTAGCCAAACACCTTCATTTTCCAATGACCATTGGGTCATCCAACGTAATAGTACGTTGCTGATTTAGGCCTAAGCCTTTCGACCAGCGCACAATGCGCTATTGCTGTCCTTGACTAATAAGTCAAGCCCTGAACCAGGTTTTCGGATACAGATACAAAAATAGATATAGATAATCATACTTAAGACAATACAAGTATGCATACATAATAATATCACAACATCCTCATTTAATTGCAAACATAGTAATAATCATGCTCCTAAACGGGGCTAAGTTCTAGCTACGCAAACCATGCGAACGGTCATGTAACACTTAATCAGGTACAAACTATTCAAGTAGGTTTAATCAACAAGCGAAATGATAACTTAATCATGTTCATTCTCAGGGTTAGTCAAAACCACAATATAGGATTTCATCAATAACAACCAAATAAAGGCTTGCGGACCGAGTCCTAGCCTCCAAGACCTCAAAATCTACTAAACCGGGTAATATAATCAATCTCGAGCCCTTAAGAATTAATTCGCGTTATTAAAAACATACGATGGCCAAAACAGACTAGGTGGGTCGCGACCTGCTCTTGAGGGTCGTGGTGCGCCCCCAAGTCAGAGGCCCCCTTCTTCCTGGAAATGGGACACGGGTCGCGTCCTGCCCTTGAGGATCGCGACGCGCCTCACAGACAGAGGCCCCCAAGGGCCCTAGGTTTGGTTGGGTCGCGGCGCCCCAAGAGCAGGGTCGCGACCTGACCCTCTGAACCCAGAATTCCTCAATTTTTCTCCAGCCAAACTCAATCAAAACCTACCCAATTCCAAACTAAGACAATAATTCAATCCTCACAACATATTTAATATCTTCCCAGCAACAAAACCCAACTAAAAAATCATCTTAACTCATTATTCCAACCTTTGAGCCACAATCGCAAGAACACCACAAACTCTAACAGAATTCAGTAAAAACAAAGGTTAGAACCTTACCCCAACTATGATTTAAGTCCCCCTCACTGTATCCAATCAAATTCCCAAGTTCAAGCCTTCAATCTACAAGTTTTAAGCCAAAAATCCCTTGGTTTCCTCAAGAAATTCACTTTCAAAATAAAAGAGAATGAGGGAGAGATAGAGGGTCGGTTGGTGAGCAGTGTATTTTTGTGTTTTATGTCTATTTCCTTAAGGCTTAAGTAACTTAAGCTAATCCTGAGGCTCGGGGTACCCAAAAGCATCCCCTAAGGAAAAATGGTCAAAACTACCGGTATCCCCTCCTAATATCATTAACATCAAATATATCTTCAATTATTCATTCCCGTTTCCCGATAACCCGATACTGTGCTAAATACCTAAAATATCCCATGACTCGCCTCGAGTCAGGTATTGGGTCCCGTTGTCACTTTCTCGCTAGCTTGCTCCCTATGATTGTCTCGTGCCCAATAACCCAAATAAACCCACATAATAATGTGGTCTCTTACATCTATCACATATATGCACATATATACAATTATGCCCATAACAGGCCAAATTACGAAAATTGCCCTTCTAATAAGAAATGGGCCCACAAACATATTTAATATTCCTAAACATGCATAACGAGTTATATTATCATATAACTCACATAATCACACAATCGTACACAAATAAATCATATAAGCATATAATTCCATATATTACCATCCTAGCCCCCTAATCAAGGCCCCAAGCCTTATTAGGTAAGTTAGGACGTTACAAAGGACAACATCAATAAGATTATTGTGTGCCTTATTATCAATACTAAACCTATATGTTTATCAAATGGATGTCAAAACAACATTCCTAAATTGTAACCTCATTGAGGAGATGTACATGGAACAACTACAAGGGTTTGTTCTCCAAGCAAATGAACATTAGGTGTGTAAGCTTGCTAAATCATTATATGGTTTAAAAAAAGTACTTCAAAAAATGATTTTTTGGACTCGCGAGGCGCCAGCCCTCTATTTGAGAGCCTTAAAAGTGAGGTTTTTTAGGACTCGTGCTGTGAGCCCTAAAAGAATGTTTTTAGGGCTTGGATTGAGAGTCCTAAAAAGTTTTATTTTTAATTTTTAAAAAATTAATTGGCTGTCAAAGCTCCACCGGAGCTCTGACGATCACGGTGGTGGTTCGGGAAAACGATAAGTGGGCTTCGAAGCCCAAAGCTCGAGGAAGGTCATGGTGGTGGTGGTTTTTCTCGGAAAGGCCTAGAATGGGCGGATTAGAGTAATGAATTCTCAAATCTCCATGGATTCAACCGAACGTCGATTTTGATTCCGAAGACCATTGAGTCCGATCTTATAGTGGGTGTACGCCCTGGTTTTCCCACGGGCTGTTTAGCAGGACGAGCCTCGGACTAAACATGATTTAGTCCGAGGTTCCCACAGGCCAGAGGCTCTATTTCCAGGACGGGCCCTTTCTAGCTCGAGGGGGTCCTGTTTCCAGCTCGCACTTGTTGCACCAGGAGCTGGGAATAATATCCGGCGTCCACGGACGAATAAGCTCGGGTTATGAATTGCTCGAGTAACGAGCTTCTCAGGAAGCTTTGACCCTATGGGAAGTCAACACACAAGATAAACGTGCATATTCCTGCCATCACGTGTCCAATATCCCCTTGACTTCTCGGACATGCAGCAGGAACGTGCGTATTCAGACACCCACGGACGAGTTGGGCCGTGCGGCCCATTATCTCCTTCCATACTGATTAGACCACACTTGTGTGTCAGGTTTAGGAATTAATCATGAATATCACAGACTTGATATGACAAATGGTAAGGTCACGGGATGAACTCCCTACCAACTTCCAGGTGCCTTCTCCTATAAATATGGAGACCCTGGGAGTTGATAGGGGTTGGAAAAATAGTCTATTAAGAACTATATACTTTGTAAACCAATTACCCAGAGAATATCAATAATATTGACTAGTGGATTCGAAGGATCTTAACCTTCGAACCACTTAAAAACGTCTCTGGAGTCACCTAGTTCTTTCCACAAAGATTTCATATCTTTGACGGTTCTACTTTTAGTGCTAATCTCTTTCTCTTCTTCTCTTAATTATCTGTTGCCGAAGAACCGCGTCAACAGTTTGGTGCTTTCATTGAGAGCAAGTCCGATTAGTACTACCACAAACATACAACTATGGTGACCACTCGATCCAAACATGGCAACGAGACAGAACAGCATGATGGGCAGGAGGCCCGCCATGTTGCCCTCCCTGATGAGCAAGTTCCTGAAGTCCAGCAGAGGCCAGGAAAGCAGCCGGCCAGCCAAGATGACACTGGTAGTTCGGCGCCCCGACCGCCTAATCCGAATCCATGTTATTACACTGCGGTGGAGATGGAGAATGCTCAGCTGAGGAGCCAGCTAGCAGCAGCTGGTCAGCAAATCCAGGATATTCTGAGTCGACTACCCCCTCTCACAACCAACGGTAACGTTGGAGAGAGGCAAGGCGAGTCTCCTAAGTCTCGCCGGAGTAATCGATCCAGGCATAGCCGTTCGGGTAGACTCCCTGCAGCCAACTCCACCCCTTCACCGCACCATCAAGAGGCGAACTTCAGGGAAATGCCTCAGACCGAACAGCAGCAGTACAGCCGTTCGGTTAGGACATCAACCCCTAGCTCTCAGCCTTCCTCGAGGACGCCCAGAAGAGATCGAGGAAGTTCCCAAAGGAGGGCCGAGGGGATCCGGAGACGTCAGCCCGTCCCCGAAGAACGTCCAGTTCCTCATCCAGCTCGCCCAGCGCGAAACCAGCAAGCTGGCAGGGCCGAGAGGCCCCCACCAACTTTAGTCCGTCCGGACGGCACTAGGATCGCCTCTCCGGTCAGGTATCCTCCTTCTCCCATCAGATACCCGTCTCCTCAGCCCGTCCGAGACATCCCGACCTACGGAAATAGAAAGAGAGACCTGCCATCGGCCGGGCCTTCCCGGCGCAGCAGGGTGCCGGGGGAAGGATCAGGTCAGAGCCGCCAAAGATGCACCTCGAGCCTGTCCAGCAGGAGTCACTGGACCGGTAGTGCACGGAGTGATCTTTCGGGAGGAGACCTGCGACAGCGACTAAGTTCAGCACAAAGTCACCATACTACACAGGGAGGCGACCTTCGAGATCGCCTAAACTCTCACAGAGAGGATCGAGTTAGGGATGGTAGCCAGGCCTGCTCAGTTGGGGTCCGATCCGAAGTACGTAATGGCGGGAATGCCCCAAATGACCTATCTCAAGATAGGAGGGGCAACAACCCGCCTAATATGTACAACGGGTCCGGAGCTGTTGAACAGCCCCGAAATAACCCAGGATCTCAGGACAAAACCCTAGAGCGCTTAACTCAAATGGAGGAGCTGATGAAGAAGCTCCTGTCGGAGAAAGAAAAAGATGAATATGATTCAGGGGATGAGATGGAACTCTTTGCCCCCAACATAGCAGCAACGGCATACTCTTCTGGCTTTCGTATGCCTCACTTGTCAAAGTTCAACGGGGATGGAGACCCATCTGACCACTTAGGGATGTTCAACACCCTAATGATGGCTGATAACATCGAGCCAGAGCTTCGTTGCTTGATCTTTCCTTCCACCCTAACTAGACCTGCCAGGCAGTGGTTCAAACAAAGTAAAAGGCAGTCAATCAGCTCCTGGAAGACCTTTTCGGCTGACTTCAAGAGGGCATTCCGCGCCTCTCAGGCCGCCCGAGTCCAGGCCGACTCCCTAGCTAACGTGAGACAGCAACCTGGAGAGACGCTAAAAGCCTACTTGAGCAGATTTCCAAATGTAGCTGCTCGAGCCAGAGACGCCGACGACAGTTCCAAACTCATGGCTATGAGGACCGGGATCCTAGTAGGCGGAGATCTGTGGAAGGATATTCAAAGGAGGGGGGTCAGCTCAGTTAGTGAATTCCTTAACAGAGCCCAGGAGTGGATAAACTTGGAAGAAGTTGAAGCTTCAGCCGCGGGGACCAGCCAGGTCCTCGAGAAGCCCGCTGGGACGGGAACAGAGATCGTAGTAGCGACTCCCGACGTCACGCAGAATAACCAGCCCGGTGGCGGCAAAAGAAAAGGAAATGGTGAAAACAGCCAGCACGGTCAAAAGAAGAATAAGTCCGTGGATAAATTCAAGCCCGTGTTCACAACGTATACCGAGCTCACCCAAACCAGAGAGAATATTTTCCTGGCCAACGCTACGCGAGTCCCCTGGAAAAGACCGGAGCCAATAAAGCACCCTAAGGGAAAGAGAGACGCTTCCAAATTCTGCCGTTTTCATAACGACGTCGGGCACAATACCGACAACTGCAGGCACCTCAAAGATGAAATCGAGACTCTTATCTGAGCAGGTCTGTTGGCGCAATACTCGCGGAACAGGGTCCCGACAAGTCGACCCGCTCCGGAGATCCCAGCCAGTCAACCTGGACCTCGGGTAGATCAGGACGTCCTTCCCCCCGTGGTCGAGGGAGAGATTTCCACCATCTCTGGAGGACCACACATGGCTGGCACGAGCAAAGGCGCCCAGAAGAGGTATGTGAATGAGTTGAAGGCCCACAATGGAGGGGAGTTCGTCCCGGAACAGCGTCAATCAAAACAACAAAGATTAGAGAAACAACCGATCACTTTCACGGAGGAAGACGCGAGCCATGTCCAATTCCCTCATAACGATCCCTTGGTCGTAGCAGTCCAGCTCGCCAACCGGAGAGTAAGGAGAGTGTTAGTGGACAATGGGAGCTCGGTGAACCTCCTATTCCGTTCCACCCTAGAAAAAATGGGTCTGACCGTCTCCGAGCTGAAGGCAACCTCGATGATGCTATATGGTTTTTCAGGAGAAGGGTCAGCAGCGATAGGAACGATTGAGCTGGTGATCACCCTAGGAGACGAGTCCCAAACAGTGTCCAAACTACTCGAATTCGTAGTCATTGACTGCTCCGCTGCCTACAATGCAATTTTGGTCGACTTTTCCGACCTGAATAAAGCCTGCCCCAAGGATTGCTTTCCATTACCGAGGATCGATCAACTGGTGGATGCCACGGCGGGGCACGAGCTCATGTCCTTCATGGACGCGTACTCGGGCTACAATCAGATCGCGATGAATCCAGCAGACCAGGATCATACCAGCTTCATGACCCCGACTAATGTCTATTGTTATAAGGTCATGCCATTCGGTCTTAAGAATGCCGGGCTACCTACCAAAGGCTGGTAAATAGAATGTTCGCGGATCAGATCGGGAAAAACATGGAAGTGTACGTCGATGATATTCTTGTCAAGTCAAAGATTGCCAGCAACCACGTCACCGATCTGGAAGAATGCTTTAACATACTGCGAGAATATGGCATGAGGCTCAATCCTCAGAAGTGCACTTTCGGTGTCGCATCGGGGAAATTCTTGGGTTTCATAGTCAATACCCGAGGAATCGAGGCAAACCCCGACAAGATCAGGTCACTGCTCGAGCTTCCTTCCCCCAGGTCGCGGAAAGATGTCCAAGGCCTCACAGGAAGAGTGGCAGCACTGAACCGGTTCATTTCCAAATCGACCGACAAGTGTTTACCCTTCTACAACCTGCTCCGGGGAAACAAGAAGTTCGAATGGATAGTAGAGTGTGAAAGCGCATTCCTCGACCTAAAAACGCACCTGGCTGAGCCACCTGTGCTGTCAAAGCCCAAGGTAGGAGAACCTCTTTTCCTCTACATGGCCGTCACTGAGGACGCAGCTAGTGCTGTTCTGGTGCGAGAAGAGGACCAGGCTCAGAAACCGGTTTATTACATCAGCAAGAGACTCCTCGGAGCTGAGTCGAGGTACCCATTGATGGAAAAACTGGCGTTCTGCCTAATCACGGCCTTGCGAAAACTCAGGCCATACTTCCAGTCCCACTCTGTACACGTCATGACCGATCAGCCTCTAAGGCAGGTTTTGCAAAAGCCTGAAGCCTCGGGACGCTTGCTAAAGTGGGCGGTCGAACTCAGTCAGTTCGAGATTTTCTATACTCCCCGAACTACCATAAAAAGTCAAGCCTTGGCCGACTTCGTGGAAGAATGCGCGGGATTCCATGAGATCCCATCAGAAGACTCACCTCAGGTCGCCTCCTCAAGTTCATCGTGGAAGATCTTCATTGATGGCTCATCTAACGAGAACGGCTCCGGGGCCGGAATCATTCTGATATCCCCAGAGGGGCATAGATTCCACTCGGCGCTGAGGTTCGGGTTCAAGGCGTCTAACAACGAGGCAGAATACGAGGCCTTGTTAGCTGGACTTAGGATAGCTAGCGAGCTAAAGGCAAGCTCTGTCCAATGCTTCAGCGACTCCCAGCTCGTGGTGAATAAGGTTCTAGGCGAGTATCAGGCGCAGGATCCCAAGATGGCCTCCTATTTGGCTAAGGTAAAATCTGAACTGTCTACGTTTGGGCAAGGGTCGATCGAACAGATACCTTGGGAGCAGAACGCCAACGCAGATGCTCTCGCCAAGCTCGCCACCTCGGGAGAGACAGAAACCCTGGGGTTGGTGCCAGTTGAGTTCTTGGAGAAACCCAGCATAGACGGAGATCGAGCAGATATTGAAATGATTGACATCAGGCCGACCTGGATGACTCCCATTGTTGAGTACCTCGTCGAGGGCAAGTTACCCGAAGAGCGCAACGACGCACGACGAGACCTTTATCAAGCTCCGAGGTATACGCTAGTCGAGGGGGTGTTGTACCGACGTGGGCATTCCTTACCTCTCCTCCGGTGCGTTCTTCCAGGTGAAGCGAAGGCCATCCTGCAAGAAGTTCATGACGGATTCTGCAGAGATCACACTGGGGGGCAAAGCCTGGCCTTGAAGATCCTTCGGCAGGGTTATTACTGGCCGACTGTATCCAAAGACTCGATCTCATATGTAAAAAAGTGCGACAAGTGTCAGCGGTTCGCCGCGGTTGCACGAGCTCCTCCGACCGAGCTAAAAATGATTTCGTCTCCCTGGCCCTTCGCCATTTGGGGGATAGATCTAATAGGCGCCCTGCCCACCGGAAAAGGCGGGGTCCATTACGCCGTGGTAGCCATTGACTACTTCACCAAGTGGGCCGAAGCAGAGCCGTTGGCGACAATAACATCGAAAAAGGTGCTAGACTTCGTGGTTAAAAGCATCATATGTCGATTTGGCCTACCCAAAAAGATCGTCTCCGACAATGGCACTCAATTTGACAGCGACCTGTTCACCGAATTTTGCGAAAGGCACGGAATTGTGAAAAGCTTCTCGTCCGTGGCCTATCCCTAGGCGAACGGCCAGGTCGAGGCTGTCAATAAAACTCTGAAGGCAAGCCTCAAGAAGAGGCTAGATGAGGCAAAGGGGATCTGGCCAGAACAGCTCCCCCAAGTTCTGTGGGCCTATAGGACCTCACATCGAACTCCCACGGGTCACACTCCTTTCTCCCTAACCTTTGGAAGTGAAGCAGTCCTCCCCGTGGAGGTGAAGGTCATGTCGCACAGGGTCCGGTCCTACGACCAAGACGGGAACCACGAGCTCCTATGCCACTCCTTAGACTTAGTGGATGAAAGGCGAGAGGATTCACAGCTCCAGCTCGCCTGTTATCAACAGAAAATCACTCGCTACTTCAACACTAAGGTCAAAAGACGTGCCTTTAGCGTCGATGATTTGGTCTTGAGGAGAGTTTTCCTGGCCGGGAAAGATCCCAAAGATGGGGTTTTGGGACCAAGCTGGGAAGGACCATGCCAGGTCATCGAAGTCATCAAAGAGGGAACTTATAAGTTAGCTCGACTTGGTGGAGGGGCGGTCCCGCGGACTTGGAATGCTATCCACCTAAAGAAATATTATCAATGAGCCATTTGTAAGGCCCAGAAGGTCACCTTCCATGTATAAATAAAAATCAAATGTTTCTCGTTATTTGCAAGTGTAATTTTAAAGTAACAACGAAAGACCCTTTCCCAGTTACTTGGGGGGCATATGGTACCTGGATATATCCAGGTCTCCTTAACCACTTAGGTGTTAATTTTTATCTACGGATAAGAGTTATCATAAACTAAGTCCTATCCTGGTCTTAACCAGGTCATAAAACTTAGAAGTTAACTAAAATTTGTTGACCGTGGTTCTTCTTTAAAGAGCCCGGGATACGGATAAAAGTTGACGCGAACTAAGTTTTTTCAAAATAAGTTCCTGGTCTTAATCAGGTCAGAAAACTTAGAAGTTAACTAAAATTTGTTGACCGTGGTTCTTCTTTAAAGAGCCCAGGATACGGATAAAAGCTGACACGAACTAAGTTTTTTCAAAATAAGTTCCTGGTCTTAACCAGGTCATAAAACATAGAAGTTAACTAAAATTTGTTGACCGTGGTTCTTCTTTAAAGAGCCCGGGATACGGATAAAAGTTGATGCGAACTAAGTTTTTTCAAAATAAGTTCCTGGTCTTAACCAGGTTAGAAAACTTAGAAGTTAACTAAAATTTGTTGACCGTGGTTCTTCTTTAAAGAGCCCGGGATACGGATAAAAGTTGACGCGAACTAAGTTTTTTCAAAATAAGTTCCTGGTCTTAACCAGGTCATAAAACTTAGAAGTTAACTAAAATTTGTTGACCGTGGTTCTTCTTTAAAGAGCCCGGGATACGGATAAAAGTTGACGCGAACTAAGTTTGTTCAAAATAAGTTCCTGGTCTTAACCAGGTCATAAAACTTAGAAGTTAACTAAAATTTGTTGACCGTGGTTCTTCTTTAAAGAGCCCGGGATACGGATAAAAGTTGACGCGAACTAAGTTTTTTCAAAATAAGTTCCTGGTCTTAACAAGGTCACAAAACTTAGAAGTTAACTAAAATTTGTTGACCGTGGTTCTTCTTTAAAGAGCCCGGGATACGGATAAAAGTTGACGCGAACTAAGTTTTTTCAAAATAAGTTCCTGGTCTTAACCAGGTCAGAAAACTTAGAAGTGAACTAAAATTTGTTGAACGCGGATCTTCTTTAAAGAGCCCGGGATACGGATAAAGTTAACTCGAACTAAGTTCATAACAATAAAGAGATGAATTGTGACCAAATGCATAAAAATATATATGTAAAACTGGCTAAGAAAATTGTCTCGAGGCGGAAACGCCTCACATAAAAAAGAGAATTACAATAGAAAGAGTTCAAAATACTTAAACGAGAAGTGTCCTAAGCCCCATCAGTTGGCCCTTTGGAGGTCGCGGTCTCATCCTGCTCCGCCGCGGCAGAGGCCTCTCCAGTCTCCGATGGAGGAACCTCCTTATTCAGGCGGGCTTGAAGCTGCGGCAACAAGAATGCCCAGAGGTCCGGCGGCATGAAAGAAAAGTCCACGTCCGGATTGTGGGACCAGCAGTGATAGAACAGGTCTTGTAAAGACTGCTCCGATACGACCCGCTCGTCTTTCAGGGCGGCCTGGGAGGCCTGGGCTTCGGCCTTCGCCGCCTCAAGATCTGTCCGCGATGCGGCCAGGGAGTTTTTAAGCTCTTGGTTCTCGGAGCGGATCTTCTCTAGCTCGGCTTTAGAGGCCGCCAGAGCGTCTCTCGCCTCCTGAGACTCCTGGAGGGCGGTCTGGCGATCAGCTTCCAAACCCTCGAGCTGGGCCTTGGTCCTAACAATGCCTCTGTAGGCGGCAGCAATGCCCTGCAAGAAAAGAATGATAAATTAACAAACTAGAAGGAAAAAGGCGGCGTGTGAGTGTTAAAGCCTTCAAAGAAGGGGGCACTTTACCGTTAAGGTCATGTCCATCGCAGACTCTATAACTCGGACCGGGCTCGTTGTTTCGATGGCCCGGAGATCCTTCTCCCTTATATTGTAGAAATGGCTGACAGCGTAGCTAGCCG
Organism: Humulus lupulus; assembly: GCF_963169125.1. Taxonomy (NCBI): domain Eukaryota; kingdom Viridiplantae; phylum Streptophyta; class Magnoliopsida; order Rosales; family Cannabaceae; genus Humulus; species Humulus lupulus. Next base: position 80,922,274 of record NC_084801.1, read on the forward strand.
ACTCATACACCGTACCCTGGAATGCTTCGGGCATCTTCTCCAGAGCCCGGGGGTCGACCGGGATACGCACGTCCGGGGGTACCGTGGCCAGATTCCCGACCTCTATTACCCCATCCTGGGCGGCTAGTGGAGATCGTTGGGGTGGCGGGTGCATGAGCCCTGTCCTGGCGACAGGGAGGTTCGCCCCCGCGACCTGGGATGGCGGGGCTTTCTCCTTCTCCTTAGCCGGGGATTTGGTGGAGGCCCCAGCCGAGCTCTTGGACTCGCGAAGCCTCTTTAACCTCGGCCCTGCTGGGGGATTCCCACCGAACACAACGCCCCGCAGACTATTCCCGGGCTGAGACATCTCTTCTGCCAAGAACAAAAAACATGGTTATTACAAGGTAGCAATCATGCAGAAATAAAGACAAAAGGTCCAAAGGAAATAAGAAAGAAAATACTAAGGGAGCCCTACCCCCCGAGCTGAAAGAGCCTAGGACGATTATCTCGCGAATTGGCGAAGGTTCTAGGTCCGGTTCTGACTCGGGGCTGGACTCTTCTACGTACTACCTAATCCCCGGAGCATAGATGCCCCTCTAGAGCGCATGCCACGTGCGTAAGTTGGTCCCGTACTCCTCAAAAATGACCGACCTAAAGGCTAGGGTATTATCTACTACTACGGTACCCTTAGGCCGACTCTCTTGGTTGTCCAGCACGAGTTGGTCAACGCAATGGAACAAGAGCGTGTCCAGGTCCGGATTCCTTGAGTGACGATGGACGAGCTGCCTAGGGTTGAACCTAACCAGCCGGGGGTCTGCAGTGGCCCTATCTACGTTCTTAAATAAGTAAGAGTTACCTTGACCGGAAGGACCCGCGGCTGCTCCGGAGTGGGCCCTCTCCTCGCTCATCCCCTGGGCGACTTCCAAGGTCCTCTTCCTGTTCATCACAAGAGGAACTTCCTCACCTTCTTCCTCGCCTTCGTCGTCTGCGACCTCCTCCGCGACGATCAGTCTGTTGTCGCGAGCTGGGGGAGGCCCCCGGGGCCTTTTCAAATTCAAAGTCTGATTTGGGAAAATCAGCTTGCATAATACCATCGTCTCGTCCGTTACGAGTGCGCGGTAGTCTTTCTCACTGGGGGGCAAGTTCGCCAGTGTATCGTATTGACCCCCGAGGGTCACAGACTTTTCGTTCCTCGCGTAGATGGCTGCAAGGTTGGTTGAAATCAGAAGTGGAATAAGGGACGAGCTAAAATAAGATAACCGTTAAAAGGCGAGCTAAATCAAGGATCACTTACGAGGACGGTTGAAATAGTGATGATCGCAGTTTCGGAACCCAGTTGACATAAAAAGCTGGTCTTTGAAGTCGTTTGGATGGCTCGGCAGCTCGATCACTACTGCTGTGTTAGGGAAGCGGGTTAAGTAATAGAACCCGTCGCCTCGCCCCCGCTGGTCCGGGCTGGCTTTGAGGCAAAAGAAATATAGAATATCAGCAGGAGTGGGGACCTCCCACTCATGCTTTTGGAACAAATACCTCAATCCCGCCAGCAGAAGGTATGAGTTGGGGGGGAGCTGAAATGGGGCCAACCACACATAGTTCAGAAAATCAGCAAAATACTGATCCAGGGGGAGGAAGGCCCCTGCCTTGAAGTGTTCCCCGCTCCAGGCCGCGAACGACTCGTCAAGCGGCGTGCAGCTCCACTCCCCATCCGCAGCAGGTCAGGCGATCACGGAGGTCATCCCCAGAGGAATGTTGTGGTTGAGGAAGATTTTGGTGATCTTTGCCTGGCTGGTTATCTTCGAGACGATTCTCTCCGCCTCGAAAAACGTGTCAGGGGCCACCTCGGCTTGCTTCTCCACCGCCGGCCCAAAGTGAGGAATGGGCGAGCTGGTCACCACCGCCTTTCCTTTATCCTGCTGGGAGGACGAACTTCCCACATTCTTCTGTGGCAGATTTCTCTTTGGAGCCATCTGGTCGCCTATCGAAAAAAAGAAAACACTTTAGAAAAGGCAACCCAAGCAGGAGAGTGAAGCAAGTATTAAGTACACGAGCTGGGGTAAGCCCAGCCCGTGGAGAGTGGTGCCACGCATTCCAAGGAACACGCGCCTATGCCCTCAACAGATCCCAGATTACTCGGAATTCGTGTGTCAGAGGACTCAGAGTAAAAAATTGCCTTGGGGGGAAAGTTTCAACAGGCAAGGCGTGGCAAAACCGCTTTTAAGGCGTATTCCCTAAGCTACCCGGTTTTTGCACCCAAAATTCCTAAGGATCCTACCCAGAAATTGTTCCTAAGAAAGAACCATGGAACCCATATTCTAAGACGATGTCCCATGGCAAGTGTGCCCTAATCTAAGAAAGGCTGTCACCCTCCATATCCGCGCGACCCAGAAAACCTCTGCATGTGGCTACAGTAAAAAAAATTTTACCTAAGCTACAGTGGCATGCTTTCAAAAATAAACAAGGACAGAAGACTTACAGTATATGGTTAGATGGTGAGCGAGGTTTCTGCGCTGGTAGGAGCTTCGTTGGCACAGTGGTCTCGAAGGTTTTCAAGGAACTCGTACGCTTAAGCTTCGTGAACGAAGAAGATGAGAGCAATGGAAATGAGGGTTTTGTTCTTCGGAAGGTCAGAGAAAAGAAGGAAATTTGAGAGGTTTTGAATGGTAAGGTGGCCCGTGCGTGGGATGACCACCCCTTTTTATACACGGGAAGGATCACGTGTAAAAGGCCCTTGGGAGACCCTCCACTCGAAATGTGAAACGACGGCTGGACAGTAGGCTAGGCCATTTAATGCGATTCTCGTACAGTGTACCGTCGCCACCCACGGCGTTCCACGTATCAGACGCCTGCGAAAAGCATGGAATGCGAAGGGTTGTGGGAGAAGTCTAAAAGCCCCTACTGTGGTCTCCCATATCTGACGTCATGGACCACGAGCAGGAGCTTGGGGGCAGATGTAGGCCCTGGTTTTCCCACGGGCTGTTTAGCAGGACGAGCCTCGGACTAAACATGATTTAGTCCGAGGTTCCCACAGGCCAGAGGCTCTATTTCCAGGACGGGCCCTTTCTAGCTCGAGGGGGTCCTGTTTCCAGCTCGCACTTGTTGCACCAGGAGCTGGGAATAATATCCGGCGTCCACGGACGAATAAGCTCGGGTTATGAATTGCACGAGTAACGAGCTTCTCAGGAAGCTCTGACCCAATGGGAAGTCAACACGCAAGATAAACGTGCATATTCCTGCCATCACGTGTCCGATATCCCCCTGACTTCTCGGACACGCAGCAGGAACGTGCGTATTCAGACACCCACGGACGAGTTGGGCCGTGCGGCCCATTATCTCCTTCCATACTGATTAGACCACACTTGTGTGTCAGGTTTAGGAATTAATCATGAATATCACAGACTTGATATGACAAATGGTAAGGTCACGGGATGACCTCCCTACCAACTTCCAGGTGCCTTCTCCTATAAATATGGAGACCCTGGGAGTTGATAGGGGTTGGAAAAATAGTCTTTTAAGAACTATATACTTTGTAAACCAATTACCCAGAGAATATCAATAATATTGACTAGTGGAGTCGAAGGATTTTAACCTTCGAACCACTTAAAAACGTGTCTGGAGTCACCTAGTTCTTTCCACAAAGATTTCATATCTGTGACGGTTCTACTTTTAGTACTAATCTCTTTCTCTTCTTCTGCTAATTATCTGTTGCCGAAGAACCGCGTCAACAGTGGGTTTTCAAGCCCAAAGCACAAGGAATGCTGTGGTGGTGGTCATTTGGCTCGGG